>NC_137678.1:17709951-17769951 GCF_963989245.1 Nansenia antarctica
ACAGGGACAAGCAGGGGCTGAAGAGGCCCAAGGGCATCCTGAAGACGCGCTCAGCGGCGGCCGACCAGCGGTCCCACAGCCTGGGGGAGATCGAGCTGAGCCGCTGCCTCCACTTCCAACAAGACCCCCTTCGGCCCCCCACCTCCTCCTGCCCCGGGAGGAAGGGAGGGGGGGGCGAGGAAGACGAGGAGGAGGAGGAGGAGGAGGACGATGACGAGGACGACGATGAAGATCGCGACGGCGGGGGGATGCGGGGCTCGCCCGCCAAGATGGTGTCCACCCTCCCCAAGAAGGGCATCCTCAAAAACCACCAGCAGGGAGGAGGAGGAGGAGGAGGGAGGGAGTCTGGATACTACTCCTCGCCGGAGCGCGGCTGCGAGTCCTCAGAGCAGCCAGCAGGGGGCGGTAGCACCACCGGAGGAGGAGGAGGAGGAGGAGCCTTCCCTGCCTTCTCCGCGCCGGCCAGCTCGCCCACCAAGAAGTCTGCCTCCTCCTCTTCTTCCTCCGCGGGGGGGCGGAAGGGGATCCTGAAGCGGAACGGGAAGTACTCGGTCCCAGTGGCTCCCTCCTCCTCCTCCTCCTCCTCCTCCTCCTCCTCCTCCTCCCAGCATGGAGGGGGGGGTCACGGAGGGGGGGGTCACGGAGGGGGGGTTGGAGACTCGGGCCTGTCCCGGAGCCAGAGCCGGGGGAACGAGGAGATGGGCCGTTCCACGTCCGGGTCCGGCGGAGGCGGAGTCCATTTCCTGGGGATGGGGATGGGGATCGGGGGGGGACCGACCAGCTGGGGGTCGCCCACCACGCCCCCCCCCACCGCCTCCTCCTCCTCCCAGCCCAGCATCAGGGCCTGCCTGTCGGCCGAGGATCTGCTCCAGCTGGCAGGCTTCAGACGGGGCCTCCAGGCCTCGGTGGCGGCCATGTACGGGGAGGGGAAGGTGAGCCCAGCCTCCCCCTCCTCGCCCGGGGACGACGACAATGGTAGCTTCTCCCTGCTGGGGGGGGAGGACATGGAGGACGTGACCCAGGTCTACCAGCACGCCCTCGACATCAGCACACAGACACACAGGAGGGACACCTAGACACACACGCACGCACACACACACACACACACACACACACACACACACACACACACACACACACACGCACACACACACAGGAGGGAGACCTAGACACAGACACACACACACACACACACAGGAGGGAGACCTAGACACACACACACATACACACACACAGGAGGGAGACCTAGACACACACACACACACACACACACACAGGAGGGAGACCTAGACACACACACACACATACACACACACAGGAGGGAGACCTAGACACAGACACACACACACACACACACACACACAGGAGGGAGACCTAGACACACACACACACATACACACACACAGGAGGGAGACCTAGACACACACACACACATACACACACACAGGAGGGAGACCTAGACACACACACACACATACACACACACAGGAGGGAGACCTAGACACAGACACACACACACACACACACACACAAAGGAGGGAGACCTAGACACACACACACACACATACACACACACAGGAGGGAGACCTAGACAAACACACACACACACACACATATACACACACACACACACACACACACACACACACACACTCAAGCACACATACAGTATATGTGTCACGTTCTAATGCTTTGGTCCTCATTACGGGATCTGATGTAATGATCGGACTTTTCTTTAGAAAAATATGAATACATTTCCGCGTTGTTGAAAATGAACGACATGTCGCTAGTCAACTAACACAGCTTGTTTTGTGAGCCTGCTAACAATGTAAAATAGTGTTATAGTTAACTAGGTAGCAGTGGGGGGATTACTCACCCAATCCATTGCGTTGCAGTATTTTGGCTTGACTAGCGACTTTGTTTAGTCATTCTCATGATTGAGACAACATTTTGATTGGTTGCCGACATGCGGACCAAAAGACTAGAACGTGTCACATATACTGTACATCTCACACACACACACACACACACACACACACACATTCTGTACAGTATGGCTCCACTAGGACCCTCATCTCTGCGACGTGACTGGAACCTAAACTAACATGTGACGTGACCTTTGAACTCCCGCCCGCCCTGAAAGACAGTGGCTGCGTTCGTAAATTCAAATTCTCGCTCTGAGAGCGCCGGAGCGCACCCTGGGTTCAACGTTAAAAAGGGACAAAAAACAACAATATTTGATTGGACAAGAGGCATTCTATGAGTGCTGATCAGATTTTCAGAGCTAATTTACGAACGGGGCCGTTATCAACCTATTCTAGAGACACCGCGCTGCGTCTAATTTATGTTAATTGTTAATCAATGTTTACATGTGTGTTCTACGGAGGGACATTCGTTTTCCAGAATGTTCTCCTGTATGTACTGTATATATACGAACTGGAGGTCAAAGGTCATGGCAGGTGCTCATGAAGCTACCGCAAGCACCAGAGAAGAAGAAGGATCTCGTAGGAGGATAGAAGGACCCACATCTCGGACGCACAGTGTACAAACCATGGACTTCCTGCTTCTCTACATAATAAACAGAAAATCTGTATTATCTATATCTATCTATCTATCTCTATCTAAGCATCTATCTATCTATCTATCTATCTCTATCTAAGCATCTATCTATCTATCTAAGCATCTATCTATCTAAGCATCGATCTATCTATCTATCTATCTATCTATCTAAGGCTTAGATCTATCTATCTATCTATCTATCTATCTATCTAAGCATCTATCTATCTATCTATCTATCTATCTATCTATCTATCTAAGCATCTATCTATCTAAGCATCTATCTATCTATCTATCTATTTAGTTCAGCTTCTATCTATCTAAGCATCTATCTATTTAGATTATTCTATCTATCTGTTGAAAACAGGCCAACAGTGATGTGTTTTGGTCATGTAAACATGTGACAGCCCAGTACATGCATGTGTGTGTGTGAACATCACTCAGCTGACACCATGCTGTAGAACATGTGACATGTGACATGTGACATCATTAGATAGTTGTTAGGGTTAAGGAGCAGGGACAGATTGGGTAGACTTGTACAAAGGAAGTGCCTTTATCAGTCAGATGTTATCATGTACTGTATTTACTGATGCTTTGGGAACACACGCAAATGCACACGTATACACACACACACACACACACACACACACACACACACACACACACACACAGAGATAGACAGACACACAGACATATACACACACACACACACACACAGATAGACAGACACACAGACATATACACACACACACACACACACACACACACACACACACACACAGTCAGACAGACAGACAGACAGACAGACAGACACACAGACACACAGACACACACACACACACACACACACACACACACACACACACACACACACACACACACACACACACACACAGTCTACAGTGACATGCTTATGTGCTAGCCATGTAGAACGGTCTCACACAGTTGCTTTGAAAAGAGGTAGATTGGAAGAAAGAGTGAAGACAGCGGAAAGAAAGAGAAAGACAGAGTGTGTAGCCAGCCAGTGTAGTTTTAAAAGGGAGTGAAGAGAGTAAAGAGCGTCCCAGCTCTTCCTCTCCAGAAGCAGCTAGTTTAGCTTTGCCTGGCTTAGTTTAGCTTAGTGTAGCTTAGTTTAGTTTAGTCTAGTCTAGCATAGCTTAGTCTAACCTAGCTGAGTTTAGCTTAGTTTGGTTTAGCTTAGTTTAATTTAGCTTAGCTTAGTTTAGTTTCATTTAGTTTAGTTTAGCTTAGCTTAGTTTAGTTTACCTTAGTTTAGCCTAGCTGAGTTTAGTTTAGCTGATCTTAGCTTAGCCTAGCCTAGCCTAGCTCAGCGTTGATGAAGATAGGGGGAGTAGAGAGGAGGAGGGGAAAGAGGTCAAAACAAAAAAAGAACAATGTTCTGTTGTCCAGGTAACCAAAGAACGTCACCTTTAGATAGCGGTAGTTGTTCAGTGTTATGGTAGCTCAGTACGACCGTTGTGGCGCTAAACCTCGACTGAAAAGCAAAGTCGTACCGTGTCAGATGTCAGCTTCACGGTGTGCTGCCTGCTGCCAGGGTACTGGTCCAATTATATATGTTCTACAGAGCATGACTTTACAGAGCAAAAGTGTGTATGTGTGTGTGTGTGTGTCCCACCGTGTCAGTGTTTCTGAAATAACCCAGACATTTAAACCAGCGGGGCTGTGTTCAACAGACCACAACACAGACATTTAAACACAGACGAGAAATCTTGATTGTTGAGAAAATCAATGGGAGTCAGACTTTCTTTCTTTCAGTAGATGAACGCTTACAAAGGTCAGGGTGTTAAGATAACAAACTACTAGCTCCGTCAATATTTTTTTTTGCCTTGTGTGCATTTGTGTGTGTGTGTGTGTGTGTGTGTGTGTACACATTATAGGATGGTGTTTGAACCATCAGATTCACAGCCCTGAACATTATACTACCGGTATGTTAGTATTTCTGTTTTCTGTTTTTGTGTTTTTGTTTTACGGCTTCATTCAGAGGGGGAGAGGGAGGGGGGGTGATGCCGTCTGGGTCTGGTTCTGTTCGTACTGAACCGGACCTGCCGCCTCTCGACACCAGGCGTCTAATGATCACAAGGTCAGCAGATCGGCGGTTCAAATGGCCACATGTCGAAGTATCCTTCGGGCAAGACACTGAACCCCCAAATTGCTCCCAATGAGCGGGCCGACGCCTTGCATGGTAGCTTGCCGTCATTTGGTGTGTGAATGTGTGTGCGAACGGGTGAATGAGAGGCCGTCGTAAAGCGCTTTGCAATAAGGTCACAAGGCTATGTAAACCAGTCCATTCTAGTACGAGGTGTTTGGTTGTGAAAGTCTCCCTGCTGCCCTCAGCCGAACTGGACAAAAAAGGTAGAGGCTGGCGGAGGTAGAAAACGGAGGACAGGGGAGATCAAACATCATATGAGCCCGGCCTCTGACCTCTGACCTCCACCTCCTCCAGCCTCCCCTGCTGTATATATCTGTTACATAAGTATTAAATATTATTATTATAGGAAAAACTTGACTGGATATTCTTATGAGGAAGTGTTGTGTTATTTAAGCTTGATGTGTATTTTGCTACTGTGTGTTGATAAGGCTGATGTTGTCTATGATGTGTCTATGGTTATTATCTTGGTATTGATTATTAAAACCAGATGGATTTTGATTGGCTGTGTGTCGTTACTATCCAAAGAAGGGTCGTTGTGGATCTGTTTCTAAAACGCTGTGGTTGTTTTGAGAAACCGATGTATCATACGCACGCACGCACACACACACACAGACACAGACACAGACACAGACACACACACACAGACACGCACCCACACACACGCACGCACACGCACCCACCCACACGCACCCACCCACACGCACACCCACACACACACACAGACGCACGTGCACACACACACATACACACACACACACGTAAACACACACACATGCACACACAGACACACATGCACACACAGACACACACACACACAGACACACACGCGAGCACGCGCACACACACACACACACACACACCAGCCATCTTATCCTCTCAGTTTCTATATTGTGACACTTCTCTGTTGCCGACATCTCTAATAAACACTTTTAACACTGTCTGTCTCTGACTGATGAGAAAATCAATGGAGTCCACTGTCTGAAATGTCCCATGTAGGGACCAGTAGATGAACGCTTACAAAGGTCAGGGTGTTAAGATAACAAACTACTAGCTCCGTCAATATGGTTTTGCCCTGTGTGCATTTGTGTGTGTGTGTGTGTGTGTGTGTGTGTGTGTGTGTACACTGGGTGTAGCCCTTAATGTTCCTTCTACCAAGTTGTTAAAGGTTACAAGTTACAATTACTTTTTCTGCAATGATACAGATACACACACACACACACACACATATTTCAAATACCACAGACACACACACACACACATATTTCACAAGCGTGCACATATTTGACATTCTCAGCACAAGCGATGTTTCCAAAGCTTCTCATGGGATAAAAGCAGAGACTGTGTGTGTGTGTGTGTGTATGTGTGTGCATGTGTGTGTGTGTGTGTGTGTGTGTGTGTGTGTGAGAGAGAGAGCTCCAGTCACACAGGGAGGGATGTGAGGCTTTATTCACTGGAGCCCAGACTAACCCTGGGCTCCAGTGAATAAGCGCACACACACACACACACACACACACACACACACACACACACACACACACACACACACACACAGCCAGACTAACCCAGTCAGTCTGAGATAGTAAAGGTTTAAATCATGGGCACCTCCCCTCCTCCCCCCTCCTCTACCCACGCTTCCCATTGCATGACCCACACACACACACACACACACACACACACACACACACACACACACACACACTCAGGTATGCACGCATGTACACACACACACCTACATGCATCCACACACTCAGACATAAGCAGACACACTTACTCATACATTCACTCTCACTGTAAACAAATATTTTGGATTTTAGTTCCTTTAACACATTTTTGTGAGTCAGGTCAACTAAATTTTGCCAAAAAGTTGAGACAACTAGACATGTTAAGTTTTAATCCATTCAACCTGTCTGTGAAATTAAAATAGTCCACTCCGAGATCACTCAACTTGTCAAAAACGTTTCCGGTTGTTGCACATGCGCAGAACACTGCCCCTGCAAAATTCCGTTTGTCAACCTGTGCATCCAGCAGCCTTTCTCCACACCTGATTCTAATTAACAATTAGATGCTGCTGAATGCAGTCGTGGGTCGTGATGAACGTAGTAGTAGGAATATCGAGAAAAGTATCAAAATTATCAAGAATATAACGAATATAAAGAATATCAGGAGTGCGAATTAAGGTGAGTTAATAATTTTATTTGTCAGAGTTTAATGTTCAATTGTGTCATAATTTTGCCGTTTGCCCCGCTTGTTAACCTCACCAGTGACATGATCTATTTAGCTAGCTAATATAGCTAACAAGTGAATTCAGTCGATGCAAGAGGGTTTCAGAAGCTTGATTTCGTTTGCTGAAATATGAGTTCATGTAGTATAATAATAATAATAATAATAATAATAATTCATTGTTTTTATATAGTGCGTTTCCGGGGCTCAAAGGTGTATAGGCTAGTTAGCACTCGCTTTTCTGACTGCGGTGAAAGAACGAATGTGCATCATGTTTAGTTAGTTAGCTAGTTAGTAACACCATCACTTGAATATGGCCCGTGTTAGCTTGCTAGAGAATTGGTTTTGTTTTCTGGAATATAACATTATGGCTTTTAGCTGGCTGAGTCAGGTGTAGCTAAAGTGTAATTGTGGGCTAGGTAGTTAGCTATCAAGGTAACTAGCTAGCTAGGTAACTAGCTAAGTAGCTAGGTAGCTAGGTAGCTAGGTAGTTAGCTATCAAGGATTCCAATTGAAATAAGCCAGTGGCTTTCTTGGGTTTTTATCCTGTTAGTTGACCTTGTATGTAATATGTACTTTCATGTACCTACTTCTGCAAATCTTCTAATAAAGTATTCAATCAATCAATCAATAGCTTGGTTTGTAGAAACGCTGAGTGACCGCATGTGTAGGGGTGCACGACCCGTCCCACAGGATGGATAAAAAAGGGATACATGGATAACTTATATTAGCAAAACGACATTTATTCATAAATAAAGATGAACGAACAAATGATTGTGTGCAAAACGAAAGAAACAAATGCAAAATCAAATGACTGCTCTTTAAGCATGAAAGTCTGTCAGACTCCTTTAAACACAATGAAATCAACTGACATCTCTTTAAGCACTAACTGAATGTCTGTTCTTTAAACACACTGAAATAAATGGACATCTCTTTAAGCACTGCTCTGTTCTGTAAACACTGAAATCAACTTTTCAACAAAAAGTTACAGCCTAAGCATTTATTTATGCTGCTACAAGCTTAATCGTCATCATCACTGCTCTCTTGACTGCTGTAAATTATCACTGTCCTCAATTTCAACGATGGTAGAGGATGTTTTTTTTGTGATCAACTTTTTTTTTTTTTTTTGTGTTGGGGTGAGCAAAAGCGCCATTTTGGCCATTTTGGCGCATTTTGGCGACGCATGCGCACTGGCGCACCAGTTATGTGCACCCCTGCGCATGTGCATGTGTAGTTAGAGAATTGGGGGGGGGAGGGGGGGGCTGCAATTAATTTCAGTGCTTTTTGTGTGTGCACTAACATTAAACCACTTTTACTTTTTTTTCCACAGAAAGTGTCACTGGAAAGGAAGTCAGAAAGAAGACCAGGAAGAGAATAAGTAGTAGTTTTAGTGAGTGGTAATGGCCTACTCTCACTACAGCAGCCTGAATAGGGCTCAGCTCACCTTTGAGTATCTACACACCAACTCGTAAGTACCATCTTGGGGAAAATACACCCAATACATACCACACCTGCGCCCCGGGCCGATGTAAAAGTTGGATGGGGGGCGCATTATAAATGAAATTAACATAACATAACATAACATAACACATGCATCACACCCAGACCAATTCTCACGCCACCAATGTTCACTTTGCCCAACATGCCGACTTATGTTTTGAAGGTTTTCTAGGCCTATGGAATAACTGTTTACTAATGACTGCAGTCAGTTTTTTTATTTTTTTTTATTTTATTTAACCTTTATTTAACCAGGCAAACATGTAAGAACAAATTCTTATTTACAAATGCAGCCTGACCAAAAAGCAATGGCTCTTTGGGGTGTGGTGGTACTGTATCCATTTTACCCTCAGTCTGTGACTTGCACTGCACATGATCCATAACAAGGTGACCTGCATGATTCCAAAGAAAAAACAGAGCTCTGAACATGTTACATGAACCATTTGTATGCTGGTGGATTTTGAGATGAAGCCACTCACTAGTGGTCTCCTGAGCCCAGGGCTTCACTGTCTTATCAGTGTAATCCAGAATCGTAGGGGCTCCAACACAGTTTAAAAGCTAAGTTAGAATAGACACTATGGATGACTATATGAAGCCTGCTTTCTGGGCACCACTGAGTCTGAATCTTAAAAATATATTGTCACCTTCTTAAAATAATGGCTTATGTCACTTTTGAGGAGAATGATGTTTTTGTCTAAATATCATATATTCTATATTTGGTTCAGTTTTTCTCAACTTGAAAATATGACGTACGCCATTATTTTAAGAAGGTGGATGATATACAGGCTTAAGAAAAAGTGCAGATGTGATTTATCATATGAAGCCATTTTCCACAACAATTTTTGCAACAGTCATTCAGGAGTGTTGATCTTCATTTTCTTACTACTGGACCCCTGGGTCCTACCCACTGATTTAGAGCCAACCATCACAGTACACAATCAGTCGCCCCCGCTATCCCTTACCACCACCCATAATCATTTCATACTACTTGCCCGCCTCTACCCAGACTTTCTTTGCCACTTAAATAAATGTTCAATTGAATTGACTGGTTGTTGTATGTTTCCAGGACAACCCACGAGTTTCTATTTGGAGCTCTGGCTGAGCTGGTGGACAACTCCAGGTACTAATAATGTCAATTGCTAAGGCCTTGAGTTTAATGACTCTTCTATTAACGATACACAACACTGTTCTCACTATGTATATGTGCTGCTAAATCACTTAAAATAAAACTTAGCAGTGTCAGGTTATGTTTACCCTGATCGGTCATACACCTGTCGATCATCTATCCTACAGGGATGCAAATGCAACCCGGATCGACATTTACACAGGTACGCCATGCACACACATATATATATATACACACACACACACACACACACACACACACACACACTCCGACTCCAACACACATCTACCATCATGTTCTAACCTGTATTGCACCTCCCCTGGCTGACAGAGAAGAGACAAGACCTCCGTGGAGGCTACATGCTCAGTTTCCTGGACGATGGGACAGGAATGGATCCCAGTGAGTGCTACACTGATGTCACTCATATACAATGACTTACAATAACAGGGCTCTAACTAACAGAGACTGAGGTCCAAGTTATACTAGCATGTCTCATGGTAGGGTTAGTCTAACAAGTCAGTGCAGCATTGAACCATGCTAATCGCTGGCTCTTTCTCTACATCTCACTCACTCTCTCTCTCTCTCTCTCCATCCTTCACTCTCAGATGAAGCTACTCATGTGATTCAGTTTGGGAAGTCCAGTAAGCGAACTCAGTCCACTCACATCGGCCAGTACGGCAACGGGCTAAAATCGTAAGAGACATGTGGAACTCCCAGATGAAGCTGACGGACAGACCCCACTGAATAGATGTGTTGTGTCTTTGGAGGTTATTGACTTACTGTGGTGTGTCTGTTCTTTAGGGGCTCCATGCGTATTGGGAAGGACTTCATCTTGTTCACTAAGAAGGAGAACACACTCACCTGCCTGTTCCTGTCTAGAACATTCCATGAAGAGGAGGAGCTGGATGAGGTCAGGGGTCAGCTGTAGTGGTTTAATCTGGCAATAAAGTGTAGGATGTCTTTTGTTGAATCCCAAATGGACTCCTAGCATCCAGGCACTTTATGTAGATCTGAAAGGACTGGAGAGGGCCATGATTTCACTAGTTTCTGTTGTTTATACCTATTCCATTCAGTGTGTATGGCCTGTACAATAATGCTGGTTATCTTCCCTCACACCGGCAAAGAACCGTCTGGAACCGGCCACCGCGTTCAGACCGAAACTGAAAAGTTGGTTCGCAGCGGGAATCTGAAAATAGTGGTTCTCAAGCGGGAACCAAAACGTAGAACAGTCACGTCGTCAGTAGGTGTGTCATATTCTAGGCTGCAAAGACCAGCAAGAAGGAAGGAGACAAAATGGAATCTAATCTAAATCTAATCATTAGTGATCAAAACAATTATCAAAAGTTTCATCATTCTCTCTATCTTCCTCACATGCTCAGCAAACACACACACTCACACAAGCGAACGCAAATTTCGTAAGCCATTTCTATTCCAGTAATGGAGCAGCTGATTAGTAAGAGAACGTGTGTAGAAAGTGTCTTTTGTTTCGTTTAATAGAAAATAGTGTTTATTTCAGATACTGTAGTGGAAGATATTATCCTAATTTCCAGTGAAGTAGCCGCCATCTAGTTGTGACATTTTTGTTTATCCTGCCCCTTCATCACCCATCGTTGATGACGCGGATGGTTCTGGTTACACTGGTATGAACGCGGGCTGGTTCGCCAGACAGCATCAAGGTTCGGAGGTTCCCGAACACGAACGTGAACCGGAACAGTTCTTTGTCGGTGTGAAAGCCCTATGAGTGACTCCTCTGTCAGGCGATGAGGTTAGGACTCAGTAAGATGGAGATTGTCCTTTAAGCATTTGTGTAATATTCAGTTATTCCCTCCCCTGTCAGGTGATTGTGCCTCTCCCGACCTGGGAACTGAAGACCAGGCAGCCAGTCACAGATGACCCTGAGAAGTATGCCATTGAGACAGAGCTCATTTACAAGTACTCTCCTTTTAAAACTGAACAACAGCTGATGGAGCAGTTCAACAAGATAGAAGGTAGCAGTGGTAAGTGTGTGTGTGTGTGTGTGTGTGTGTGTGTTTTGCCGGGAGGGGGGGGGGGCAGCTGTGTGTTTTAACAGCAGTAATTTGTGTGTGTAGGTACTCTGGTGATCATCTATAATCTGAAGCTGATGGATACTAGAGAACCAGAGTTGGATGTAGAGACAGACTACCAGGATATTCTGATGGCTGGGACTCCAGCAGAGGGAGTGTGAGTATTAGTGTGTGTGTGTGTGTGTGTGTGTGTGTGTGTGTGTGTGTGTGTGTGTGTTTTCATGCGTGCATGATAGCATGAGGGGGGGACATAAACATGAGGGGGGAAAATATACATTTTGGATAAACATTTGTACTGTAAATGTGCATGACTAACCTGTACTTAAGGTAGTGATCAAGACTATGTGTGTGTAGTGATAGCATCACTTCCATCCCCACAGTAAGCCAGAGCGGCGATCATTCCGAGCATACGCAGCTGTTCTGTACATTGACCCACGCATGAGGATCTTCATTCAAGGACACAAAGTCAGGACCAAGAGAATGTCCTGCTGCCTTTATAAACCTAGGTAACACACACACACTTCACAAAGAGGTCTTCGTGCACCTCATAGAAATCCAGGTGCACTCTATACAGTCTATACAACAACTGTGTCTGTGTGTCATCAGGGTGTATAAGTACACGTCAACTCGCTTCAAAACCCGTGCTGAGCAGGAAGTGAAGAAGGCTGACCACCTTGCTAAGATCGGTGAGTCTCCATTCGAAATAACTATTTTAACTCTCAGAACCCTTTTCTACACACTTAAACCACCTGTGCTGTTTGGCTGAATGCGTGTATGTGTCTTTCAGCTGACGAGAAGGCTCGCGAGGCGGAGAGTAAGAGTTTAGCTCTGGAGGCCAAACATGGCGATGACCTGTCCAGAGATGCACGGGTAAGAACACACACATACAAAACGAACCATCACATTGTTGCATGGAAGTTATTGTTCTTTCTTAATTCTATAAACATGGCAATATCTTGCAACCCACTTGCAATATCATGCCCGGTCCTCTTCCCCAGGCCATGCTGAGGAAAGCCCAGGAGTTGGCCTTGATGCTTCGTGGAGATGCCGAGATGAAGAGAAAGATCCAGGAGACCAAACAGAAGTCAGTCGAGACGATCATTTACATTTACATTTTTGGCATTTAGCAGACACCTTATTCCAAAGGGACTTATAATCGATACATTTGACTAAGCAAGTGAATCATAAATTCACCTGTCGTAGCAGGAAGAGTAATCTAGCTCAGGCCTGGGGCCATTGGCAGTCGTGAAGACAATAAAAACAATTGTTTAAATGCAAGGGTTTATTAATTTACAGAAGTCAGTCTACCTTATAAATAAACAAATAAAGTTAAGCTAGTTACAACTATAAAACGTACACATCCCTACTTCTCTCTCTCTCTCTCTCTCTTTCTCTCTCACTCTCTCTCCACCCCTCTTCCCAACGCTTCTCTTTCTCTACCCCCCTCAGAGCATTAAAGGAGCCTAAGGAGCTGAGTTTTATCTTTGGGGTGAACATCGGGCAGAGGGACCTGGATGGGATGTTTGTGTATAACTGCTCTCGCCTCATCAAACTGTACGAAAAAACAGGGCCTCAACTGGAGGGAGGAATGTGAGTCACACACACACACACACACACACACATATGTAACTGAAGAGGAAGTATGCTAACTGTGGACTCTTAATGCTTAACTCTACTATCAACTATAAATGCGTATTTCTCTGTATGTATGTCAGGGCGTGTGGAGGTGTGGTGGGGGTTGTGGATGTTCCCTACCTGGTTCTGGAGCCCACTCACAACAAGCAGGACTTTGCAGATGCTAAAGAGTACCGACATCTTCTGAAAGCCATGGGAGAACACTTAGCCCAGTACTGGAAGGATAGCAACATCGGTGAGACTCACGCAACAGCAGAGTTACACTGACACAACCCCTTAACCACTATAGAATGGTTCAAATTGTTTCTGTGTTTTGTTGTGTGTGTGTGTGTGTGTGTGTGTGTGTGTGTGTGTGTGTGTGTGTGTGTGTGTGTTGTAGCTCAGAAGGGCATTGTTACGTTTTGGGATGAGTTTGGGTACCTGTCTGCCAGCTGGTCCTCGACCCCCTCCTCAGAGCAGAGGTACAAGAGACGCCGTGCCATGGAGATACCACTCACTATACAGTGTGGTAAGTTGCACTCACGCACACAGTAACTTTCAGCACATATACAAAGACACTGATCTCCTTCTCTCCATCCCCTACAGATAAGTGTTTAAAGTGGAGGACTCTGCCATTTCAAATGGATGCAGTGGATAAACGATATCCAGACAGCTGGGTGTGTCTGATGAACCCTGACAGCACCCAGGATAGGTACACAGAGAGACACCCACTATTACATATAGTCACCTTCTTAAATTATGTTTTTGCCTAAATATCATATATTCTAGATTCGGTTCAGTTTATTCAGACTTTTGCAACACTTTAGAAATATGATGTAAGCCATTATTTTAAGAAGGTGACAATATGTGTATGCGCTACTGATATGATGGAACTATTGGCATCATTGTGTGTGTGTGTGTGTGTGTGCGTTCTGGTGTTTTAGGTGTGATGCGGCTGAGCAAAAGCAGAATGTACCGTATGGAGTTCTAAAGAAGGACAAGCAGACAACTGAGGACAAACAAAAAGAGCTCACAGATAAGATCAAACAACAGCAGGAGAAACTACAGGCACTTCAGGTAGACACACAGTTACATAAACATGCACACTCCTTTTTCAGAGGGCAACTTTCTCATGTTTGTTGATTAAATAGACTTGAGCCCAAACTGTTTTTGATGAATGGCGTAAATCTGCACCCCCTAATTGGTGTGTGTGTCTGTGTCTGTGTGTGTCTGTGTGTGTCTGTGTGTCCGTCCGTCCTCGTGTCCTCAGAAAACTAGTACTATCAGGTCTTCAGCAGATGTGCGGAAGTTACCTTTGGATGTCAGCTTGAGACCTAACACAGAGAACTCTTCTCAGGTACCTCACACTGGTACATACTCTCTCTCTTGCTTTCTAAATATAATATAATATATAAATATATCAATCTCCTGTTCTCTGGGTCTCCTAGGCAACCAGGTCGTCAGAGCGAGTGACACGCCCCCGCTCTCCCCCCTTACCCGCCGTCCTCAAAAAAACCCCAAGCTTCCCTCCATCCTTCAGCCGCAAACCCACTAATGCCCGGACTGCTGCTGCAGCTCCCTCTCCACCCCCTGCTCCCAAAGCTGACCTATCTAAAGCCAGAGCTGCAACAAAGCTCCCACCCCCAGCTGCAAAACCCACCCCCAAAGCACCTGCCAAGACCCCTGCCAAGCCCCCTCCACCCAGCCGCAGCTCACGGGTAAGTGTGTGGTGGAATTCATCAGCTTGCTGGGTCAGGGTTTGTTTTTGTGACTATTTGGTTTATACTTCAACCAAAAGTGTTGGCTAGGTGAACAGTAAGATCCATGAAATTGAAAAATTCACAAAACACATACTGTATATATATATATATATATATATATATATATATATATATATATATATATATATATATATATATACTGTATGTAGATAGTTAAATGTCCACCCATAGGTTGTGAGAGTGATAGCAGATGCCATGGATAAGTCATGGTCAACTGTAGTTTGTGCTTGTTTATAAAGGGCTGGTATGATTTGCTGGCTGAAATGCGGACGAGCGGGAACTACGTAACAAGACTTGATTTTCACTTTCAACATGTGTTTAAAACCTGTGTTCTGACAACAGAGTATTGTCTGCTGCTATAAAAACACCTATGGCCTTTGTTGTGGCCTGGTCTAAATAGGTAGCGTAAATGCCACAGCTGGTTTCCACTTCACTCAGTTTTTTCTTGTACCTGTGATGTTCACATTCGGGTGATGCCGACTCAAATGAGTGAACAAGTTCGACGTACAGCCAGCTACATACCCGATCACAGTTGAACAATGCCGGCATATAGCTTTGGTCCGATCCACCTGTCTTTGTCCATCGTCATTGTAGGTAACCGAGAAACCGTAGTTTTCCCAAAAAGGAGATTTAAGGGAACCTAGAGGAACTTCAAGCTCTAGTTTATCTGTGTTCGCCATAACGACTGCTAAATTACTAACGATCTCTCTGTGGCGTATGTGCACATGCGTACTGGCTGAGATTACTTTTCTGTGCGTGATTAATATATATTTTTAAAATAAAATAGTGCTACAGAACCAACATTAGTTCTGTCCGTTTAATTTGCGTTTATTTGGGAAAATGTTAAAAATCGACTGACCATCAGGAACGAATAATCGGTTATTCTGTCCCATCCCCAGAAAGCAGTTATGGTAGTAAGGTCTCTCTGTATGTATGGTCTCTCTGCAGACTCCAGCCAAATCCTCTCCTGCCAAACCAACCACACCTGCTAGCAGCCAATGCAAGAGAGTGATAAAGCAGGAAGAGAGTGAGGAAGAAGAGCTCCCACCCCCAGCTGCAAAACCCACCCCCAAAGCACCTGCCAAGACCCCTGCCAAGCCCCCTCCACCCAGCCGCAGCTCACAGGTAAGTGTGTGGTGGAATTCATCAGCTTGCTGGGTCAGGGTTTGTTTTTGTGACTATTTGGTTTATACTTCAACCAAAAGTGTTGGCTAGGTGAACAGTAAGATCCATGAAATTGAAAAATTCACAAAACACATACTGTATATGTGTGGTGGCCTGGGAAAACCCGTCGGATGTCGCTGGCGTTCGTTCGTGGCAAAGAGCAAATATAGATGGAAATCGCGATTTTGGCGATTTTGATATTATGTGGTATTCTAGTACTTTGAACTCCATACTACATTATGGTGAATAAACATTTTAAGAAAACAAAAGAGAAAGTACTTATTTTGATGTTTTTGTGGCGGGTAGTTTGCTAGCGAAACAACATCACGTTGAACGTGTCTCATTCTCAGTTAAGCAACGCACGCACACATGAGCGAAAGGAGAGACGATACTTCCACCTGTGTTATTGCCAGTTTACTGATGCTCACAATAAGCATAAAGTAATAAAATCTTAACTAGAAGACACACAAATGGATCTGTCCCTCGCATACCGACGAGGCGAGCAGACTAACACCGCATCACAAGCAGAGAAACGAGACCGGCCGATCTGCATAGGCTCCTCCCCCGACCCGGAGGAGAAAGGGGAGGATTTCTCCCCTTTCACTTTTTTTGACATGATACATTAAAATGCTCATAACTTTTTAAAATAAAGGGCTATCTCAGTCATTCAACCAGTTATGAATAGCTGAGAACTTCTTATTTATGGAAATATAAAAAAATGAAAATGTCAAAATGCCACCATGTGAAGGGTTTTCCCAGGCCACCACACATATATATATATATATATATATATATATATATATATATATATATATATATATATATATATATACTGTATGTAGATAGTTAAATGTCCACCCATAGGTTGTGAGAGTGATAGCAGATGCCATGGATAAGTCATGGTCAACTGTAGTTTGTGCTTGTTTATAAAGGGCTGGTATGATTTGCTGGCTGAAATGCGGACGAGCGGGAACTACGTAACAAGACTTGATTTTCACTTTCAACATGTGTTTAAAACCTGTGTTCTGACAACAGAGTATTGTCTGCTGCTATAAAAACACCTATGGCCTTTGTTGTGGCCTGGTCTAAATAGGTAGCGTAAATGCCACAGCTGGTTTCCACTTCACTCAGTTTTTTCTTGTACCTGTGATGTTCACATTCGGGTGATGCCGACTCAAATGAGTGAACAAGTTCGACGTACAGCCAGCTACATACCCGATCACAGTTGAACAATGCCGGCATATAGCTTTGGTCCGATCCACCTGTCTTTGTCCATCGTCATTGTAGGTAACCGAGAAACCGTAGTTTTCCCAAAAAGGAGATTTAAGGGAACCTAGAGGAACTTCAAGCTCTAGTTTATCTGTGTTCGCCATAACGACTGCTAAATTACTAACGATCTCTCTGTGGCGTGTGTGCACATGCGTACTGGCTGAGATTACTTTTCTGTGCGTGATTAATATATATTTTAAAAATAAAATAGTGCTACAGAACCAACATTAGTTCTGTCCGTTTAATTTGCGTTTATTTGGGAAAATGTTAAAAATCGACTGACCATCAGGAACGAATAATCGGTTATTCTGTCCCATCCCCAGAAAGCAGTTATGGTAGTAAGGTCTCTCTGTATGTATGGTCTCTCTGCAGACTCCAGCCAAATCCTCTCCTGCCAAACCAACCACACCTGCTAGCAGCCAATGCAAGAGAGTGATAAAGCAGGAAGAGAGTGAGGAAGAAGAGCTCCCACCCCCAGCTGCAAAACCCACCCCCAAAGCACCTGCCAAGACCCCTGCCAAGCCCCCTCCACCCAGCCGCAGCTCACAGGTAAGTGTGTGGTGGAATTCATCAGCTTGCTGGGTCAGGGTTTGTTTTTGTGACTATTTGGTTTATACTTCAACCAAAAGTGTTGGCTAGGTGAACAGTAAGATCCATGAAATTGAAAAATTCACAAAACACATACTGTATATATATATATATATATATATATTTATATATATATATATATATATATATATATATATATATATATTTATATATATATATATATATATATATATATATATATATATATATATATATATATATACAGTATGTGTTTTCAGGAACGAATAATCGGTTATTCTGTCCCATCCCCAGAAAGCAGTGATGGTAGTAAGGTCTCTCTGTATGTATGGTCTCTCTGCAGACTCCAGCCAAATCCTCTCCTGCCAAACCAACCACACCTGCTAGCAGCCAATGCAAGAGAGTGATAAAGCAGGAAGAGAGTGAGGAAGAAGAGCTCCCACCCCCAGCTGCAAAACCCACCCCCAAAGCACCTGCCAAGACCCCTGCCAAGCCCCCTCCACCCAGCCGCAGCTCACAGGTAAGTGTGTGGTGGAATTCATCAGCTTGCTGGGTCAGGGTTTGTTTTTGTGACTATTTGGTTTATACTTCAACCAAAAGTGTTGGCTAGGTGAACAGTAAGATCCATGAAATTGAAAAATTCACAAAACACATACTGTATATGTGTGGTGGCCTGGGAAAACCCGTCGGATGTCGCTGGCGTTCGTTCGTGGCAAAGAGCAAATATAGATGGAAATCGCGATTTTGGCGATTTTGATATTATGTGGTATTCTAGTACTTTGAACTCCATACTACATTATGGTGAATAAACATTTTAAGAAAACAAAAGAGAAAGTACTTATTTTGATGTTTTTGTGGCGGGTAGTTTGCTAGCGAAACAACATCACGTTGAACGTGTCTCATTCTCAGTTAAGCAACGCACGCACACATGAGCGAAAGGAGAGACGATACTTCCACCTGTGTTATTGCCAGTTTACTGATGCTCACAATAAGCATAAAGTAATAAAATCTTAACTAGAAGACACACAAATGGATCTGTCCCTCGCATACCGACGAGGCGAGCAGACTAACACCGCATCACAAGCAGAGAAACGAGACCGGCCGATCTGCATAGGCTCCTCCCCCGACCCGGAGGAGAAAGGGGAGGATTTCTCCCCTTTCACTTTTTTTGACATGATACATTAAAATGCTCATAACTTTTTAAAATAAAGGGCTATCTCAGTCATTCAACCAGTTATGAATAGCTGAGAACTTCTTATTTATGGAAATATAAAAAAATGAAAATGTCAAAATGCCACCATGTGAAGGGTTTTCCCAGGCCACCACACATATATATATATATATATATATATATATATATATATATATATATATATATATATATATATATATATATATATATATATATATATATATATATATATATATACTGTATGTAGATAGTTAAATGTCCACCCATAGGTTGTGAGAGTGATAGCAGATGCCATGGATAAGTCATGGTCAACTGTAGTTTGTGCTTGTTTATAAAGGGCTGGTATGATTTGCTGGCTGAAATGCGGACGAGCGGGAACTACGTAACAAGACTTGATTTTCACTTTCAACATGTGTTTAAAACCTGTGTTCTGACAACAGAATATTGTCTGCTGCTATAAAAACACCTATGGCCTTTGTTGTGGCCTGGTCTAAATAGGTAGCGTAAATGCCACAGCTGGTTTCCACTTCACTCAGTTTTTTCTTGTACCTGTGATGTTCACATTCGGGTGATGCCGACTCAAATGAGTGAACAAGTTCGACGTACAGCCAGCTACATACCCGATCACAGTTGAACAATGCCGGCATATAGCTTTGGTCCGATCCACCTGTCTTTGTCCATCGTCATTGTAGGTAACCGAGAAACCGTAGTTTTCCCAAAAAGGAGATTTAAGGGAACCTAGAGGAACTTCAAGCTCTAGTTTATCTGTGTTCGCCATAACGACTGCTAAATTACTAACGATCTCTCTGTGGCGTGTGTGCACATGCGTACTGGCTGAGATTACTTTTCTGTGCGTGATTAATATATATTTTAAAAATAAAATAGTGCTACAGAACCAACATTAGTTCTGTCCGTTTAATTTGCGTTTATTTGGGAAAATGTTAAAAATCGACTGACCATCAGGAACGAATAATCGGTTATTCTGTCCCATCCCCAGAAAGCAGTTATGGTAGTAAGGTCTCTCTGTATGTATGGTCTCTCTGCAGACTCCAGCCAAATCCTCTCCTGCCAAACCAACCACACCTGCTAGCAGCCAACGCAAGAGAGTGATAAAGCAGGAAGAGAGTGAGGAAGAAGAGGCTGTTGAGAAGGCATCTCCAGCCAAACGGGGCAAGGTGACAGAGGTATGTATGCACGCACATACATACACACACACACACACACACACACACAACTACTTCTCAGACTTCCAAGTGTGTTGAGAGCGTACATCTTTCTCTGTTAAGACCCTGGTCAAGTCAACTGTCCAGCAGATTCAGTCTCAGTTTTGTGTTGTTTCACAGTGTCAATTCATCACATTTTCAGTTCAGTTATAGTGATGGCAAGAAGAACCTTGCTTAGCACGTATAGACAGACAGATAGACAGACCAAAAGATGGAAAGACCTATCGTTGAGGAGGAAGTAAATGAATGAGGGCACATGAAAAGGAAAAAGGATGGAGTAGTGTTAGAAGAAGAGAGAGAAGAAAAAGAAGGCTGCCTTGGCTGAGAAGAAGTGGAGGTCCTTCAAAGACAACCAAGAAAGGAGATATAAAAGCACGTCAGTCCATGACAAACGTGTCAGAAGTGAGCAGGCCTCTATTAAAGCAGAGTGACATGGAGGGTAGTCTCTATTATGAATGAATGGTCTTTATTGTCATTGCTATAGTACAGGTACCAAACAACGAAATTTAGGAGGGGTGGCTCCCCCGGTGCTAGGAAAGAAAAAAAAAGAAAAAAAAACACAAGGGAAGGAGCTGGTTTACATAAATAAAGGCTATGTACACTATCCACTATACTATACTGTACAGATAGACGACTAGGGTTGTCATATTGCACATAGTGTTATTGCACATTCATTTGAAGTGTCGCAGTTTGCAGGCTAGAAATGTACATATTTGTGCCTCAGCACTAGGGCTGCAACTAACGATTATTTTGGTAGTCGACTAATCTGTCGATTATTTTTCCGATTAGTCGTGTGGCTTTTCGCTGCGCGTAAATGGCGACGCAGAAGCATAAATCCGGCTTAACTAGCTATCTAACCTAACGTTACGCCAAGCTACAGCTGCTCACAGAGCTAGTTGATTGGCTAGCTAGCATTGCTGGCTAGACTACAGACAGCTCACGTTAGTAGGCTACGCTTGGCGCTGTTTATCTTACAGACAGCTCGCTGGTGGACTCAACATAATTGAAATAGCATTCACTTATCAAGCATCATTCATGATCATCCACCATGACTACCTGGTATTTTAATAGCGACCACCCCTCACTTCATTTCATCTCGCGTTCTCCTGGCTTCAACATGGAAAACCCCTGCTACGTAACGTTACATACAAGCGCCTCTGTCTGTCACACGCGTGCCACAGGGCAAATAAATGAATAGCACAAACGCTCATAGCATGTACAGCCCTGTCCATGAGACGTTGTTTTCCAACATGTAACAGTAAAGCTAACATAAACATTACGACCCTAACAATATAACGTTAGCCAGTTGGCTAACAACGTTAGCTAAAACTTACCCAGCTGATTCTTGCATGGCTCCCATAATTTTATTTTATTTCCGTTTTTTTTTTTTTCTTTTTTATACGATTAATCGACACTAAAATTCCACGTCGACGAGTTTTTATGATCGACGTCGTCGATTATGTCGACTAATCGTTGCAGCCCTACTCAGCACTACACCTGGAATAGTGGAATGTGGACTCCACTATGTATGCTAGCTGGTGCTTTCTCAAGTCCCCAAACAGTGATAGCAAATGAAGAGACGGCTAGAGTTCCACAGCTGCCCCATGGTGCAGGTCTTCATGCAACGTTGAAGTGGAACAGCAAGACTGCAGCTGCAATCAGACCCACTCTGCTGTTGACCTTGTAAGTGGTCATGCCCCCTGCCTCACCTTCAGCCAAGACCAAGGGCTCTTCTCCTTCTCAACTACTAAGTAGAATGGGTCCTGTCTTCTAGTAACTCTGCTATATATGGAATGGGTTCTCTCCAGCTCTCCTTATTGACTTGAAATGACAAGTCCGTGATGGGTCCTGTCCTTCTCCCCTAACTCTACTCTAAATGGAATGGGTCCTGCCCTACTCCTATCTACTCTTTATGGAATTGTCTCAACTCTAAATGGAATGGGTCCTCCCCTTCTCACTTTGGATTTTGGTGTCTCTTTTCTATTTCCATCCCTGTGTTTTCTACACAGACATGGTCAGGACCAGCTCCTGACAAGACACGCTGAGTGACTGTCCAGTGGATAGGTTCTGGTATAATTCTGGGTTGTGAGCGTTTTTAAATGTACTGTGTTTTCATGTATTGTGTTGTGCATCTTTCAGGTGTCTGATAGTGATGAGGGGGAGGACCCAGCAAAGGATCTGAAGAATGCTAAGAAAGGTGAGAGATGCCAGGTGGTCTACAGAGTTCCACAGCTGAACACACAGTGGGACAACAGGACTTGGGATGTACACAAATGCTTATGCTCTGAAATGCATTCATAGTCCCTGTAATGAAATTGTGTATGTGTGTACATGTGTATTATCTCCTGTAGATAAGGGTTTGCTGGTGGAGGTGCGTGTGAGTAAGGAGTGGTACACCGGCAGAGTGGTTGCCATACAGACCAGTAAGCAGAGTGTTCGTTGGAAGGTGAAGTTTGACTACGTGCCCAGATCCACCCCCAAGGATCGCTGGTACGGTCACTCTTAGAGAGAGAGGCATAAAGACATAAATATGTATGCATTCTCTCTGTTCTCTTACACATCTGTGTGTGTCTGTAGGGTGTTCAAGGGCAGTGAGGAGGTGAGGTTGATGCGCCCAACCTCCCCCATCACTCAGACCCCTGACACACAGCAGGAGACAGAAAAAGGAACCGCCCCCATGGGACCTGACACCACCCAACCAGGAACCAGTCGAGAGGTGACCGACAGCCTGGTCACCATGACGAGGTAAGCTAACAATGTCATCACTGGTATTGCTGTATTGTTTGGATATGATGTAACTGCTGCTGTATGATGGTGTGTGCGTGGTGTGTCTCCAGGACACTGCTTCGTAATTTCTTGCCCCCTGATTTCCGGATCTCTAAAGATGACGTCAACAGTATGACAGCAGAGGAGCTGGTGGCCTTCCCCATGGTAAGACTGACCGCTGATTTGTACACACAACCCTTACCGTGATCCTCAGTTATAGAGATCTAATCTGGTCTCTCCGCGCTTTGATCTGCAAGGTTCTTAAAGCAGACAAAATCTGACAAATCATGGTGTCATGGAGGTGAGGTTCCAAATGGAAAAAGGGTTGAAAAAATCCCTCGGATGTTTTCATAATTCGACTAGGTCAGTTTTAAGTTTCATTTGGTTTCTTCAAATTTCTTCACACAATCATTGCCCATCGCTCGCGAGGTAGATGACAGCAAGCATACTGAAGAAGTGGAAGTTAGAGGGAACGCATGTGGAGAAGCTAAACAAAGCTGATTTGGCAAAGTGAATGCAAACAGAAGAGATGGATTATCACGAATGGAAGAGATGCATGCGTGCAATAATGTATCCAGGGCTTAAAGTACTCCGGCACAGTGCCGGATTTCCGGCGCGGGAGAATAAAAATAATAAATTAAAAAACTGCAATTGCGGCATTGCACCGACGTGGTGGCGGGGGCGCTGTTTCACAAATAACTTAGCTTTCGTGTTTGCTAGCGAAACAGCTGATAGTTGATGTTGACTGCTCAAGGAGAATACATATTTGAAAGTACAGAATGCCTGAGAGCCTTATATTGCATTATATTACATTATATTTTGAATGGCCATCTGGTGCCTGAATATTGTGTTTCTTTTACATATATAATGACATTTCCACCATAAATTGATGGCGAAAGGGCACAAATTGGTGCATATCAATTCACCAGAATGCAAGAAATTAAGTGTTTGATGCTCGTTTAAGGACCCCCAGACAGCCCTGCTTCATGGGTCCCCCCCGATGTCAAACACCACTGGTACCACCTCCGCCTCATTTTGAGCCAGGAAAACCCCTGAGTAGTGACGGGAAGCCTTATGGGACGTGGTGCCAAGAAGGAGAATATAAGTGATAGTGGCTTAATAAGTAATCAGTTTGTTCTTTTAAAGACATGTATATATTTTATTCTGTATTGTTATAGTGATAGTGGCTTAATAAGTGATGCAATCAGTTTGGCCTTTTAAAGACATCTATTTTTATTTTATTTTATTAAGTATAAAACAGTATTATGAATGAATGGTCTTTATTGTCATTACAGTTTTTCCCAATTGCTAAAACACAAAAGCCAATTCTCTAAACCAAATGACCAGTTCTCTAAACACATTTAATAAAACTAGCTCCCATTTGCCAAAACCATAAACACATTTCACATAAAGACACAATTCACAAAACACAATCCTCTTTCTCATAAATCTAAACACATTTTGTCTTGCTAAAACACAAGTTGCAAAAAACTCTGCTCAAAATGTCAAATTCTCAAATTAAATCTCATGTGATGCAAAATGCTTGCCACAGTCAGCAACATTTTAACACAATGAACACACCTGGCTTTATTCATTAAACATAACGACTCAACATTTAAGACACTTGTTGCAAATGATTGTGGTGTGTGTGTGTGTGTGTGTGTGTGTGTGTGTGTGTGTGTGTGTGTGTGTGTGTGTGTGGTATAGTTCCATAAATAAATAAAAAAAACATCACACCCTGAACATTGTTTTCAGTGAGTATTGTTGTGTGTAATGGATCCTCTGTAGTGTTTGCATTGAGTTGTGATACAGTACAGTATTGTACATGTTACGGTACATGTGGGAATACGGTAACATTTTTCAAACCTTTATTTACGTAAAACTCGATAGGACAACAGTGCAACAACTTCGCGGCTGAACTTTAGTAACATTTCGGACATCATATGCCATTTAAAGGGGGGAATAGATATCTAAAAATGCATGACTATCATGCAAAATCAGCCTTACTGTAATGTAAAATATGTAATGTTAGATATAACGTTAGACAGGGAGCGCAGATTTATTTTTATGCATGACTATCATACATGTGGGAAAACTAGGGTTAGGGTTAGGTGCTAGGGTTACAGTAAGGTTAGGGTTAGGGGTAAGGTTTGAGTTTGAGTTTTGAAGAGAGAAGGTGTGGTTTTGCTTATGTAGCTTTAGAAAAGTGTGTTGTGTTTAGAGTTTTGGGAAAATGGAGGAAAGTTTTGTGAAATGTGTTTTAGCAATTGAGAAAAACTGTAATACAGTACAGGTACCATACAACGAAATTTAGGAGGGGGGGCTCCCCTGGTGCTTGGAAAAAGACTAAAAACACGAGGGCCAAGGGTAAAATAAAAAAGGGAAAAGAGCTGGTTTACATAAATAAAGGCTATGTACACTATCTACTATACTACTATACACTACAATAAAACACTGTGCTGTACTCTATGCTATGCTATAAATATCCTAACTTTTCCTATATCTGAACCTTATGTACACAAGGGTTGTCATATTGCACATAGTATTGTTGCACATTCATTTAAAGTATTAATGCATTTTAACATTGAGACATATATTTTGTATTGACTATAAAATAGTATTAATGCATTTAAACATTGAGACAAGAAGCTGTCTTCTGTACCCGCTCTCCCAATATCTCAAACTGTGACCCCCCTCCCCAAGAAAAAGTTTCAGGCACAGGATTTTTTCCCACTTTAAGCCCTGTGTATCTGTATCTAATCCTGTCTGTGTGTCCCTGTAGAAGGAGTATTGTCAACAGTACGAGTTGGCTCGTCAGTCATTGTGTAACTCGTACCAGAGCAGAGCTGATGCCAGGGCCAAAGCTGTGGAGGAGAAGAGCAGCAGTGCTGAGACTAAGTTGAGGGAGGCCGATGACAAACTACAGAAACTACGAACCAACATTGTAGCTATGCTACAGAAAGGACAGGAGGTAGTTATACACACACTGTCTCTCAGACTTACTTACTTACATACACACACACACACACACACACACACACACACACACACACACACACACACACACATATACAGTCATACGCTGAACACTAATGTCTCTCCTTCCCTCCTGTAGGACTTTGACATAAACACAGATGATGAACTGGACGCTTACATAGAAGACTTGCTCACCAAAGAATGAACAGAGACAAACACAGACAAAGAGTCTTCACTCAGTTCCTTACTTGCAAGACTCTATTTTATTCTAGACTCTGGTTGGTCTGTGCTAGTGTGCTTCCGTTCATATAGGGTGGACATGTAGGTCCATGTTTGTGGGGCAAAAGGTGTGGCCGATACATGCACAGTTCCCTGAGCATCTGAGGCCTCATTTTAGTCCTTTTATATAGACGTTATGTATGCTGTTATGTATGTATTCTGTTTTGAGTTATTTAAAATGACCACCCACTAGCTGATGCTTGGGTGGTGCAGCAAGACAACGACCCTAAACATCTAAATAAATCTACTACAGTGGCTTCAAAAAAAGAAAATCAGAAAATCCAGTCAGAGCCCAGACCATAACCCAATAGAGATGCTGTGGAATGACCTTGAGAGCCGTTTGCACTAGACATCCTAAGAATATGGCTGAGCTGAAGCAGTTCTGTAAGGAAGAATGGTCCAAAATTCCTTCTAAACGTTGTGCAGGTCTGATCCGCAGCTACTGGAAGTGCTTGCTTGAGGTTATTGCTGCCAAAGGAGGGTCGACCAGTTATTAAATCCAAGGGTTCACTTACTTTTTCACTAGCACTGTGAATGTTCAGTGGGTGTGTTCAATAAAGACATGAATGATTATAATTGTTTGTGTGTTATTAGCTTAAACACATTGCGTTTGTCTATACTTGTGACTTAGATGAATATCAGATCGCATTTTATCACCAATTAATGCAGAAAACCAGGTAATTCCAAAGGGTTCACATACTTTTTCTTGCCACTGTACTTTTTCTGCTGGTGGCGTTCCCAATCTGACAATAGGGGTGTTTTAGTAATCTAATGAAAATTCTGTATGCTATTTTTGCATTCGAAAAAGTCATTTGCTGTTTCTTTTTTTTTTTTTATGTTGGTTGCTTGCAGAAATTAGTGACTATTGGTGACTAATAGTGAGTATTAATATGCCACCTGCTGTGACTTTCGCTCTTGTATTATGTTTTATTGTGTCTTTTTCCTTGTTATGTAAAGCACTTTGGGACCCTTGGTCTGGGAAAGGTGCTCTATAAATAAATGTTACTTACTATTAACCAATATCAATATTATTACATTGTAGGTCAGATCTTAACGATGGCCGCCGTGAGCCGGCTGTTTCTCAGCCGACAGGTCACCAGAAACAATTACCGGGTGTTCCCTGGATTGTTCTGCTCATGCAGACAGCGTGGTACAGCAAGGTACAGTCCGTATAACTGCTCCCGAAGGTGTTCTTCTGATAGACAAGCAACCCACGATTCTGATACTGATGTTCTTTATTTTGTGTGCACACCGTACACACAAACACTGTGAAAAACTGCAATGTGAAATAAAGTATTAATTATACATTGAAACCAAAATGAGGCTACGTCGAGTCGGCTACCCACTCAACATACTAGCCACCTCTCTAGCTAGCATGGCGTTCCGACATCACATACATGTGAGAAATTACTAGAGAAAACGGCAAATCAAAATGCACAGTCAAACAGTAACAAACAAAACAACAACATACAGTGTGCGCCTTCTATTCAGAACCTCAGGAGTAGCTAGAATAGTTAAATACAGACCAGTGGCGTACCGCAAAATTCCGAGGCCCCCCCGCAAGGTGGCGGCGGGGGCCCTTTCGCAACGGAGGTTTAAAAAAACTTTCGCAACATGCACTCTACATTCTAAATGCTTGACTAAGCAAAAGGTACAAACAAGTGAGAGCAATAGCCTATAAAACCAAATGGTAGACTACATCAGTAGAATGTATTATAAGTAGAAAAGTACAATCTTTATTTCTTTTAACAAAGTGTGGTGTGCACAGCAGTGCGATATCTGTAAACATACAATCTGTAGACTCTCCGCTAAGGGTTGCCAGATGGGATTGAGAATTTCCAACCTAACCAATCTAAAAACTTCTAAATCCACCAAAAACCAGCCCATCTGGCAACCCTGTCTCCGCTGCATCAGAGTCTACTTGTTGCGCAAAATTGGCCAGGGTTTGTCAAATCCTTTGTTGGACATCTCGTTTCTTAAGTCCTGGTATATTGTGGCATTTCTTTACTGTTCACCATCTGGGGCCTCATTCATAAAAAAGTACTTGAACGTCATCTTTGACTTTGACGTAAGCACATTTTTCTAAATGGACGTAAGCATTATTTATAAAACGAGCTGAGATGATTTCAACTTGCGTACTCGCTTCCTTCTATAAATACCAAATATACTTGGAATTGAACGCAGGTGAATGAGGTTTGTATTAACGCCCTGTGATAGCGGCTCAATTATAGCGGCTGAATGAAGCCAGGTGCTATAATATAATATAATCAGTGTTAATGGCACTCTTTCGGAACCCAGAACCATAAGCACTGGTGCTCCTCAGGGTATAGTCAGTTCCCCTGTGCTCTTTACTTTATACACAAACGAGTGCAGAAGCACCTACCCTAGCAACCGCATCATAACATTTTCGGATGACACTGCCATCCTTGCTTTAATCAAAAAGGACAGTGACCTAAATGACTATTATTCTGAAATCCAGAGGTTTGTTAAATGGTGTGATGTTAACTGCCTGGTTTTAAATGTTAAGAAAACTGAGGAGATGGTGTTCGACCCCAGAGGTGTTGGGGACCACAGGCCTGTGGTCATCCACAAACAATCCATCTCTCAGGTCGCCTCCTACAAATATCTTGGGGTTTTCATTGATAACTCACTCACCTGGAGCACTCATGTAGACAGCCTTTGTAGCAGATTACAACAACGACTACACTTCCTACGCCGCCTTAGAGTTCATGGTGTTGACCCAAAATTTATGCTACTTTTCTACTAGTCTGTCTTAGAGAGTCTCATCAGATACGGCATTACATCTTGGTTTGGTAACCTATCTGTAAAACTAAGGTCCAAACTGGTCCGACTGATACAGACTGCATGGAAGATCATAGGGGTGAAAGACCACTCATCCCTGCAGTCTATTTTTGAACAGGCTACTCTCAGACAGGCTAATATAATTCTCATGAATCCCTCCCATGTCCTACATGCAGAGTATGAACTGCTGCCCTCTGGGAGGAGGTTCAGAGTCCCCCGCGCTAGATTAAATAATTTTAAAAATTATTTTATTCCCGTTTCTGTTAAACTTTTAAACTGCACCAGATGAATGTAACTTATCTTGCTTATCATTTTATTTCCACTCTTGTTTTAATCAGGTCCGCCTTCTGTTTGTGTGCTAATATCCTGTATTGTCTGTTGCTCTTTGTTGGCTGCTGTGGGGTGTAAGCCCAATACAAATTTCCCAGTGATGGGACAATAAAGTGACTCTTGACTCTTGACTTGACTTGATAATACAGACAGTACATTATGAACTGTCTGTATTATATTATATTATAGCACTTGGCTTCATTCAGCCGCTATTTGAGTTCGTTTTTGGCGTTCGTTTTGGGATGTGTTCGCGTTTGGGGCTGTGTGATAATCTAATTATGTGTAGTTATGTGTTTCTAGCATGTCGATGTTCTATCAGAATGTTGTGATGTTATCAAAATTAAGAAGATGAATGGCTGAAATGGCGCAAAGCGGGGAAAAACAGATACGACATCTAAAGTCTGGAACGATTATATTTCAAAACAAGGCTTCCCTTTAACTCGGGTACGGGGGGCAAAATATTGTACGGTTATCAATACGTGAGTTACCTTGTGATTCCCACCCCTAACTTCATCCCTGTGTGTTGTCAGACACCGTGATTTATAGAGTGCCAGACCATACAAACTGCACAGTTTACACGCTAATGTTAGGTAAATTCGCTAGAATTAACCTTTTAGGTGGTTTGGTTATCCGATAGTGGAGATTCAAGGGAGTCAATAATGTCATCCACACCCATTGTTTGCACAGAGCTCACCTAATACCTTAGATCTCACAGCCCGGTCAAAGCGGTAAATTCTAGTATTAATATCGCGCAAAATCATGCAATGCGTACCAAATACTGACATGTCAATCCGGACGGTAATATAATTATCAGAGGACCTCAGGGTTTGCTGAAAAACAGTAGGTAATTCCAGCCGGAATAATTACTGGGGTCCCCGGAGTAAATCACTGACATGGTTGGTCCGGACGGGATAAAAATTACCGAATTACCCCAGGTAAAACATACCGAGGTCCTCAGGTAATTTATATGCCGTCCGGACAGGGCTATACACACAGTGTCTATAATAATAAAAAATAAAAAAATGGAGAGATGAAAAAAAAAAAAAAAAAGTGTCTATATATATATATATACATATGTTATTATTTATTTTCCTTCTATCACGGAGACTGCCAATGGCCCCTGGACTGAGCTAGATTACTCTTCCTGCTACGACTGGTGGATTGATTGATGATTCACTTACTTAGTCAAATGTATCGATTGTAAGTCGATTATAAGGCGTGGCGTCTGCTAATGTCAAAAATGTAAATGTAAACACACACACAGAGTCAATCATGCAGTCAGTCATCCAGTCAGTCCATAGTCAGCTATGTTGAGTTACTCACGCTGGGAAATGGAGATATTTGGTGGTGACTGGCTGGTCTCCCCTCAGGCTGGGTGTCTGAACACACACACCCATGACCCCAACACCAGTCACAGAGAGGGGGAAGAGAGAGAGACGGAGAGGAGAGGGAGAGCGAGAGGGAGAGAGAGAGAGAGAGTGAGAGGAGAGAGAGAGAGAGAGAGAGAGAGAGAGAGAGAGAGAGAGAGAGAGAGAGAGAGAGGGGATGTTAGTGAGCCACAGTGATTCACACTGAGAACGACAGAGGGATTAGTCTGCATATTCAGGGTATGAGATATGCTTGTGATCTGAGTATGTGTGGGCTGTGTGTGTGTGTGTGTGTGTGTGTGTGTGTGTGTGTGTGTGTGTGTGTGCGCGTGCGTGCATGTGTGCATGTGTGCGTGTGTGTGTGTGTGTGTGTGTGTGTGTGTGCTTGCGTGCATGCATCCACATACCCAGCCATCACCTTGTCTTGAGATGTCTTAAGATGTCTTAATTAACCAAAATAAGACATTTTGTCTGTCAAGATGTCTTAAGTCGTCTTAAGACCTAACCTGAAGACATGCACTCATTCACTCACTTAAGACATGGAGCATAAGAGCCATATTTTCTGTGTCTTGAAGACACAGAACATCTTGAGATGTCTTAAGACACTGAATATCAATGTCTTAAGACAGTCAGGCGATCTTGTTCCAATTGGAATAATTCAAGTATAATAATGAATTATCCTATTATATATTTTACATTATTAATTAGTTAATAATAATTCAATTGGTGTGTCCCAGGACAAAAAATGCATGTCATCACTGTAAAAAAACATTTTGGATTTTAGTTCCTTTAACACATTTTTGTGAGTCAGGTCAACTAAATTTTGCCAAAAAGTTGAGACAACTAGACATGTTAAGTTTTAATCCATTCAACCTGTCTGTGAAATTAAAATAGTCCACTCAAATCAGAATGATGAGATCACTCAACTTGTCAAAAACGTTTCCGGTTGTTGCACATGCGCAGAACACTGCCCCTGCAAAATTCCGTTTGTCAACCTGTGCATCCAGCAGCCTTTCTCCCACACCTGATTCTAATTAACAATTAGATTCTGCTGAATTCAGTCGTGGGTCGTGATGAACGTAGTAGTAGGAATATCGAGAAAATTATCAAAATTATCAAGAATATAACGAATATAAAGAATATCAGGAGTGCGAATTAAGGTGAGTTAATAATTTTATTTGTCAGAGTTTAATGTTCAATTGTGTAATAATTTTGCCGTTTGCCCCCTTGTTAACCTCACCAGTGACATGATCTATTTAGCTAGCTAATATAGCTAACAAGAGAATTCAGTCGATGCAAGAGGGTTTCAGAAGCTTGATTTCGTTTGCTGAAATATGAGTTCATGTAGTATAATAATAATAATAATAATTCATTGTTTTTATATAGTGCGTTTCCGGGGCTCAAAGGTGTATAGGCTAGTTAGCACTCGCTTTTCTGACTGCGGTGAAAGAACGAATGTGCATCATGTTTAGTTAGTTAGCTAGTTAGTAACACCATCACTTGAATATGGCCCGTGTTAGCTTGCTAGAGAATTGGTTTTGTTTTCTGGAATATAACATTATGGCTTTTAGCTGGCTGAGTCAGGTGTAGCTAAAGTTTAATTGTGGGCTAGGTAGTTAGCTATCAAGGTAACTAGCTAGCTAGGTAACTAGCTAAGTAGCTAGGTAGCTAGGTAGTTAGCTATCAAGGACCCCAATTGAAATAAGCCAGTGGCTTTCTTGGGTTTTTATTCTGTTAGTTGACCTTGTATGTAATATGTACTTTCATGTACCTACTTCTGCAAATCTTCTAATAAAGTATTCAATCAATCAATCAATAGCTTGGTTTGTAGAAACGCCGAGTGACCGCATGTGTAGGGGTGCACATAACTTTTTGGGGCCAGTGCTCAGAGGAGCACCTAGGGATGCTGCTTGGTGCTCCCCGAGCTCGCGAGTCACGACCCGTCCCACAGGATGGATAAAAAAGGGATACATGGATAACTTATATTAGCAAAACGACATTTATTCATAAATAAAGATGAACGAACAAATGATTGTGTGCAAAACGAAAGAAACAAATGCAAAATCAAATGACTGCTCTTTAAGCATGAAAGTCTGTCAGACTCCTTTAAACACGATGAAATCAACTGACATCTCTTTAAGCACTAACTGAATGTCTGTTCTTTAAACACACTGAAATAAACGGACATCTCTTTAAGCACTGCTCTGTTCTGTAAACACTGAAATCAGCTTTTCAACAAAAAGTTACAGCCTAAGCATTTATTTATGCTACAAGCTTAATCGTCATCATCACTGCTCTCTCGACTGCTGTAAATTATCACTGTCCTCAATTTCAACGATGGTAGAGGATGTTTTTTTTGTGATCAACTTTTTTTTTGTTTTGTTTTTTGGGGTGAGCAAAAGCGCCATTTTGGCCATTTTGGCGCATTTTGGCGACGCATGCGCACTGGCGCACCAGTTATGTGCACCCCTGCGCATGTGCATGTGTAGTTAGAGAATTGGGGGGGGGGGGGGGGGGGGGGCTGCAATTAATTTCAGTGCTTTTTTTGTGTGTGCACTAACATTAAACCACTTTTACTTTTTTTTCCACAGAAAGTGTCACTGGAAAGGAAGTCAGAAAGAAGACCAGGAAGAGAATAAGTAGTAGTTTTAGTGAGTGGTAATGGCCTACTCTAACTACAGCAGCCTGAATAGGGCTCAGCTCACCTTTGAGTATCTACACACCAACTCGTAAGTACCATCTTGGGGAAAATACACCCAATACATACCACACCTGCGCCCCGGGCCGATGTAAAAGTTGGATGGGGGGCGCATTATAAATGAAATTAACATAACATAACACATGCATCACACCCAGACCAATTCTCACGCCACCAATGTTCACTTTGCCCAACATGCCGTTTTGAAGGTTTTCTAGGCCTATGGAATAACTGTTTACTAATGACTGCAGTCAGGTTTTTATTTTTAATTTTTTTTATTTAACCTTTATTTAACCAGGTAAACATGTAAGAACAAATTCTTATTTACAAATGCAGCCTGACCAAAAAGCAATGGCTCTTTGGGGTGTGGTGGTACTGTATCCATTTTACCCTCAGTCTGTGACTTGCACTGCACATGATCCATAACAAGGTGACCTGCATGATTCCAAAGAAAAAACAGAGCTCTGAACATGTTACATGAACCATTTGTATGCTGGTGGATTTTGAGATGAAGCCACTCACTAGTGGTCTCCTGAGCCCAGGGCTTCACTGTCTTATCAGTGTAATCCAGAATCGTAGGGGCTCCAACACAGTTTAAAAGCTAAGTTAGAATAGACACTATGGATGACTATATGAAGCCTGCTTTCTGGGCACCACTGAGTCTGAATCTTAAAAATATATTGTCACCTTCTTAAAATAATGGCTTATGTCACTTTTGAGGAGAATGATGTTTTTGTCTAAATATCATATATTCTATATTTGGTTCAGTTTTTCTCAACTTGAAAATATGACGTACGCCATTATTTTAAGAAGGTGGATGATATACAGGCTTAAGAAAAAGTGCAGATGTGATTTATCATATGAAGCCATTTTCCGCAACAATTTTTGCAACAGTCATTCAGGAGTGTTGATCTTCATTTTCTTACTACTGGACCCCTGGGTCCTACCCACTGATTTAGAGCCAACCATCACAGTACACAATCAGTCGCCCCCGCTATCCCTTACCACCACCCATAATCATTTCATACTACTTGCCCGCCTCTACCCAGACTTTCTTTGCCACTTAAATAAATGTTCAATTGAATTGACTGGTTGTTGTATGTTTCCAGGACAACCCACGAGTTTCTATTTGGAGCTCTGGCTGAGCTGGTGGACAACTCCAGGTACTAATAATGTCAATTGCTAAGGCCTTGAGTTTAATGACTCTTCTATTAACGATACACAACACTGTTCTCACTATGTATATGTGCTGCTAAATCACTTAAAATAAAACTTAGCAGTGTCAGGTTATGTTTACCCTGATCGGTCATACACCTGTCGATCATCTATCCTACAGGGATGCAAATGCAACCCGGATCGACATTTACACAGGTACGCCATGCACACACATATATATATATACACACACACACACACACACACTCCGACTCCAACACACATCTACCATCATGTTCTAACCTGTATTGCACCTCCCCTGGCTGACAGAGAAGAGACAAGACCTCCGTGGAGGCTACATGCTCAGTTTCCTGGACGATGGGACAGGAATGGATCCCAGTGAGTGCTACACTGATGTCACTCATATACAATGACTTACAATAACAGGGCTCTAACTAACAGAGACTGAGGTCCAAGTTATACTAGCATGTCTCATGGTAGGGTTAGTCTAACAAGTCAGTGCAGCATTGAACCATGCTAATCGCTGGCTCTTTCTCTACATCTCACTCACTCTCTCTCTCTCTCTCTCTCTCCATCCTTCACTCTCAGATGAAGCTACTGATGTGATTCAGTTTGGGAAGTCCAGTAAGCGAACTCAGTCCACTCACATCGGCCAGTACGGCAACGGGCTAAAATCGTAAGAGACATGTGGAACTCCCAGATGAAGCTGACGGACAGACCCCACTGAATAGATGTGTTGTGTCTTTGGAGGTTATTGACTTACTGTGGTGTGTCTGTTCTTTAGGGGCTCCATGCGTATTGGGAAGGACTTCATCTTGTTCACTAAGAAGGAGAACACACTCACCTGCCTGTTCCTGTCTAGAACATTCCATGAAGAGGAGGAGCTGGATGAGGTCAGGGGTCAGCTGTAGTGGTTTAATCTGGCAATAAAGTGTAGGATGTCTTTTGTTGAATCCCAAATGGACTCCTAGCATCCAGGCACTTTATGTAGATCTGAAAGGACTGGAGAGGGCCATGATTTCACTAGTTTCTGTTGTTTATACCTATTCCATTCAGTGTGTATGGCCTGTACAATAATGCTGGTTATCTTCCCTCACACCGGCAAAGAACCGTTTCGGTTTGCATTTGCAAACCAAGTCTGGAACCGGCCACCGCGTTCAGACCGAAACTGAAAAGTTGGTTCGCAGCGGGAATCTGAAAATAGTGGTTCTCAAGCGGGAACCAAAACGTAGAACAGTCACGTCGTCAGTAGGTGTGTCATATTCTAGGCTGCAAAGACCAGCAAGAAGGAAGGAGACAAAATGGAATCTAATCTAAATCTAATCATTAGTGATCAAAACAATTATCAAAAGTTTCATCATTCTCTCTATCTTCCTCACATGCTCAGCAAACACACACACTCACACAAGCGAACGCAAATTTCGTAAGCCATTTCTATTCCAGTAATGGAGCAGCTGATTAGTAAGAGAACGTGTGTAGAAAGTGTCTTTTGTTTCGTTTAATAGAAAATAGTGTTTATTTCAGATACTGTAGTGGAAGATATTATCCTAATTTCCAGTGAAGTAGCCGCCATCTAGTTGTGACATTTTTGTTTATCCTGCCCCTTCATCACCCATCGTTGATGACGCGGATGGTTCTGGTTACACTGGTATGAACGCGGGCTGGTTCGCCAGACAGCATCAAGGTTCGGAGGTTCCCGAACACGAACGTGAACCGGAACAGTTCTTTGTCGGTGTGAAAGCCCTATGAGTGACTCCTCTGTCAGGCGATGAGGTTAGGACTCAGTAAGATGGAGATTGTCCTTTAAGCATTTGTGTAATATTCAGTTATTCACTCCCCTGTCAGGTGATTGTGCCTCTCCCGACCTGGGAACTGAAGACCAGGCAGCCAGTCACAGATGACCCTGAGAAGTATGCCATTGAGACAGAGCTCATTTACAAGTACTCTCCTTTTAAAACTGAACAACAGCTGATGGAGCAGTTCAACAAGATAGAAGGTAGCAGTGGTAAGTGTGTGTGTGTGTGTGTGTGTTTTGCCGGGAGGGCGGGGGGAGGGGCAGCTGTGTGTTTTAACAGCAGTAATTTGTGTGTGTAGGTACTCTGGTGATCATCTATAATCTGAAGCTGATGGATACTAGAGAACCAGAGTTGGATGTAGAGACAGACTACCAGGATATTCTGATGGCTGGGACTCCAGCAGAGGGAGTGTGAGTATTAGTGTGTGTGTGTGTGTGTGTGTGTGTGTGTGTGTGTTTTCATGCGTGCATGATAGCATGAGGGGGGAGGGGGGGGGGGGGGGGGACATAAACATGAGGGGGGAAAATATATATTTTGGATAAACATTTGTACTGTAAATGTGCATGACTAACCTGTACTTAAGGTAGTGATCAAGACTATGTGTGTGTAGTGATAGCATCACTTCCATCCCCACAGTAAGCCAGAGCGGCGATCATTCCGAGCATACGCAGCTGTTCTGTACATTGACCCACGCATGAGGATCTTCATTCAAGGACACAAAGTCAGGACCAAGAGAATGTCCTGCTGCCTTTATAAACCTAGGTAACACACACACACTTCACAAAGAGGTCTTCGTGCACCTCATAGAAATCCAGGTGCACTCTATACAGTCTATACAACAACTGTGTCTGTGTGTCATCAGGGTGTATAAGTACACGTCAACTCGCTTCAAAACCCGTGCTGAGCAGGAAGTGAAGAAGGCTGACCACCTTGCTAAGATCGGTGAGTCTCCATTCGAAATAACTATTTTAACTCTCAGAACCCTTTTCTACACACTTAAACCACCTGTGCTGTTTGGCTGAATGCGTGTATGTGTCTTTCAGCTGACGAGAAGGCTCGCGAGGCGGAGAGTAAGAGTTTAGCTCTGGAGGCCAAACATGGCGATGACCTGTCCAGAGATGCACGGGTAAGAACACACACATACAAAACGAACCATCACATTGTTGCATGGAAGTTATTGTTCTTTCTTAATTCTATAAACATGGCAATATCTTGCAACCCACTTGCAATATCATGCCCGGTCCTCTTCCCCAGGCCATGCTGAGGAAAGCCCAGGAGTTGGCCTTGATGCTTCGTGGAGATGCCGAGATGAAGAGGAAGATCCAGGAGACCAAACAGAAGTCAGTCGAGACGATCATTTACATTTACATTTTGGGCATTTAGCAGACACCTTATTCCAAAGGGACTTATAATCGATACATTTGACTAAGCAAGTGAATCATAAATTCACCTGTCGTAGCAGGAAGAGTAATCTAGCTCAGGCCAGGGGCCATTGGCAGTCGTGAAGACAATAAAAACAATTGTTTAAATGCAAGGGTTTATTAATTTACAGAAGTCAGTCTACCTTATAAATAAACAAATAAAATTAAGCTAGTTACAACTATAAAACGTACACATCCCTACTTCTCTCTCTCTCTCTCTTTCTCTCTCTCTCCACCCCTCTTCCCAACGCTTCTCTTTCTCTACCCCCCTCAGAGCATTAAAGGAGCCTAAGGAGCTGAGTTTTATCTTTGGGGTGAACATCGGGCAGAGGGACCTGGATGGGATGTTTGTGTATAACTGCTCTCGCCTCATCAAACTGTACGAAAAAACAGGGCCTCAACTGGAGGGAGGAATGTGAGTCACACACACACACACACACACACACACACACATATGTAACTGAAGAGGAAGTATGCTAACTGTGGACTCTTAATGCTTAACTCTACTATCAACTATAAATGCGTATTTCTCTGTATGTATGTCAGGGCGTGTGGAGGTGTGGTGGGGGTTGTGGATGTTCCCTACCTGGTTCTGGAGCCCACTCACAACAAGCAGGACTTTGCAGATGCTAAAGAGTACCGACATCTTCTGAAAGCCATGGGAGAACACTTAGCCCAGTACTGGAAGGATAGCAACATCGGTGAGACTCACGCAACAGCAGAGTTACACTGACACAACCCCTAACCACTATAGAATGGTTAAAATTGTTTCTGTGTTTTGTTGTGTGTGTGTGTGTGTGTGTGTGTGTGTGTGTGTGTGTGTGTGTTGTAGCTCAGAAGGGCATTGTTACGTTTTGGGATGAGTTTGGGTACCTGTCTGCCAGCTGGTCCTCGACCCCCTCCTCAGAGCAGAGGTACAAGAGACGCCGTGCCATGGAGATACCACTCACTATACAGTGTGGTAAGTTGCACTCACGCACACAGTAACTTTCAGCACATATACAAAGACACTGATCTCCTTCTCTCCATCCCCTACAGATAAGTGTTTAAAGTGGAGGACTCTGCCATTTCAAATGGATGCAGTGGATAAACGATATCCAGACAGCTGGGTGTGTCTGATGAACCCTGACAGCACCCAGGATAGGTACACAGAGAGACACCCACTATTACATATAGTCACCTTCTTAAAATAATGGCTTAAGTCACTTTTGAGGAAAATTATGTTTTTGCCTAAATATCATATATTCTAGATTCGGTTCAGTTTATTCAGACTTTTGCAACACTTTAGAAATATGATGTAAGCCATTATTTTAAGAAGGTGACAATATGTGTATGCGCTACTGATATGATGGAACTATTGGCATCATTGTGTGTGTGTGTGTGTGTGTGTGCGTTCTGGTGTTTTAGGTGTGATGCGGCTGAGCAAAAGCAGAATGTACCGTATGGAGTTCTAAAGAAGGACAAGCAGACAACTGAGGACAAACAAAAAGAGCTCACAGATAAGATCAAACAACAGCAGGAGAAACTACAGGCACTTCAGGTAGACACACAGTTACATAAACATGCACACTCCTTTTTCAGAGGGCAACTTTCTCATGTTTGTTGATTAAATAGACTTGAGCCCAAACTGTTTTTGATGAATGGCGTAAATCTGCACCCCCTAATTGGTGTGTGTGTCTGTGTCTGTGTGTGTCTGTGTGTGTCTGTGTGTCCGTCCATCCTCGTGTCCTCAGAAAACTAGTACTATCAGGTCTTCAGCAGATGTGCGGAAGTTACCTTTGGATGTCAGCTTGAGACCTAACACAGAGAACTCTTCTCAGGTACCTCACACTGGTACATACTCTCTCTCTTGCTTTCTAAATATAATATAATATATACATATATCAATCTCCTGTTCTCTGGGTCTCCTAGGCAACCAGGTCGTCAGAGCGAGTGACACGCCCCCGCTCTCCCCCCTTACCCGCCGTCCTCAAAAAACCCCCAAGCTTCCCTCCATCCTTCAGCCGCAAACCCACTAATGCCCAGACTGCTGCTGCAGCTCCCTCTCCACCCCCTGCTCCCAAAGCTGACCTATCTAAAGCCAGAGCTGCAACAAAGCTCCCACCCCCAGCTGCAAAACCCACCCCCAAAGCACCTGCCAAGACCCCTGCCAAGCCCCCTCCACCCAGCCGCAGCTCACGGGTAAGTGTGTGGTGGAATTCATCAGCTTGCTGGGTCAGGGTTTGTTTTTGTGACTATTTGGTTTATACTTCAACCAAAAGTGTTGGCTAGGTGAACAGTAAGATCCATGAAATTGAAAAATTCACAAAACACATACTGTATATATATATATATATATATATATACTGTATGTAGATAGTTAAATGTCCACCCATAGGTTGTGAGAGTGATAGCAGATGCCATGGATAAGTCATGGTCAACTGTAGTTTGTGCTTGTTTATAAAGGGCTGGTATGATTTGCTGGCTGAAATGCGGACGAGCGGGAACTACGTAACAAGACTTGATTTTCACTTTCAACATGTGTTTAAAACCTGTGTTCTGACAACAGAGTATTGTCTGCTGCTATAAAAACACCTATGGCCTTTGTTGTGGCCTGGTCTAAATAGGTAGCGTAAATGCCACAGCTGGTTTCCACTTCACTCAGTTTTTTCTTGTACCTGTGATGTTCACATTCGGGTGATGCCGACTCAAATGAGTGAACAAGTTCGACGTACAGCCAGCTACATACCCGATCACAGTTGAACAATGCCGGCATATAGCTTTGGTCCGATCCACCTGTCTTTGTCCATCGTCATTGTAGGTAACCGAGAAACCGTAGTTTTCCCAAAAAGGAGATTTAAGGGAACCTAGAGGAACTTCAAGCTCTAGTTTATCTGTGTTCGCCATAACGACTGCTAAATTACTAACGATCTCTCTGTGGCGTATGTGCACATGCGTACTGGCTGAGATTACTTTTCTGTGCGTGATTAATATATATTTTAAAAATAAAATAGTGCTACAGAACCAACATTAGTTCTGTCCGTTTAATTTGCTTTTATTTGGGAAAATGTTAAAAATCGACTGACCATCAGGAACGAATAATCGGTTATTCTGTCCCATCCCCAGAAAGCAGTTATGGTAGTAAGGTCTCTCTGTATGTATGGTCTCTCTGCAGACTCCAGCCAAATCCTCTCCTGCCAAACCAACCACACCTGCTAGCAGCCAACGCAAGAGAGTGATAAAGCAGGAAGAGAGTGAGGAAGAAGAGGCTGTTGAGAAGGCATCTCCAGCCAAACGGGGCAAGGTGACAGAGGTATGTATGCACGCACATACATACACACACACACACACACACACTAAACTACTTCTCAGACTTCCAAGTGTGTTGAGAGCGTACATCTTTCTCTGTTAAGACCCTGGTCAAGTCAACTGTCCAGCAGATTCAGTCTCAGTTTTGTGTTGTTTCACAGTGTCAATTCATCACATTTTCAGTTCAGTTATAGTGATGGCAAGAAGAACCTTGCTTAGCACGTATAGACAGACAGATAGACAGACCAAAAGATGGAAAGACCTATCGTTGAGGAGGAAGTAAATGAATGAGGGCACATGAAAAGGAAAAAGGATGGAGTAGTGTTAGAAGAAGAGAGAGAAGAAAAAGAAGGCTGCCTTGGCTGAGAAGAAGTGGAGGTCCTTCAAAGACAACCAAGAAAGGAGATATAAAAGCACGTCAGTCCATGACAAACGTGTCAGAAGTGAGCAGGCCTCTATTAAAGCAGAGTGACATGGAGGGTAGTCTCTATTATGAATGAATGGTCTTTATTGTCATTGCTATAGTACAGGTACCAAACAACGAAATTTAGGAGGGGTGGCTCCCCCGGTGCTAGGAAAGAAAAAAAAAGAAAAAAAAACACAAGGGAAGGAGCTGGTTTACATAAATAAAGGCTATGTACACTATCCACTATACTATACTGTACAGATAGACGACTAGGGTTGTCATATTGCACATAGTGTTATTGCACATTCATTTGAAGTGTCGCAGTTTGCAGGCTAGAAATGTACATATTTGTGCCTCAGCACTAGGGCTGCAACTAACGATTATTTTGGTAGTCGACTAATCTGTCGATTATTTTTCCGATTAGTCGTGTGGCTTTTCGCTGCGCCTAAATGGCGACGCAGAAGCATAAATCCGGCTTAACTAGCTATCTAACCTAACGTTACGCCAAGCTACAGCTGCTCACAGAGCTAGTTGATTGGCTAGCTAGCATTGCTGGCTAGACTACAGACAGCTCACGTTAGTAGGCTACGCTTGGCGCTGTTTATCTTACAGACAGCTCGCTGGTGGACTCAACATAATTGAAATAGCATTCACTTATCAAGCATCATTCATGATCATCCACCATGACTACCTGGTATTTTAATAGCGACCACCCCTCACTTCATTTCATCTCGCGTTCTCCTGGCTTCAACATGGAAAACCCCTGCTACGTAACGTTACATACAAGCGCCTCTGTCTGTCACACGCGTGCCACAGGGCAAATAAATTAATAGCACAAACGCTCATAGCATGTACAGCCCTGTCCATGAGACGTTGTTTTCCAACATGTAACAGTAAAGCTAACATAAACATTACGACCCTAACAATATAACGTTAGCCAGTTGGCTAACAACGTTAGCTAAAACTTACCCAGCTGATTCTTGCATGGCTCCCATAATTTTATTTTATTTCCGTTTTTTTTTTTTTTCTTTTTTATACGATTAATCGACACTAAAATTCCACGTCGACGAGTTTTTATGATCGACGTCGTCGATTATGTCGACTAATCGTTGCAGCCCTACTCAGCACTACACCTGGAATAGTGGAATGTGGACTCCACTATGTATGCTAGCTGGTGCTTTCTCAAGTCCCCAAACAGTGATAGCAAATGAAGAGACGGCTAGAGTTCCACAGCTGCCCCATGGTGCAGGTCTTCATGCAACGTTGAAGTGGAACAGCAAGACTGCAGCTGCAATCAGACCCACTCTGCTGTTGACCTTGTAAGTGGTCATGCCCCCTGCCTCACCTTCAGCCAAGACCAAGGGCTCTTCTCCTTCTCAACTACTAAGTAGAATGGGTCCTGTCTTCTAGTAACTCTGCTATATATGGAATGGGTTCTCTCCAGCTCTCCTTATTGACTTGAAATGACAAGTCCGTGATGGGTCCTGTCCTTCTCCCCTAACTCTACTCTAAATGGAATGGGTCCTGCCCTACTCCTATCTACTCTTTATGGAATTGTCTCAACTCTAAATGGAATGGGTCCTCCCCTTCTCACTTTGGATTTTGGTGTCTCTTTTCTATTTCCATCCCTGTGTTTTCTACACAGACATGGTCAGGACCAGCTCCTGACAAGACACGCTGAGTGACTGTCCAGTGGATAGGTTCTGGTATAATTCTGGGTTGTGAGCGTTTTTAAATGTACTGTGTTTTCATGTATTGTGTTGTGCATCTTTCAGGTGTCTGATAGTGATGAGGGGGAGGACCCAGCAAAGGATCTGAAGAATGCTAAGAAAGGTGAGAGATGCCAGGTGGTCTACAGAGTTCCACAGCTGAACACACAGTGGGACAACAGGACTTGGGATGTACACAAATGCTTATGCTCTGAAATGCATTCATAGTCCCTGTAATGAAATTGTGTATGTGTGTACATGTGTATTATCTCCTGTAGATAAGGGTTTGCTGGTGGAGGTGCGTGTGAGTAAGGAGTGGTACACCGGCAGAGTGGTTGCCATACAGACCAGTAAGCAGAGTGTTCGTTGGAAGGTGAAGTTTGACTACGTGCCCAGATCCACCCCCAAGGATCGCTGGTACGGTCACTCTTAGAGAGAGAGGCATAAAGACATAAATATGTATGCATTCTCTCTGTTCTCTTACACATCTGTGTGTGTCTGTAGGGTGTTCAAGGGCAGTGAGGAGGTGAGGTTGATGCGCCCAACCTCCCCCATCACTCAGACCCCTGACACACAGCAGGAGACAGAAAAAGGAACCGCCCCCATGGGACCTGACACCACCCAACCAGGAACCAGTCGAGAGGTGACCGACAGCCTGGTCACCATGACGAGGTAAGCTAACAATGTCATCACTGGTATTGCTGTATTGTTTGGATATGATGTAACTGCTGCTGTATGATGGTGTGTGCGTGGTGTGTCTCCAGGACACTGCTTCGTAATTTCTTGCCCCCTGATTTCCGGATCTCTAAAGATGACGTCAACAGTATGACAGCAGAGGAGCTGGTGGCCTTCCCCATGGTAAGACTGACCGCTGATTTGTACACACAACCCTTACCGTGATCCTCAGTTATAGAGATCTAATCTGGTCTCTCCGCGCTTTGATCTGCAAGGTTCTTAAAGCAGACAAAATCTGACAAATCATGGTGTCATGGAGGTGAGGTTCCAAATGGAAAAAGGGTTGAAAAAATCCCTCGGATGTTTTCATAATTCGACTAGGTCAGTTTTAAGTTTCATTTGGTTTCTTCAAATTTCTTCACACAATCATTGCCCATCGCTCGCGAGGTAGATGACAGCAAGCATACTGAAGAAGTGGAAGTTAGAGGGAACGCATGTGGAGAAGCTAAACAAAGCTGATTTGGCAAAGTGAATGCAAACAGAAGAGATGGATTATCACGAATGGAAGAGATGCATGCGTGCAATAATGTATCCAGGGCTTAAAGTACTCCGGCACAGTGCCGGATTTCCGGCGCGGGAGAATAAAAATAATAAATTAAAAAACTGCAATTGCGGCATTGCACCGACGTGGTGGCGGGGGCGCTGTTTCACAAATAACTTAGCTTTCGTGTTTGCTAGCGAAACAGCTGATAGTTGATGTTGACTGCTCAAGGAGAATACATATTTGAAAGTACAGAATGCCTGAGAGCCTTATATTGCATTATATTACATTATATTTTGAATGGCCATCTGGTGCCTGAATATTGTGTTTCTTTTACATATATAATGACATTTCCACCATAAATTGATGGCGAAAGGGCACAAATTGGTGCATATCAATTCACCAGAATGCAAGAAATTAAGTGTTTGATGCTCGTTTAAGGACCCCCAGACAGCCCTGCTTCATGGGTCCCCCCCGATGTCAAACACCACTGGTACCACCTCCGCCTCATTTTGAGCCAGGAAAACCCCTGAGTAGTGACGGGAAGCCTTATGGGACGTGGTGCCAAGAAGGAGAATATAAGTGATAGTGGCTTAATAAGTAATCAGTTTGTTCTTTTAAAGACATGTATATATTTTATTCTGTATTGTTATAGTGATAGTGGCTTAATAAGTGATGCAATCAGTTTGGCCTTTTAAAGACATCTATTTTTATTTTATTTTATTAAGTATAAAACAGTATTATGAATGAATGGTCTTTATTGTCATTACAGTTTTTCCCAATTGCTAAAACACAAAAGCCAATTCTCTAAACCAAATGACCAGTTCTCTAAACACATTTAATAAAACTAGCTCCCATTTGCCAAAACCATAAACACATTTCACATAAAGACACAATTCACAAAACACAATCCTCTTTCTCATAAATCTAAACACATTTTGTCTTGCTAAAACACAAGTTGCAAAAAACTCTGCTCAAAATGTCAAATTCTCAAATTAAATCTCATGTGATGCAAAATGCTTGCCACAGTCAGCAACATTTTAACACAATGAACACACCTGGCTTTATTCATTAAACATAACGACTCAACATTTAAGACACTTGTTGCAAATGATTGTGGTGTGTGTGTGTGTGTGTGTGTGTGTGTGTGTGTGTGTGTGTGTGTGTGTGTGTGTGTGTGTGGTATAGTTCCATAAATAAATAAAAAAAACATCACACCCTGAACATTGTTTTCAGTGAGTATTGTTGTGTGTAATGGATCCTCTGTAGTGTTTGCATTGAGTTGTGATACAGTACAGTATTGTACATGTTACGGTACATGTGGGAATACGGTAACATTTTTCAAACCTTTATTTACGTAAAACTCGATAGGACAACAGTGCAACAACTTCGCGGCTGAACTTTAGTAACATTTCGGACATCATATGCCATTTAAAGGGGGGAATAGATATCTAAAAATGCATGACTATCATGCAAAATCAGCCTTACTGTAATGTAAAATATGTAATGTTAGATATAACGTTAGACAGGGAGCGCAGATTTATTTTTATGCATGACTATCATACATGTGGGAAAACTAGGGTTAGGGTTAGGTGCTAGGGTTACAGTAAGGTTAGGGTTAGGGGTAAGGTTTGAGTTTGAGTTTTGAAGAGAGAAGGTGTGGTTTTGCTTATGTAGCTTTAGAAAAGTGTGTTGTGTTTAGAGTTTTGGGAAAATGGAGGAAAGTTTTGTGAAATGTGTTTTAGCAATTGAGAAAAACTGTAATACAGTACAGGTACCATACAACGAAATTTAGGAGGGGGGGCTCCCCTGGTGCTTGGAAAAAGACTAAAAACACGAGGGCCAAGGGTAAAATAAAAAAGGGAAAAGAGCTGGTTTACATAAATAAAGGCTATGTACACTATCTACTATACTACTATACACTACAATAAAACACTGTGCTGTACTCTATGCTATGCTATAAATATCCTAACTTTTCCTATATCTGAACCTTATGTACACAAGGGTTGTCATATTGCACATAGTATTGTTGCACATTCATTTAAAGTATTAATGCATTTTAACATTGAGACATATATTTTGTATTGACTATAAAATAGTATTAATGCATTTAAACATTGAGACAAGAAGCTGTCTTCTGTACCCGCTCTCCCAATATCTCAAACTGTGACCCCCCTCCCCAAGAAAAAGTTTCAGGCACAGGATTTTTTCCCACTTTAAGCCCTGTGTATCTGTATCTAATCCTGTCTGTGTGTCCCTGTAGAAGGAGTATTGTCAACAGTACGAGTTGGCTCGTCAGTCATTGTGTAACTCGTACCAGAGCAGAGCTGATGCCAGGGCCAAAGCTGTGGAGGAGAAGAGCAGCAGTGCTGAGACTAAGTTGAGGGAGGCCGATGACAAACTACAGAAACTACGAACCAACATTGTAGCTATGCTACAGAAAGGACAGGAGGTAGTTATACACACACTGTCTCTCAGACTTACTTACTTACATACACACACACACACACACACACACACACACACACACACACACACACACACACACATATACAGTCATACGCTGAACACTAATGTCTCTCCTTCCCTCCTGTAGGACTTTGACATAAACACAGATGATGAACTGGACGCTTACATAGAAGACTTGCTCACCAAAGAATGAACAGAGACAAACACAGACAAAGAGTCTTCACTCAGTTCCTTACTTGCAAGACTCTATTTTATTCTAGACTCTGGTTGGTCTGTGCTAGTGTGCTTCCGTTCATATAGGGTGGACATGTAGGTCCATGTTTGTGGGGCAAAAGGTGTGGCCGATACATGCACAGTTCCCTGAGCATCTGAGGCCTCATTTTAGTCCTTTTATATAGACGTTATGTATGCTGTTATGTATGTATTCTGTTTTGAGTTATTTAAAATGACCACCCACTAGCTGATGCTTGGGTGGTGCAGCAAGACAACGACCCTAAACATCTAAATAAATCTACTACAGTGGCTTCAAAAAAAGAAAATCAGAAAATCCAGTCAGAGCCCAGACCATAACCCAATAGAGATGCTGTGGAATGACCTTGAGAGCCGTTTGCACTAGACATCCTAAGAATATGGCTGAGCTGAAGCAGTTCTGTAAGGAAGAATGGTCCAAAATTCCTTCTAAACGTTGTGCAGGTCTGATCCGCAGCTACTGGAAGTGCTTGCTTGAGGTTATTGCTGCCAAAGGAGGGTCGACCAGTTATTAAATCCAAGGGTTCACTTACTTTTTCACTAGCACTGTGAATGTTCAGTGGGTGTGTTCAATAAAGACATGAATGATTATAATTGTTTGTGTGTTATTAGCTTAAACACATTGCGTTTGTCTATACTTGTGACTTAGATGAATATCAGATCGCATTTTATCACCAATTAATGCAGAAAACCAGGTAATTCCAAAGGGTTCACATACTTTTTCTTGCCACTGTACTTTTTCTGCTGGTGGCGTTCCCAATCTGACAATAGGGGTGTTTTAGTAATCTAATGAAAATTCTGTATGCTATTTTTGCATTCGAAAAAGTCATTTGCTGTTTCTTTTTTTTTTTTTATGTTGGTTGCTTGCAGAAATTAGTGACTATTGGTGACTAATAGTGAGTATTAATATGCCACCTGCTGTGACTTTCGCTCTTGTATTATGTTTTATTGTGTCTTTTTCCTTGTTATGTAAAGCACTTTGGGACCCTTGGTCTGGGAAAGGTGCTCTATAAATAAATGTTACTTACTATTAACCAATATCAATATTATTACATTGTAGGTCAGATCTTAACGATGGCCGCCGTGAGCCGGCTGTTTCTCAGCCGACAGGTCACCAGAAACAATTACCGGGTGTTCCCTGGATTGTTCTGCTCATGCAGTTGGTCAGACAGCGTGGTACAGCAAGGTACAGTCCGTATAACTGCTCCCGAAGGTGTTCTTCTGATAGACAAGCAACCCACGATTCTGATACTGATGTTCTTTATTTTGTGTGCACACCGTACACACAAACACTGTGAAAAACTGCAATGTGAAATAAAGTATTAATTATACATTGAAACCAAAATGAGGCTACGTCGAGTCGGCTACCCACTCAACATACTAGCCACCTCTCTAGCTAGCATGGCGTTCCGACATCACATACATGTGAGAAATTACTAGAGAAAACGGCAAATCAAAATGCACAGTCAAACAGTAACAAACAAAACAACAACATACAGTGTGCGCCTTCTATTCAGAACCTCAGGAGTAGCTAGAATAGTTAAATACAGACCAGTGGCGTACCGCAAAATTCCGAGGCCCCCCCGCAAGGTGGCGGCGGGGGCCCTTTCGCAACGGAGGTTTAAAAAAACTTTCGCAATATGCACTCTACATTCTAAATGCTTGACTAAGCAAAAGGTACAAACAAGTGAGAGCAATAGCCTATAAAACCAAATGGTAGACTACATCAGTAGAATGTATTATAAGTAGAAAAGTACAATCTTTATTTCTTTTAACAAAGTGTGGTGTGCACAGCAGTGCGATATCTGTAAACATACAATCTGTAGACTCTCCGCTAAGGGTTGCCAGATGGGATTGAGAATTTCCAACCTAACCAATCTAAAAACTTCTAAATCCACCAAAAACCAGCCCATCTGGCAACCCTGTCTCCGCTGCATCAGAGTCTACTTGTTGCGCAAAATTGGCCAGGGTTTGTCAAATCCTTTGTTGGACATCTCGTTTCTTAAGTCCTGGTATATTGTGGCATTTCTTTACTGTTCACCATCTGGGGCCTCATTCATAAAAAAGTACTTGAACGTCATCTTTGACTTTGACGTAAGCACATTTTTCTAAATGGACGTAAGCATTATTTATAAAACGAGCTGAGATGATTTCAACTTGCGTACTCGCTTCCTTCTATAAATACCAAATATACTTGGAATTGAACGCAGGTGAATGAGGTTTGTATTAACGCCCTGTGATAGCGGCTCAATTATAGCGGCTGAATGAAGCCAGGTGCTATAATATAATATAATCAGTGTTAATGGCACTCTTTCGGAACCCAGAACCATAAGCACTGGTGCTCCTCAGGGTATAGTCAGTTCCCCTGTGCTCTTTACTTTATACACAAACGAGTGCAGAAGCACCTACCCTAGCAACCGCATCATAACATTTTCGGATGACACTGCCATCCTTGCTTTAATCAAAAAGGACAGTGACCTAAATGACTATTATTCTGAAATCCAGAGGTTTGTTAAATGGTGTGATGTTAACTGCCTGGTTTTAAATGTTAAGAAAACTGAGGAGATGGTGTTCGACCCCAGAGGTGTTGGGGACCACAGGCCTGTGGTCATCCACAAACAATCCATCTCTCAGGTCGCCTCCTACAAATATCTTGGGGTTTTCATTGATAACTCACTCACCTGGAGCACTCATGTAGACAGCCTTTGTAGCAGATTACAACAACGACTACACTTCCTACGCCGCCTTAGAGTTCATGGTGTTGACCCAAAATTTATGCTACTTTTCTACTAGTCTGTCTTAGAGAGTCTCATCAGATACGGCATTACATCTTGGTTTGGTAACCTATCTGTAAAACTAAGGTCCAAACTGGTCCGACTGATACAGACTGCATGGAAGATCATAGGGGTGAAAGACCACTCATCCCTGCAGTCTATTTTTGAACAGGCTACTCTCAGACAGGCTAATATAATTCTCATGAATCCCTCCCATGTCCTACATGCAGAGTATGAACTGCTGCCCTCTGGGAGGAGGTTCAGAGTCCCCCGCGCTAGATTAAATAATTTTAAAAATTATTTTATTCCCGTTTCTGTTAAACTTTTAAACTGCACCAGATGAATGTAACTTATCTTGCTTATCATTTTATTTCCACTCTTGTTTTAATCAGGTCCGCCTTCTGTTTGTGTGCTAATATCCTGTATTGTCTGTTGCTCTTTGTTGGCTGCTGTGGGGTGTAAGCCCAATACAAATTTCCCAGTGATGGGACAATAAAGTGACTCTTGACTCTTGACTTGACTTGATAATACAGACAGTACATTATGAACTGTCTGTATTATATTATATTATAGCACTTGGCTTCATTCAGCCGCTATTTGAGTTCGTTTTTGGCGTTCGTTTTGGGATGTGTTCGCGTTTGGGGCTGTGTGATAATCTAATTATGTGTAGTTATGTGTTTCTAGCATGTCGATGTTCTATCAGAATGTTGTGATGTTATCAAAATTAAGAAGATGAATGGCTGAAATGGCGCAAAGCGGGGAAAAACAGATACGACATCTAAAGTCTGGAACGATTATATTTCAAAACAAGGCTTCCCTTTAACTCGGGTACGGGGGGCAAAATATTGTACGGTTATCAATACGTGAGTTACCTTGTGATTCCCACCCCTAACTTCATCCCTGTGTGTTGTCAGACACCGTGATTTATAGAGTGCCAGACCATACAAACTGCACAGTTTACACGCTAATGTTAGGTAAATTCGCTAGAATTAACCTTTTAGGTGGTTTGGTTATCCGATAGTGGAGATTCAAGGGAGTCAATAATGTCATCCACACCCATTGTTTGCACAGAGCTCACCTAATACCTTAGATCTCACAGCCCGGTCAAAGCGGTAAATTCTAGTATTAATATCGCGCAAAATCATGCAATGCGTACCAAATACTGACATGTCAATCCGGACGGTAATATAATTATCAGAGGACCTCAGGGTTTGCTGAAAAACAGTAGGTAATTCCAGCCGGAATAATTACTGGGGTCCCCGGAGTAAATCACTGACATGGTCCGTCCGGACGGGATAAAAATTACCGAATTACCCCAGGTAAAACATATTACCGAGGTCCTCAGGTAATTTATATGCCGTCCGGACAGGGCTATACACACACAGTGTCTATAATAAAAATAAAAAATAAATGGAGAGATGAAAAAAAAAAAAAAGTGTCTATATATATACATATGTTATTATTTATTTTCCTTCTATCACGGAGACTGCCAATGGCCCCTGGACTGAGCTAGATTACTCTTCCTGCTACGACTGGTGGATTGATTGATGATTCACTTACTTAGTCAAATGTATCGATTGTAAGTCGATTATAAGGCGTGGCGTCTGCTAATGTAAAAAATGTAAATGTAAACACACACACAGAGTCAATCATGCAGTCAGTCATCCAGTCAGTCCATAGTCCGCTATGTTGAGTTACTCACGCTGGGAAATGGAGATATTTGGTGGTGACTGGCTGGTCTCCCCTCAGGCTGGGTGTCTGAACACACACACCCATGACCCCAACACCAGTCACAGAGAGGGGGGAGAGAGAGAGACGGAGAGGAGAGGGAGAGCGAGAGGGAGAGAGAGAGAGAGAGAGAGAGAGGAGGGAGAGAGGAGGGAGAGGGAGAGAGAGAGAGAGAGAGAGAGAGAGAGAGAGAGAGAGAGAGAGAGAGAGAGAGAGAGAGAGAGAGAGAGAGGGATGTTAGTGAGCCACAGTGATTCACACTGAGAACGACAGAGGGATTAGTCTGCATATTCAGGGTATGAGATATGCTTGTGATCTGAGTATGTGTGTGTGTGTGGGCTGTGTGTGTGTGTGTGTGTGTGTGTGTGCGCGTGCGTGCATGTGTGCATGTGGGCGTGTGTGTGTGTGTGTGTGTGTGCTTGCGTGCATGCATCCATGCGTGTGTGTGTGTGCGTCCATGTGTGTGTGGGCATGTGTGGGCATGTGTGTGTGTGTGTGTGTGTGTGTGTGTGTGTGTGCACGTGCGTGCGTCCATGCGTGTGTGTGAGTGTGTGTGCAGCTGGACCACCCAAACTATTAAGCAATTGAGAGACAGATCTGTGTGCGCCAACCCAGGTTTACACGGCTAATGAAATAAACCCCCTCTCTTCCTCTCTCAATCTCTCCATCTCTCCATCACTCCATCTGGGGGTGGTTACACAGACCCTCCTCCTCTCTTCCTCTCCCCATCTCTCCATCTCTCCACCTCTCCATCTCTCCATCTCTCCATCACTCCATCTCTCTATCACTCCATCTGGGGGTGGTTACACAGACCCTCCTCCTCCACTCGCTGGCCCGTAGGAAAGTGTCACTTCTCTCTATCATTCCTCTTTGTCAGCCTAATTTGTTCCCTCGTTTCCCCTCTCTCTCTCTCTTTGCCTCTCTCTCTCCCCTTCATTCCCTCTCCCTCCCTCCCTTGGCCAATCAGCAGAGTGTGTGAGGGGTGAGGTAGCAGCTTGGCCAATCAGCAGGGTGACTGAGGGTGAGGTAGCTAGCGCCTGGCTAGTGCCCAACCACTGGTAACTGTTAGGAGCGCTAAACGCTACGCTATCTTCTCTGCTACATCATTCAGATCCATTGTTCAGTGTGTGTGTGTGTGTGTGTGTGTTCTAAACATGCTGTTCTCTCTCTTACCTTGTTCTCTCAGTGTATCACTTTCAACAAATATACACACACACACGCACACACACGCACACGCACGCACACGCACACGCACACACAGCAGGTAAGAGAAGAGCCCTGTTCCATCCCTCCTACTGGGTGGTCCGCACTTCTGACTAATGGATGAAGTTAAGAGGTGGTCGCTGGCCAAGCCTGACCCAGTACACACACACACACAAATGATAGTCTTTACTCATAGTATATCTGGTCTGTCTGCCTGCCTGCCTGCCTGCCTGTCTGCCTGTCTGCCTGCCTGTCTGTCTGTCAGCCTACCGGTGTGCCTGCCTGCCTGCCTGCCTGCCTGCCTCTCTGTCTGTCTGTCTGTCTGTCTGTCTGTCTGTCTGCCTGTCTGCCTGTCAGCCTACCGGCGTGCCTGCCTGCCTGCCTGTCTGCGTCTGTCTGTCTGTCTGTCTGCCTCCCTGCCTGCCTGTCTGCCTGTCTGCCTCTCTGTCTGTCTGTCTGTCTGTCTGTCTGTCTGTCTGTCTGTCTGTCTGTCTGTCTGCCTCTCTGTCTGTCTGTCTGTCTGTCTGACAAGACAACCTGAAGCCCTGAAAGCTGTTAGTCTCCATGGTTACTGAGAAGCAGGTTGCCAGGGAGACACACACATCTGGGAGTGTTTGGCCTCCTGCTAACGTGATATCACTAGGGATGCACGATATTATCGGCGCCGATATTTATCGGCCCGATATTGGGAAATTAATGTTATTAAATATTTATCGGTCTTATTAAATTTGAGCCGATATAGAGCCGATAATATGAAGCCGGAAATATTTCCGGTTCCGGTTGTCGCGCTCATGATGCTGCGCCTACGTACAGCCATGCAGTCAATTAACGGTAAGCTAAGGTAAATAGATGTAGATAGCCAATGTTAGCTAGTGCTAATGTTCACCATCTCTGTAGTCTGCTCTAAAATACGCAATCAATCAGTGCAGGCAACCCATGCTGTTCTGTGAATGAGACGAGCTATTGACTGATGGCTTTTTACTGCCAAATCATATTATTACAGCAAACATGTCGGTAGTTTGGCATCTGTTCTCTGAACAACAAGGAGAGGCTCATTCCGACATTGACTTCTGTTTTCGTTTTCACACACACACACACACACACACACACACACACACACACACACACACGTGGAGGAGAGAGGTGGAGGGCTGTTTTTATATTTATCCTCCCTACCCTCTGTCGAATCCTTCTCCCTTCTATCCACTGATGCGGCATCCTCAACCCTCCTGTCCGCTCTCACCTCATCCTTCGACACCCTCTGTCCACTAACCTTGAAGCCAGCTCGATCCTCTCCTCGAGCTCCCTGGCTCTCTGAAACGCTACATGCTTGTAGACTAGAGCTCAGAGCAGCTGAGAGGAAATGGAGAAAAACTGGCCTTTCTGATGACCTTAACCTCTATCACTCTCTCCTTGCCAACTACGCCTCCTCGGCATCAGCTGCTAAAACATCCTACTATCATTCAAAAATACATTCTTCTGCCTCTAATCCTAGAAAACTGTTCTCCACTTTCTCTTCACTCCTTAATCCACCTCCTCCCCCTCCTCCTTCCTCCCTGTCCGCCGATGACTTTGTCACCTACTTTGAAAAAAAGGTGGACGACATGAGCAGCACCTTTTTCCCCCCACCGCTCCCTCCTCCCACTAACAATGCTAACACTGTTCCCACTAACAATGCTAACACCCCTTCCAAACTCTCCCCTCGACACTCGATCTCTGGATTGTCATCTTTTTCCCCCCTCTCCCCCGATGAGATTCTCACACTTATCACATCAAAGCGGGCAACCACATGCCCTCTTGACCCCATCCCCTCCCCCCTTCTCCAATCCATTTCCGCCGACTTCCTTCCTTACCTTACCACCCTAATCAACTCCTCCCTATCCACTGGATCTGTCCCAGCGGCCTTCAAAATAGCCAGAGTCAAGCCTCTCCTCAAGAAACCTACCCTTGACCCATCATCTGTCCACAATTACAGACCTGTATCCCTTCTCTCCTTCCCTTCCAAAACCCTTGAACGCGCAGCATCTAAACAACTGACTGACTATCTCCGGAAGATGGATCACTTAGACCCCCACCAATCCGGCTTCAAGGCTGGGCATTCCACTGAGACTGCGCTCCTTGCTGTCACGGAAGCCCTCCACTCTGCCCAAGCTTCCTCCCTCTCCTCTGTTCTCATTCTCCTTGACCTGTCTGCTGCCTTCGACACAGTCAATCACCAGATCCTTCTCTCCATCCTCTCAGACCTGGGCATCTCTGGCACCGCACACTCCTGGTTTTCTTCCTACCTGGCGGGCCGCTCCTACCAGGTGACCTGGAGAGAATCGCTATCTACTCCACGAACCCTCTCCACTGGAGTACCCCAGGGTTCCGTCCTAGGGCCCCTACTCTTCTCCCTCTACACCAAGTCTCTTGGCTCGGTAATCTCTTCACATGGGCTCTCCTACCACAGCTACGCAGACGACACTCAACTCTTCCTGTCCTTCCCCCCGTCTGATGTACACGTGGCAACCCGTATCTCAGCATGTCTCGCTGACATTTCAACTTGGATGGCTGACCACCATCTCAAGCTCAATCTTAACAAGACCGAGCTCCTCTTCATTCCCGGGAAAGCCTGCCCTCTCCAAGACTTCTCCATCACAGTGGAGAACTCTACTGTAACCCCCTCCCTGACAGCCAAGAACCTTGGAGTGATCCTGGATAACCGACTTTCCTGTGCGGAGAACATTGCAGCAACGGCTCGCTCCTGCAGATTCTTCCTCTACAACATCAGAAGGATACGACCATTCCTTACCAGAGAGGCAGCGCAACTCTTGACCCAGGCACTGGTCATCTCCCGCCTGGATTACTGCAATGTACTCCTGGCTGGGCTCCCCGCTTCAGCCATTAGACCTCTGCAGCTCATCCAGAATGCTGCTGCCCGGCTGGTATTCAACCTCCCCAAATACTCGCATGTCACCCCTCTCCTTCACACCCTGCACTGGCTCCCGATAGCAGCTCGCATCAGATTCAAGACCCTGGTGCTTGCATACCAGGCAGCTAAAGGGACAGCCCCTGCCTACCTGAAGGAAATGGTAACCCCCCAAACCCCTGCCCGCTCACTCCGCTCCTCCACCTCGGTTGGCCGACTGGCCCCACCTCCTCGTCTAGGAATTCATCGTAGACTTCAGGAGGAAAAAGTCCGAGATCCAGCCCCTGCTCATCGACGGAGAGAGCGTGGAGAGAGTCTCAACCCTCCGATTCCTGGGACATCACATGCGGGATGACCTGACCTGGAAGGACAACACAAAAGGCACCATCAAGAGGGCACAACAGCGGCTATACACCCTGAGATGCCTCAGGAAAGAACACAACAAGCAGGAGATACTGGTGGCCTTCTACCGCGGCGCAGTGGAGAGCATCCTCACCTACGGCATCTGCAACTGGTTCTACAGCTGCACAACAGCGGAGAGAAATGCGCTACAGAGAGTCGTGAGAACAGCACAGAAGATCACCGGCGCCCCCCTCCCCTCTCTGGAAGAGCTGTACAACACACGCTGTCTCAGGAAGGCCTCCAAGATCTCCAGGGACCCGACCCACCCTGGGCACGTACACTTTATCAGGCTGCCCTCGAAAAGGAGGTACAGGACCCCGGCCGCTAAGACAAACAGACTGAAGAACTGCTTCTACCACAGGGCCGTCAAGGCCCTGAACACAGCAAAGGCCTAAGTTCTGGGCCCAGGACAGTCTGGACGGATTGTATGGCAGCTAGTGCTGAGGCACAAACATGTACATTTCAAGCCTGCAAACTGTGACACTTTAAATAACGTGAAAAAATACTTTTGTGCAATATGACAACCCTAGTTGACTATCTGTGCAGTATAGTACAGTGGATTGTGTACATAGCCTTTATTTATGTAAACCAGCTCCTTACCTTCTTGTGATTTTATTCTTTTTCTAAAAGTTTTTTTTTTTTTCCTTTCCTAACACCAGGGGAGCCACCCCTCCTAAATTTCGTTGTTTGGTACCTGTACTGTAGCAATGACAATAAAGTCCATTCATTCATTCATTCATTCTACACAGCAGTCGGGCTGCCCGATCACGTCTCTTCACAACACTGGCTCCCCGCTGGTGGAATGAGCTCCCCACGGCTGTCAGAACGGCAGAGTCACTACCCATCTTCCGTCGTAGACTGAAGACCCATCTCTTCAGGTTACATCTTAACTGCTCCTCCTGAGACATCTTCTGACCCTCACCACTACGTCTCCTAAAGACACCCGCTTTCCCCTCTACTGTGTCCCTAAGAACTTCTATTGCCCCCCTTGTACTGTTTCTCAGTTTCTCCAGTAATAAAAAAAAATAATAATAAAATAAAATAAAAAAAGTTTTAGTAGAAGGCGATAATAGGGAGAAGGTTTTTCCTTCTATCAGTGGCCCCGGGCCCGAGCTAGAGTACTCTTCCTGCAACGAATGGTGGACTGCTGATTCACATGCTTAGTATTCAAATGTATTGATTGTAAGTCGCTTTGGAATAAGGCGTCTGCTAAATGCCAAAAATGTAAAATGTAATATTGTTCTCTCATGAAATGAAGATGGATGTGTCTCTTTATCACCTCTCTCTCTATCACTTCACCTCTCTCTCTCTATCACTCCATCTCTCTCTCTCCACCTCTCTCTCTATCACTTCACCTCTCTCTCTCTCTATCACTCCATCTCTCTCTCCACCTCTCTCTCTCCATCTCTCTCTCCCCACCTGTCTCTCCCCACCTCTGTCTCTCTCCCTCCTCCTCCACCTCTCTTTCACCTCTCCATTTCTCTACACCTCTTTCCTCCTTCTCCATCATTCTCCTCCTCTCCCCACCTTCTCTCCATCAGTCTTCTCTCCTCAGTTCCCACTCTCATTCTTTAAACGTCTCTCTTCCTCCCTCCATCTCTCTTCTCTTTCCTTCTCCCTCCCTCCATCTCTCTTCTCTTCTCTTAAACAGGACCACAGAATCTCACACACACACACGTACACACACACTCACACACTGTATACAACTGATCAAAAACATGTGTGTGTCTGTCTGTCTGTGTGCGTGTGTGTGTGTGTGTGTGTGTGTGTGTGTGTGTATGTGTGTGTGTGTGTGTGTTAGTTCTGAACTCTCTTCGGAGCGTATGACCAAACAAGGTCCTGAACGAGGGATGAGGATGAAAGGGGAGATGAAGGAGGGATGAAATGAAAGAGAGAGAGAGATCACGCTGTACAGTCACACTCCTGGTGGGGCTGGCCTGGCTGCAGAAGAAGAGAGGAGCGTGAGTGTGTGTGTGTGTGTGTGTGTGTGTGTGTGCGTGTGTGGTGTGTGTGTGCGTGCGTGTGTGTGTGCGTGTGTGGTGCGTGTGTGGTGTGTGTGTGTGTGTGTGTGTGCGTATGTGAGTGTGTGTGTGTGGTGTGTGGTGTGTGCGTGCGTGCGTGTGTGTATGTGTGTGCGTATTGTTAGAGCAAATTATCAATAATGGCAGCCTGTTTCGTTTCAAGATGTATAAGAAAAGATATTTAATATTCTTCTGCAGAAGGAGAAAGTTGACAAGCACGTCAGACAAGTCTTAACAGTGAAAGTTTCTCACAAAGTCCAGATCATTCATCACATCTCTGTATATATACACTCAGGTACACTCAGGTAACAAGTCCGCCCTCGGGTGAGGTATAGGCCAATCATTAGCAAGGGGTGTGGATTTGTACATGGATGAAGATGATGGGGGATGAAGGTTAAGGGGGAATCGGCCCCCACTTTCTCCTAGACACACAAAGGTGGAAAAGGAACACAAAGGCTACAACTGGTTTAGTCTGGTCCTAGAGTACTGGGTCTGGGGAAACACAAAGGTCCAAAACTGCTCTAGATGGGTTGGTCCATCTCGGGAGAAAAGAGAGCAATCAGGTCTTTGTAATCATTTAAATGTGTCTGTTGTCTAGCCAATGTCAAGCTTCAAGTAGAGAAACAGGTTTCATTGTGTGCTTACAACAGGAAATCAGTTTCTATAGCTTTCTCTAGATATTCAATTTTCTGTTGTGAAGTTTGAATCTTAAATGTAGAAAAATGTCTTATTACATATAGTTTTTTCTCACAGTATGTGAGTGTGTGTGTGTGTGTGTGTGTGTGTGGTGTGTGTGTGTGTGTGTGTGTGTGTCAGCTAGACCGACTGTAGAATCTAAGATTTGCTAAACAATAATGATCAATCTGAATCTCCCGATGTGTTATTTACAGTCCTAAGGTCAGGTCAGCTTTGTTTGGTGTGTGTGTGTGTGTGTGTGTGTGTGTGTGTGTGTGTGTGGTGTGTTTGTTTGGTTCTTCCGAGCATGTTATGGTACGGAACCTCCCACCTGAATGATTAGCCAGGAGAGTGTCCCTATAAGAACCGTGTCAGAACCGGGTAGAAGATCCACACACACACACACACACACACACCGAGGTGAAACATGACGACCACCAACACCCCTGCCGACACTGCCGAGGTCTCTTCTCCCCTGGACCTGGGGGGTGTGGGTCGGTCCCTGGAGGCCCGGCTGAGAGCCAGCGAGAGGCAGGCGGAGGAGCACAGAGTCCTCCTGCAGGAGATGAGCTCTGCCCTCCGCGAGCTGCAGGAGAGACCCAGAGACCCAGAGACCCAGGGTGGCCTTCTCAGCCTCCCTGGCCTCCCCCCGGGGACCGCACGACGACGCCGACTTCACTCTGGTCTACAGACACGTGTTCACTAACGTGGGCGGGGCTTACAGCGCCGTGACGGGCGTCTTCACGGCGCCGGTGGGAGGAGTCTACTACTTCAGGTTCACCACCTTTAAGTTATCTGGTGACCGGACGTACAGAGTGGCGCTCTACCGGAACGAACATCTCTTGGTCACCGTGACGGATCTGGAAACAGGGAGACGGGTCGAGATCAGCGGTTCGAACGCGGTCACGCTCGAGTTG
>NC_137678.1:17774951-17782451 GCF_963989245.1 Nansenia antarctica
ATATTACATTATATTTTGATCATCTGGTGCCTGAATATTGTGTTTTCCTTTGCATAAATAATGACATTTCCACCATAAATTGATGCAGAAAGGTCACAAATTGGTGCATATCAATTCACCAGAATGGTAGAAATGAAGTGTTTGATGCTCGTTTAAGGACCCCCAGACAGCCCTGCTTCATGGGTCCCCCCGTGTATGATGAGGGTCCTCCCTCATGTATCAGACTGTAAAACTGATTATATTTCATTGACATATCACTATAGGTATAAATTCCATCCAAATTCAACTGTTTAGACTTTGTTTGCATCCACCAGTGCTCTCCTGCGCGCAATTGCTTTGCGCAACCGCCTCCATTTCACTCCGTTCCATATTATTTTATGTTAGAGACCGACCCAGGCCCCCCATCACAGAAAGGAAAAATGATGTGGCCCTCACAGAAAAAAGTTTGGGGACCCCTGCTGTAAATTGTCAATCCCATCTGGCAACCCTGTGCGCTTTCAGCCTCGTCAAACTGCGTCATACAAACTTGTCATACAGCTTTTGTTTACATTGTCCGATAGCCTGGGAACCGAAAGCTTGCAATAAACATCGTTTTTTGCACATATTTGAGTGTGCAGATGCTGCTTTCTTGCACTCTATTTGATACTCTTCAGTTGCAGCACCCCAGCTAAGTCTGATCACGAATGAGCGGTGGTATTTTCACTATACTGGGAATTAACTAGGGATGCACGATATTATCGGCGCCGATATTGGGAAATTAATGTTATTCAATATTTATCGGTTTTATTACATTTTAGCCGATAATATGAAGCCGGAAATATTTCCGGTTCCGGTTGTCGCGCTCATGATGCTGCGCCTGCATACAGCCATGCAGTCAATTAACGGTAAGCTAAGGTAAATAGATAGCCAATGTTAGCTAGTGCTAATGTTCACCATCTCTGTAGTCTGCTCTAAAATACGCAATCAAACAGTGCAGGCAACCCATGCTGTTCTGTGAATGAGACGAGCTATTGACTGATGGCTTTCTACTGCCAAATCATATTACAGCAAACATGTCGGTAGTTTGGCATCTGTTCTCTGAACAACAAGGAGAGGCTCATTCCGACATTGACTTCTGTTTACGTTTTCGCGATTTCAAAATAAAAGCGCGAGCTAAGCGTTGTTGAAAATGAATGACACGTCGCTAGTCAACTAACACAGCTTGTTTTGTGAGCCCGCTAACAATGTAAAGTAGTGTTCTAGTTAACTAGGTAACAAGGTAAAGTAGTGTTCTAGTTAACTAGGTAGCAGTGGGGATTACTCACCCAATCCATGCATTGCAATAGTTTGGCTTGACTAGCGAGTGTGATGTGATTTTCAACAATGTTGAAATGTATTTCCTTTTTTTTAAATAAGTGAACATTTGAAGAGTCAGAAGTGTTATCTTTGTTGTGTTAACAATAGATGTAAGTTAGATTTGGCGAGATCACTATGGAATATTAAATCATCAATCTTTGCTCACTACATAGCCTTTCTTACCTTCAGCTGTGCATGAACTACAGGTTATCAACTGTGAAATTATATCTGTTCTCATATCGGTTCTCATATCGGTTATCGGCCACGAGAAGCGGGTAAATATCGGTTATCGGTATCGGTTGGAAAAAATGCATATCGTGCATCCCTAGAATTAACATGATGAAATGCATTCTTAGACCAGGCTAGTCGTCATGATTACAAATATGCCACTTGAAATGCATGAAATCCAAGTTTATTTGTGTCTTACACACATGTTCACCTAGTATTTGACTGCTTGTAGCCCAATCACGAATGATCCCAGTATTGTAGCTTCAGACGGACAAGTTGGTTGTAGTGCTTGCCCACGATATGTTATTGCTCATATATATTTATTTTAATCATGTTATTTTACCAACTGTTAAGACAACAATATAGTAAGCTAGTTACTTGAGCTAGCTAAAGATATTGGCCCCCCAAATCATTTTACAACGTGTTGTAATTATGTTACGATATTTCTGTCGAGTGAGTGAAGGTAAGCAACGTAGGGTGCGTTCGTAAAATCACCCTGAGAGCGCCGGAGCGCACACTGGGTGCAACAAAGGGACCAGGTAATTTGATTGGACAAGAGGCATTCCACGAGTGCTGATCATATTTCCAGGGCGAATTTACGAACGCAGCTAGCGAACAGAAGACGCAAAAAATCGTCAGATCAGATATATAAACGGGTTATTTTGGTAAACTGGACACATTTTGGGAATATATGTGGTTACTTTCTCGCCTGAAAACATATTAAAACTTCATAAAATGACATGTTAACACTTGTAAAGCCAAAATTACATATTTTAGCTAATGGAGGTTTAAAATGGAGGTTTAAATTCGCCGCTCCCGGCGAAATGCATTCTGGGAGGCAGTATGCATACAGTGTAATGGTCGGCTGGTTTTCACATACTTATTATGAATTTAGTAAGCAGTATGCAGTATATACTCATTGAGTATGCTAGTATGCAGTATGCTAGTATACCATTCCGAACACAGCCAATCTGATTAAGAACACCTATGCTGACCTACAATGCAATCGTTGATCTTGTTTATGGGACTATATTCTGTGGCGGAAGGATATAGGTATTCTGAAACGATTAATGACTGTAAATAAATGAATTTAATGTTAAAACTGTGTATTTATTTTTTTATATTATGTGGTGGCTGTTGTAGAAAAGCAATTTACCATTCGAGGGTGGGGGTTGTGGAGACATTTACCACTGTACAGGGTTTTCCAACCCTTTCACAACCCTGTACCAGTGGTAAATGTCTCCACAATCCACGTCCTCGAATGGTAAATTGCTTACATATATAATGATATAATGATGCACCTGTACCAGACATCAGACTCTGCTTGGTAGAGACCAACTGGACTCTTCACTGAAGTTCCCAGAGCTGCAAGTTTAAAGCCCAGTTAACCCTCAGGTACCACTGGCCCAGTTCTGTCTGGGTGTGACCCGGGGAGGTGACGGGTCAGGGAGGGCAGGGGACCTGACACACAGACAGATGGTGGAGAGACAAGGGACACACACGCACGCGCTCTTGACACACACACACACACACACACACACACACACACACACACACAGGCACAGACACACATAGACAGACAGACAGACAGACATACACACACACACACACACACACACACACACACACACACACACACACACAGACAGACAGACATCGGCACAGAGACAGACACACACACGCAAGTGTTCACAGACACAGACACACACACGCAAGTGTTCACAGACACAGACACACACACACTCCTACACACACATAGACAAAGACACACATAGGCGCACACACACACACATAGACATTGACAGACACACACACACACAACAAAACAAACACACATACACATATACACACACACACACACACACACACAGACATATACAAACAAACAAACAAACACACACACACACACACAAATAACTGGGTCAGGACTGCGTCACAGACCCAGGGTATGGTCGTCAGCTGGGTCTCAGCGCATCACGGCTGTCCCTTCAACTGGGCCAGAACCGGGCCAGAACTGGGTTAACAGGCCGGCCTGCCTCCCCTCGGACACCCACTACAAGGCAGGGTGTGTGTGTGTGTGTGTCAAGGGCTAGATGCCCACCCAAGGTGCTGGTTCTGGTGCCGGGCAGGGGAGGCTGGTGGAGGTAGAAATCGGAGGACGGAGGACTCCTTATATAACGCATGGAACGGAACGAGGAGGAACGGTTTCAAACGCATGCGTGCGTTTTTCGGCCCGTCCCCGTCCGTTACATAACGAGCCTACATCCTCGAGAGCCTCTCTAATCAAACACGAACACTCTTTGAAAGAAAAGCGGGAGCACCGGAGAAAGCTCCGGAGCTAACTGGGTCTAAAAGTCTCCCTGCTGCTATTTCAGAGCCAGATATCAATCAAGCTGCGGCTGCCTCCCTCCCCCTCCTCCCTCCTCCTCCTCTCCCCCCCTCCATCCCTCCCTCCCTCCCTCCCCCTCCTCCCTCCTCCTCCTCTCCCCCCCCCCTCCTCCTCTCCCCCCCTCCATCCCACCTCCTCCTCTCCCCCCCTCCATCCCTCCTCCTCCTCTCCCCCCCTCCATCCCTCCTCCTCCTCTCCCCCTCTCCATCCCTCCCTCCCCCTCCATCCCTCCTCCTCCTCTCCCCCCCTCCATCCCTCCTCCTCCTCTCCCCCCTCCATCCCTCCTCCTCCTCTCCCCCTCTCCATCCCTCCCTCCCCCTCCATCCCTCCTCCTCCTCCTCTCCCCCCCTCCATCCCTCCTCCTCCTCTCCCCCCCTCCATCCCTCCTCCTCCTCTCCCCCCCTCCATCCCTCCCTCCCCCTCCTCCTCCTCTCCCCCCCTCCTCCTCTCCCCCCCTCCATCCCTCCTCCTCCTCTCCCCCCCTCCCTCCCTCCTCCTCCTCTCCCCCCCTCCCCCCCTCCTCCTCTCCCCCCCTCCCTCCCTCCTCCTCCTCTCCCCCCCTCCATCCCTCCCTCCCCCTCCTCCCTCCTCCTCCTCTCCCCCCCTCCTCCTCTCCCCCCCTCCATCCCTCCTCCTCCTCTCCCCCCCTCCATCCCTCCTCCTCTCCCCCCCTCCATCCCTCCCTCCTTCACGGTGTCTTATGTAGGTTCGGAGAATAAGTAGGTCGGTGGTGCTCAGAAACCGACTGGGACGAACAACAAAGTGGATTATATAATTGTATATATATATATATATATATATATATATATATACAATATATATAGTTCAGATTAATAAATTACTTGAGTTTAGATTAATAAATGACTTGTCCTCGAACTAAACCATACTAATTAACCCGTGTGATGTAACAGAGTGTGTGTGTGTGTGTGTGTGTGTGTGTGTGTGTGTGTGTGTGTTAGATACTTGATAGTCGGGAGCGCGGCGCGCGGTCACACAGTCAAAAACTCAAAACCAGGTCTACAAACATCAGCATAAAATCTGGAGATTCTCTCCTTACAGACAAGCTGGATGTGGCTAAGTGCTTAAACACTTTCTTTACAACCATAGCCACTAAATTAGTTAACAATCTACCACCCCACTCAGGGCGTTATGGTGTAGAGCACATCCGCGCGTTCTACAATAAACTGGGTGTACGCAAAGATGATTTTAAACTCTCCATGGTGTCAAACGATGAGGTGTTTAAAAAGCTGGGCGCTCTACACTCAGAAAAGGCCACGGGCCATGACAATATTCCAGCCAGATTTCTAAAAGACTCAGCTGCCTCCATTACCCCAATCATCACCCACATAATAAACCTCTCCATCAAACAGGGACACGTCCCCCTTGACTTTAAAATAGCAAGGGTAACCCCACTGTATAAAAAAGGAAGCAAATTAGACCCAGGCAACTACCGACCTGTTTCTATTCTTAATTCCATCTCGAAACTTATGGAAAAAATAGTTTATGAACAGGTTGATAGGTACCTTACCGAAAAAAATCTGATGTATGAATTTCAATCAGGATTCAGAACATCCCATTCCACTGACACATGCCTTCTCTATTTGAACGACCACATCAACCATGAGGTGGACTCGGGCAAGTACTGCGGCATGGTCATGCTGGACCTCCAGAAGGCCTTCGACACAGTAGATCACCACATATTGTTAGATAAACTGAAAGCAATTGGGTTCGATAGAACATCGGTGAGCTGGATGCAATCCTACTTAGAGGGGAGGGAACAGGTGGTTAGTGTGAACGGAACGCTGTCCCCCCCCCTCCCAGTGACCTGCGGCGTTCCACAAGGAAGCATATTGGGACCTTTACTGTTCCTAATATATGTGAATGACATGTCATCAGCATGTGATTGCAATTTGTTCCTGTTCGCGGATGACTCGGCTCTGCTGGTCTCTGACAGGGACATATTGCAGGTGGAAAAAGCGCTAAGCACTGAACTGAGTAGAATCTGCATCTGGCTAGCTGACAATAAACTATCAATACACCTAGGTAAAACTGAAACCATCCTATACGGATCCTCATCTAAACTCAGAAAGGCTGAAAATTTTAAAATAAAAGTGGGTAACATTAATATCACAAGAAAAGAGGATATTACATACCTGGGCTCCATCTTAGAGGCAAATCTTTCCGGAGATAAAATGGCAGCAAAAGTAATCAAAAAAGTGAACCATAGAACTAGATTCTTGTACAGGATATCCTCACTTGTCAGTAAAAACACACTGAGGACCCTATCAGGAGCTCTCATTCAATGTCACTTCGACTATGCCGTAACATCATGGTACTATAGAACCACAAAGGCCCATAAAACAAGACTCCAGACAGCCCAAAATAAACTGGTTAGGCTTCTGCTAGGCCTCAACCCTAGGACACATCTAACCGCTGCTCATTTTTTGAGCCTTGATTGGCTACGAGTAGTTGACAGAGTGCAGCAGCTTGCACTGGGCCTGGTCTTCAAGATACGCTACACCACAAAGACACCCAAGTACCTGTCAACATACTTCCAAAAAGTGAACAACGTCCACACATACAACACCAGAGGAAGCTCCACGAACCACGTTCAACCGCGTTGCACCACAAACAAGGGGTTAAACTCGTTTGCAAACTATGCAGTAAAAATGTGGAACGCCCTTCCTATAATCTTAAAGGAGTGCAAAACACTGCCCACCTTCAAAACCACTCTCAAAAAACATTTACAGGAGGCTGCAATCCGTAACTGGACCCTCTAAATCAAAAATCAGATTAAAAGACCCGAACTACCCACTGTACATACTTTGTGTTTTGTCCCCCGCCCCCACCTGTGGTGTATGTCCCCACCTGTCCTACCCGCTGTACATACCTGATGTTTTGTTGTATTGTTCTTCCCATGATGGATGTATTTTTATCTTGTAGATAGTAATAGTTATTTGTCTGTATTATCTTGTAGATAGTACTAGTTTTTTTTGTCTGTCTTACATGTAACGATGAATTGAGAATCAAGGACCCCAATTGAAATAAGCCAGTGGCTTTCTTGGGTTTTTATCCTTTTAGTTGACCTTGTATGTAATATGTACTTTCATGTACCTACTTCTGCAAATCTTCTAATAAAGTTTTCAATCAATCAATCAAAACAGAGGGGTTTCACTTTTTGACCGGCCAGTCAAAACTCATTGACTTGAACGACACTGACACCGTGTGGCGAAAGGTGGAACTGCAACGCACCGTGAAACTGCGACTGTTGGATGGATAGTGATGTCAGTAAAATTATATCGCATATATGTTATTATTAACTCGTAAATTGTGTGTGTGTGTGTGTGTGTGTGTGTGTGTGATGACTAAGAGGCATAATCTATGGAAATGTACCCTTTTCATGTGTCAGGTCTAGATTAGGAATGAGAAGGTTAACATGTCTCTTGACAGACAGCGTGTAGTCCTGAAGCTACCTGTAAATGTGTGTGTGTGTGTGTGTGTGTGTGTGTGTGTGTGTATGGGTGTGTGTGTGTCTAATTGTTTACTCT
>NC_137678.1:17787451-17792451 GCF_963989245.1 Nansenia antarctica
CTCTCCACTACGCCGCGGTAGAAGGCCACCAGTATCTCCTGCTTGTTGTGTTCCTTCCTGAGGACTCTCAGGAAGTAGAGCCGCTGTTGTGCCTTCTTGATGGTGGCTGCTGTGTTGTTCTTCCAGGACAGGTCATCCTGTATGTGCACCCCCAGGAATCGGAGGGTTGAGACTCTCTTCACGCTCTCTCCGTCGATGAGCAGGGGCTGGATCTCAGATTTTTTCCTCCTGAAGTCCACGATGATTTCCTGGGTCTTTGACTTGTTCAGCAGCAGGTTGTTAACCTTGCACAGCTTGCTCAGCTGCTCTACCTTATCCCTGTACGCCACCTCATCCCCCCCCGAGATGCAGCCCACCACGGTGGTGTCGTCTGCAAAATTTACGATGGAGTTGCTGGGGTGGACGGGGGTGAAGTCGTAGGTGTAGAGGTTGTAGAGGATGGGGCTTAGCACGCAGCCCTGGGGGGACCCAGTGCTGAGTCTGAGGGCTGTGGAGGTGTGGGAGCCCACCCGCACCCTCTGGGGGCGGTCGGACAGGAAGTCCTTGATCCATGCACATATAGAGTGTGATAGTCCCAGGTCTAGTAGTTTGGTCACTAGCCTGTCTGGAAGGATGGTGTTGAAGGCAGAGCTGAAGTCCACAAAGAGCAGTCTCGCGTAGCTGTTTCCCCTCTCCAGGTGGGATAGAGTGGCGTGGAGAGTCGTCGCGATGGCGTCCTCTGTGGACCTGTGGGCTCTGTAGGCGAACTGGTATGGATCCAGGTTGGGCGGGAGGCGTGTGAGTATGTGGGCCCGGACTAGTTTCTCGAAGCACTTCATGATGATTGGTGTGAGTGCCACCGGGCGGTAGTCGTTTAGGCAGCTCACCGTGCTTTTCTTCGGGACTGGGATGATAGTTGAGGTTTTCAGGCAGGGTGGGATGGTGGCCTGGGACAGGGACTGGTTGAAGATGTTGGTGAAAACCCCGGCCAGCTGGTCGGCGCAGTCCCTCAGCACCCGTCCCAGGACGCCATCCGGCCCAGAGGCTTTCCTGGGGTCCACCGCCTTCAGCACGCGTCTCACTTCATGCTCTGTGAGGGTGAGGCTGCTGAGAGCTGGAGAGAGTGGTGTTTGTGTTGTGGTTACCTCCGTTCGCCCCTCGTCGAACGAGTTCAGCTTTTCCGCCAGCAGGGGGTCGTCCTCTGCGGCTGTGAGCCTGTTGGCTCTGAAGTTTGTCATGTGCTGAACCCCCTGCCACATCCGCCTGGAGTCGTTGCTCAGGAAGCATTCCTCAATCTTCTCTCTGTGGTCTGCCTTGGCCTCTCGGATGCCGCGCTTTAGGTTAGCCCTGGTGGTGCTGCACAGCAGTGTGCCCTTCCCTGCGAAGAAGGCGTTGTCCCTCTCATTGATCAGTTTTTGGACCTTCCCAGTCATCCATGGCTTCGTGTTGGGGTAGACCCGGACCCGTTTGTCCACGGTGACTGAGTTGGTGCAGTTCACTATGTGGTTCAGAACCGACGACGTGAACTGTTCCAGGTCCTCATGCTCATATTCCTGCCATGAGGTGTCATTTAGGCAGATCTGCAGTGGAGCGGACCCTTCTGGCCAGGTTCTGACAGTCTTAGTGGTGATGGGAGCACTTTTCCTCATGGTAGTGTAGGCTGGGATCAGGAGGATTGACACATGGTCAGACATGCCTAGATGAGCTAGCGGTCTAGCCTTGTAAGCACGCTTGATGTTGGTGTATACCTTATCCAGTGTTTTTTCTCCTCTTGTTGCACATTTAACATGCTGATAGAACTTGGGTAGTACTACCTTCAGGTCGGCATGATTAAAATCTCCGGCGATAATGTGGACTGCCTGTGGGTCCGCGCTCTGTTCACCACTGATGACGTCATATAGCCGCGCCAATGCTAAGCTACCATCTGCATTTGGTGCAATGTAAACGCTTGTAATATACACTGCATTGAATTCCCTCGGGAGGTAAGTGGGTCGGCATTTAACAGTCAAGTATTCCAGGTTTGGGGAGCAGTGGCTACTTACAGTTTTCGTGTTTAAGCACCAGCTATCCTTCGTAGATATAATGAGCCCACCTCCGCGGGTCTTTCCACTAAGCAAAGTCCGGTCTGCCCGGTGAAGGGTTCTCCCTTCCAGGCTTACCGCGGAGTCCAGGATAGTGTCATTTAGCCAGGTTTCAGTGAGAATAATCACACAGCTATCTCCCACGATGTTATTTGTGACGACCTGTAGTCTCAATTCGTCCATCTTGTTAGCCAGGGACCTGACGTTGGATAGGAAAATACTCGGCAAAGCTGGCTTATCCGGGCTTCGCCTCAGCCTGGCTAGCAGGCCCCCCCTTCTTCCTCGGCGTTGCTTACGGTCTCGCCTCCGACGTTTGCGCTTGAGTGTTGGGATCGCGTAGTATTTTTCACCCGGCGACCGAGCGAGGTCGAATGGGATCCTTTGTTGTTTCAAGAACTCCGCCGTTACAGTCCCCTCGTTTTTCGCACCAACTTCTAGTAAGTCTAGTCTGCTGTAGGTACTATTTACACAACCGTTCCCTATAAGTACTCAAATAAAAATGTACATACAAATGTACGAAAAAACACTAAAGAACACCAGTGTTGAAGCCACTCCGAGCCGCGCTGCGTCTGTGCGCGCCACCATCTTGTTAATTCATTTGCTTATCGTGCCAACAGATCTGTTGAGGATGCTGTCAATCTAGCCCTCCATCACACACTACTACATCTGGAATTACCCAACACCTACGCCCGCATCCTATTCATTGACTTTAGCTCAGCCTTCAATACAATAGACCCGGTCAATCTCTTCAACAAACTGGTGGACATGAACATTGACCCCTGCATCTGCCACTGGATACGGAGCTTCCTGTGGAAAAGACGACAGTGGGTCAAGATGAACAGCCTTTCATCTCGACCCCTGACCCTCAGCACAGGCGCCCCCCAGGGCTGCGTCCTCTCACCCTGGCTCTTCTCCCTACACCAACCACCTGATATCTCTCCACAGCTCAGTCACCTTTATGAAATATGCGGATGACACAACCATAATCGGACTCATAACAAATAATAATGAAGACCATTACCGCGAGCAGATAGCCCAAGCAGTCACTTGGTGCCTCAACAACAACCTCCAGCTCAACTCATCAAAAACACAAGAAATCATCGTAGACTTCAGGCACAACCCCCCCCCCCCCAAAAAAACATCAACATCCTTGGAGAACCCATAACCATAACGGACTCCTTCAAATTCCTTGGCACTCACATCAGCAACTCCCTCAAATGGAACACCAACACAGACTTCATCACCAAAAAAGCCCACCAACGACTATTCTTTCTTAGACAGCTCAAAAAATTCAAAGTAAAACAAAAACTCCTCCTTCAGTTCTACACCGCCATCATTGAGAGCATACTCACCTCATCTATCACAGTTTGGTACGGCAGCTCGGACAGTAAATCAAAAAGGAAACTACAGCGAATAGTAAGGAAATCATCCAAGATCATCGGCACCCCTCTCTCATCAGTTGAATCACTGTATCTCAAACGCACCACAAATAGAGCACATAAAATTATCTCTGACCCCTCCCACCCTGCTCACCACCTGTTTCAACTGTTGCCCTCTGGACGGCGCTACCGATCCCTGGCCACCAAAACATCCTGTTTCAAAAACAGTTTTTTCCCCTCTGCCATAAGGACTCTCAACACCTGACTCACTGCACTTTATAAATTGTAAATTGTAAATATGTTCTTGTCTTGTGGTTATGTGTGTTCATGTCCATGTAATAGTCATGTGCAATGTGTGTATGTTTTTTGACACTGCTGTTTGAGCTGTACCGAAAACAAATTCCACCGACCTAGGTCGTGTGGTCATTAAACTATTCATTAAACTATTCATTCATTCATTCATTCATTCAAAGCACTTTACAACAGCCTCTCATTCACCCATTCACACACCAATGGCAGCAAGCTACCATGGATTGAATCATATATAAGATAAAAGATATGACAGATCTCAGGTTTGTGATGGAGGTGACATGTGGGGTGCCCCAGGGGTAGGGCTGGGTATCGCCACTGATTTCCCAAAACGATTCAATTCCGATTCACAGCTCCCGATTCGATTAATGAGGGTGACCTCAGTGCCTATCGAGTTTTAAATAAAGGTTTGAAATTATTCGATTCACGATTCGATTCGATTCCGATTCGATTTAGTTACAATATCAATTTTCCTTGAGATTCTCAGAACTAATGCTATAAATGGTTCAAGGAACCCTATAACATGTAGCATTGTTAAACATATCAATGTTTACATTAAGAATTGACTCCAAAGCAGTTACATGAATGTACTTCTTATTGGAACATAAATGAACATTGACCAACATTTTGCTAAATCAGACACTACAAAAAGTGCTTTTTAACGTGCTTTACTGCAGCCAGTGTAAATAAAGGGGCTACAAACATAGCCTATCGGTAAACAAGACATCACATATCCCTCAGGACTGTCTCAAATAGCTTATTTGCATAATATATATATGTTATAAAAAAAATTGCAAAACTCAAACGAAAATAGTGCAATAGATGAGGGTATTTTGGGGAACAAAAAAACACATTGTAAACCATAATGTCCATGAAACTAAAGCCCTTCATTACTGCTCTCACTTTTTGGAGATTGGAAGATTTTATTCAGGAATAAACATAATTGGAAAATCAATGATTATTAAAATACTGTAGTATACAGTAACAATAAGTTCGTGGAAACATCACAAATCTACGGAACCACTTATTGAGGCATCACCCTGACGTGAAACATGGAAAAGCGGATCCGAAACAAGCCTCGCTGATAAAGTGGCAAGTGATTGTCAGGTACGAGTCCATTGCTCTGGATGTCCAGCTGTCACACGTTAGGGCAACTCTCTGCTGGCTGAAGTGAAGTTGCGATGTCACGTTTCACCTGCGCTTCACTCAACTGTTTGCGTGTCGGTAACACGTAGCGTGGTTCTAGTACACT
>NC_137678.1:17797451-17799951 GCF_963989245.1 Nansenia antarctica
GTCATGCACACAGGGATTTGGGTGCATAAAATGAGAATGCAGCCTCACCAAATCTCTTCTTTTGTACATGTGGTACACAGAGAAAACCAGCGTCAGAAGACCTGAGAGCTCCATTGGGCTGATATGCTAGCAAAAGGTCTTTCAGATATTCTGGTGCTATGCCAGTGAGAGCTTTATAAACAAGCAGAAGGATCTTGAAATCTATTCTGAACTTAACAGGAAGCCAGTGTAGAGTCTCTATAGGAGTTACAGTATATGAGGTTGTCTGCTTGTTTTGGTTAAAACTCTCGCTGCTGCATTTTGGACTAATTGCAGCTGGCCAATAGCTTTCTTCTGAAGACCAGAAAGGAGACCGTTACAATAGTCCAAACGGGTAATAACAAAAGCATGCATTAACACTTCTGCATCAGCTAGCCAGAGAATATGTCAAATGTCAAATGCAATATTCCGTAGAGGATAAAAAGCATTTCTAGTGATAGATTTGATGTGAGGCTCAAAGCTTAAGTCAAGCTAGGTTCCCATGGTATTTGACAATTTGTCTTTTTGTGGTTTTGGTCTAATGACAAGAATCTCAGTTTTGTCCTGATTTAGTTGTAGACAATTGTTGGACATCCAAAGTTTTATATAGAGACAATTCTCCAGGGAGCTGAGTGCATGTGAATTATCAGGCAATACTGATATGTACAGCTGAGCATCATCAAAATACAGTTAGGTCCGTAAATATTTGGACAGTGACACAATCTCTATAATTTTGACTCTGTATGGCACCACAATGGATTTGAAATGAAACAATCGGGATGTAATTGAAGTGCAGACTTTCAGCTTTAATTCAAGGGGTTGAACAAAAATATTGTATGAAATGTTTAGGAATTGCAACCATTTTTATACACAGTCCCCTATTTTCAGGAGCTCAAAAGTAATTGGACAAATTAACATAATCATAAATAAAATGTTCATTTTTAATCCTTTGCATGCAATGACTGCCTGAAGTCTGGAACCCATGGACATCACCAAATGCTGGGTTTCCTCCTTTGTGATGCTTTGCCAGGCCTTTACTGCAGCAGTCTTCAGTTGTTGTTTGTTTGTGGGTCTTTCTGCCTTTAGTTTTGTCTTCAGCAAGTGAAATGCATGCTTGATCAGGTTGAGATCAGGTGATTGACATGGCCATTGCAGAATATTCCACTTCTTTGCCTTAAAAAACTCCTGGGTTGCTTACGCAGTATGTTTTGGGTCATTGTCCATCTGTATTGTGAAGCGCCATCCAATCAACTTTGCTGAATTTGTCTGAATCTGAGCAGACAGAATATCCCTAAACACTTCAGAATTCATCCGTCTGCTTCTGTCTTCTGTCACATCATCAATAAACACTAGTGACCCAGTGCCATTGGAAGCAATGCATGCCCATGTCATCACACTGCCTCCACCGTGTTTTACAGATGATGTGGTATGCGTCGGATCATGATCCGTTCCAAGCCTTCTCCATACTTTTTTCTTCCCATAATTCTGGTACAGGTTGATCTTAGTTTCATCTGTCCAAAGAATGCTGTTCCACAACAGGGCTGGCTTTTTTTGATGTTTTTTGGCAAAGTGTAATCTGGCCTTTCTATTCTTGAGGATTATGAATGGCTTGCACCTTGTGGTGAACCCTCTGTATTTGTTCATGTGAAGTCTTCCTTTTATGGTACACTTGGATAATGATATGCCTACCTCCTGGAGACTGTTCTTCACTTGGCTGGATGTTGTGAAGGGGTTTTTCTTTACCATGTAAAGGATCCTGTGATCATCCACCACACTTGTCTTCCATGGACGTCCAGATCTTTTTGTGGTGCAGAGCTCACCAGTGTGTTCCTTTTTTCCCAGAATGTACCAAACTGTTAATTTGGCCACTACTTATGTTCCCGCTATCTCTCTGATGGATTTTTTGTTTGTTTTTGCAGCCTAAGGATGACCTGTTTCACTTGCATTGAGAGGTCCGTTGACTGCATGTTGTGCGTATACAGCAACAGCTTCCAAATGCAAATGCCACACTTGGAATCAACTCAGACCTTTTACCTGCTTAATTGATAAAGAAATAATGAAGGAATAGCCCACTCTGGCCCATGAAACAGCTTTTGAGTGAACTACTTTTGGTCCCTTGAAAAAGAGGGAGCTACATATTAAAGAGCTGCAATTCTTAAACCCTTCCTTCAATTTGGATGTGAATACCCTTACCTTAAAGCTGAGAGTCTGCACTTTAAGCCCATATTCATTATAGAACTGTAACTTTAAGATGTTTTGGTAAACAGCTCAAATAAAAAAAAAGTCTGGCAGTGTCCAAATATATATGGACCTAAATGTAACTATGAAAATGTACACCATGTTTTCTGATGATTCCACCTAACGGCATCATGTACAAGGAGAAGAGCAAGGGACCAAGAATAGACCCCTGAGGAACCCCACATGGGATGTCAACATTATCAGAAACAGAGTCTCCCGGGACAACAGAAAAATGCCTACCAGC
>NC_137678.1:17804951-17812451 GCF_963989245.1 Nansenia antarctica
TATAGGCAGATATGCCACCCTGACACCAGCCTCTCTCTATGCTGCCTCTTAGGCAGATATCACTCTGGGGGTGTTGAACACAGAAATGGTACCAGGGGAGGCTGGCGGAGGTAGAAAAAGGAGGACAGGCTCAAAGTAACGCACGGAACGCAATGAGCAACGGTATTGGGAACCTGATACCGTTCCTTGTTCTGTTCCGTCGCATTGCAACGAGCCCGTCCTCCGATTTCTGCCTCCGCCCGCCTCTGCCTGACAGAGGGGGTATCCAGGTGTAGCAAAGGTGGTTTGGAACAGCCATGGGTGGGGTCATTTGACCCTGTGAGTAATCTTTTTTTTTATATCTTTGCACTCGATCAAATTTCATGACTTTTCCTAGATATGTGCGTTCTACCACCCAGTATCCTTCCATTTTCAAAATCACATCAGGATAAGCTGGTATAAAGCTATTTTGCAGTTTTTCGGTGTAGGGGGCAGGCTAATTTACAAGTCAGCCAACTGGTGGTCGTTGTGTGTAAGAAGCAGCTTCCCATTGTAATCATGTCATCAATTGACCCCCCGAGGCGGCTCTTTATTGTAAGTAAAAAGGGCATGGCTGTTCTAGTGTTAAGGAAGTGCAGGGAGTTGCTATGCTACGCTAATGTAAACAGTGAATCACCGACACGCCGGGCTTTCCCTGGTACCAAGTCTCCGCTTCCTCTGTCCGCTCCGACACCTACAGAGTGAAAATACGAAACGTGAAATGAACAGGGTTCACACACCTTCTGAAACATCAAATTCAAGCACCTTTCAAGGACTTTCAAGATTAAATTCCATCAAATTCAAGGACCCAACACGGCATAGTTTGAGACAGAACTAGTTGACGAGCTAAGTAAAAAAATAAATATATATATATTTATACTCTCTCTTTTAGAGAGAGAGAGAGAGAGCGAGGGGAATTCAAGCACTTTCAAGCACTTTCAATGACCCATGTCTATTTTCCCAAAACTTTTAAGACCTTGATTTCTTTTTCTCAAATTCACAAACTTTCGAGGATTTCAAGGACCCGTGGGAACCCTGAATGAAGATGACGATGAAGGAGAAAATGCTGTAAAATTTACCACAGACAGACTGTTTTAAAAACATCTCTTTACTGAATTTCAATGTACTGTATACAGTTGTTCTTTCCTAAGGAGTGATTTCAAAATAAAGCAGAGGTCTCGCGTAGCAAACGCAACACAGACAAGCTGATGTGCAAACAATTTTGGCAAAAACAAATGATTTCATAATTACGTTCGTCAGAGGAACGAGTGACAAGAATCGAGATCTATTCAAGCGGTTTTCAGCGTCAACCTTTCGTTTTCAGAAAGCCAAAAAAACTACTTTGATCGAGAAAGAAACAAAACGCCATTGCTGTGACAGCCTTCAGACACGTTTCACATTTCAATGATCTAACAAAAAAACAAAACAAAAAAAAAAGTACCATTCAGTTAATTAAATACATAATTATCTCATTAGCATTTCTGTTTTCTTCTTCAATCGCTCAGTTCACTCTTATACGCCATTTTAGCTGACGCTTTCATCCAAAAAGCGACTTACATTGCAGTGAGTGCATAACATTTTTTTTCAGTATATATGGTCCCGGCGGGAATCGAACCCACAACCTAAGCGTTTGTTAGCGCCATGCTCAGGCGACAAACCCACAACCACGCTGTACATGGCACATACAGTAGAGACGACACCGGCAGTGGGCTTGTGGTTGCTACAGCGCTAGCTTTAACTAGCTTCTCTCCTAAGTGGTTCGTTTCTCAAACTAACTCTCCTTCTTTAGTATTGTATATATAGTAGAGTATTTAGTATTGCTAAATCATCTAAACCATAAACTAACCACCTCTCGAGCCGACAGACGTGGAATAAGGCATTACCATGTGTTAAAATATGATAAAACAGCCATCCATCCATCCATCCATCCATCCATCCACTCCAGCTCTTGTGTGTAATCATGGGCACTTAAAACACACAGATGAACAAACACACGTATTATTCTGGGCTCTCTAACTTGGTCCACGAGATAGTTTCACTGAGAAGTTGGTATTAACCATGTGAGTGTGCTTTTGATTAACGTGTTGGTCTTTGTGGGACTGTTTGTATCATGTAGCGTGTAGCATGTAGCATGTAGCCACTAGCCAGTGGCCTAACTGCAGCAACACAGTAACGTGTCTTGTACAGATGTAACTGTAAGTAGCTCAAAGGCTGTTATACATACGTTGTGCAGATAAACAGTTTTTCTTTTTAAAAGTTACGAAAATCACAATAAAATAAAATAATGGGGGGGAATAACAACATGATTAAACCAGTCATGATTCATTCACTTGCGGACAAAAACAGCCAATGGCGACACCGCAGAATACACAGGAAGCGGTTATTATCACAGGATATGACATCATGGAACACCCTGCTTCGCTTATTTGCTCGATTCTTTCCAAAACAAACAATCAAACTTTGCGTCCGTCCGTCCGTCTGTCCATACGTCCGTCCATCCGTCCATTAAAAAATAATTTCCTCTTGTGCTCTAGAGCTCCTTGCATAAAGCCTGCACCGTAAAAATATATGTACATACATGTAATACCTCTTTCTACCACCGGGAGGAAGGGAGGAGGGGGGTTAACGTGATTATCTGTGACCTGGGAGGTGGAAGTCCAGGAGGCTACAGACAGAGTTGATCAGGGGTGAGTACCGTAGTGGTGGGGGGGGTCAAAGTTCAACTGTAGTGGTGGGGGTCAAAGTTCAACCGTAGTGGTGGTGGGGGTCAAAGTTCAACCGTAGTGGTGTTGGGGGTCTAAGTTCAACCGTAGTGGTGGGTATCAGTGTGTGTGTGGGGTGGGGGGGGTCAAAGTTAATCCGTAGTGGTGGGTATCCGTTTTAGAGTGGGGGGGAGGGGGGGAGGGTCAAAGTTCATCCCTGCTCGCGTTCAGAGTCTTTGGGAGCTCCCCTCACAGAGAGAGGGAGAGAGAGAGAGAGAGAGACAGAGAGAGAGAGACTAGCAATAATTTTGGGGGGTTACACAGGTACAGGTACGTCAACCCTCACGTTCCGTACTGACATTCCGGAGCCTTCCATCCGGAGCCTTCCGTCAAAAGTCTCATAACATTCGTCTCTCCAGTCTCCAGAACTCCTTTTATGGTCGTTCACCACCCACCCATCTGCTGTAGCCCCTCCCCTCTCCTCCTCCTTTCTCTGGCCCTGCCCCCAGGGGTTAAAGGTCGGTGACTTTGTTCTCGAGGGCGGCGGCGATCTGCTGCAGACGCAGGGTCAACTGTTTACTCTGGGCTGCCGGGTCCTCATCCAGAGACTGGATGATCTGGAGAAGGGGGAGGGGGGGGAAGGGAGGGAGGGAGGGAAGGGGGGGAGGGAAGGGGGGGAGGGAGGGATGGGGAGGGGAGGGAGGGAGGGGGGGGAGGGAGGGAGGGAGGGGGGGAGGGAAGGGGTGGAGGGAAGGGGGGGAGGGAGGGAGGGGGGGAGGGAGGGAGGGGGGGAAGGGAGGGAGGGAGGGGGAGGGAGGGAAGGAGGGGGAGGGGGAGGGAGGGAGGGAGGGGGGGGAGTCGGGAGGGAGGGAGGGAGGGGGGTGAGGGAGAGAATCAAATTAATAGGTTAGAGCTTAGTGCTTCATTCACTGACTCATTCGCTGCACTACTCATAAAAGAGGCACTCCGTTCAATCACTCCCAATGGAACCCCCAAACAATATTCCTACAGTCTAGTCCAAGCTGTGTGTGTGTGTGTGTGTGTGTGTGTGTGTGTGTGTTTGTGTGTGTGTGTGTGTGTTGCTCAGATGTGAATTATTTATTGGACCAGTGTTTTGACAGCCTGCTGCCTTCAGGGCTTCAACTCAATTAAAAGTCTGAAGAACCCGACTTCTACTTCAACTGAAACTCCCAGTGAAATTCCCAGTGAGACAGACATCTTAGGGCTGGTCTAGTCCCTCTGAAACTGGAACTGACATCTTAGGGCTGGTCTAGTCCCTCTGAAACTGAAACTGAGACATCTTAGGGCTGGTCAAGTCCCTCTGAAGATGCTTTCAGTCACCTTGTGACAGCACAAGGCAGTTTCATCATCATCATCATCATCATCATCACCATCATCCTCATCACCAACATCATGGTGGGCAGGTGGAGGCAGGTAGAGTACAGGTACTTACCCCGTCGTAGAATTTACTAGCGTACTGGTAGAGTTGGTGCAAGGCAGCCTGGGTATTCAATTTGTCTGTGTGTTCCTGCAGAGGAGGAAGAGGAGGAGGAGGAGGAAGAGGAGGAGGGCAAGGAGGAAGAGGAGGAGGAGGGGGAGGAGGAGGAAGAGATGATGTACAGGAGAGAATACAGCTGTGTTGTCTGATCATACACACACACACACACAATCAGAACACACACACACACACACACACTCAGAACACACACACACACACCCCCTCTACGTACCCTGGAGACCTCGGCCAGGTGTGTGTTCATGTCCTGGTCGCTGATGGGAACCATCTGTCTGATGCCTTTGTAGTAGCTGGGGACAGACGGACGGATGTCAGCGGTGTCACACGCACACACACACACACACACACACACACACACACACTCACACACTCACACACTCACACACTCACACACAGGGCCTTTACACAATACAGCAGCATCATACAGCTGTGCTAAACATCCACCAATGACAGAAGAGCTGTTTTAGATATCGACCGATGACAGAAAAGCTGTTTCAGAACATCCACCAATGACAGAAGAGCTTTTTAGATATTGACCAATGACAGAAGAGCTGTTTTAGATATCGACCAATGACAGAAGACCTGTTTCAGAACATCCACCAGATCAACTCACTCATCAACCATCTTCTTGTAGGTGGAGATCTCCTTTGCATAGAGAAGCTTGTTACTGGGAGACTCCTGCAGGGAGAGGTGAGGAGGAGAGGAGTGGAGAGGAGAGGAGAGGAGGAGAGGAGAGGAGAGGAGGAGGAGGAGGAGAGGAAGAGGAGAGGAGGAGAGGAGGAGAGGAGAGGAGGAGGAGGAGAAGAGAGGAGGAGGAGGAGAAGAGGAGGAGGAGAGGAGAAGAGAGGAGGAGGAGGAGAGGAGGGGAGGAGAGGAGAGGAGAAGAGAGGAGAGGAGAGGAGAGGAGAAGAGAGGAGAGGAGAAGAGAGGAGAGGAGAGGAGGAGGAGAGGAGGAGGAGGAGAGGAGGAGGAGAGGAGAGGAGGAGGAGGAGGAAGAGAGGAGGAGGAGGAGAGGAGAGGAGAGGAGGAGAGGAGAGGAGAGGAGAGGAGGAGGAGGAGGAGGAGAGGAGAGGAGGAGGAGGAGGGGAAGAGAAGAGAAGAGGAGAGGAGGTGAGTGCATACATTTGTCAGTATACGTACAGCACCAGTCAAAAGTTTGGACACACTTTCCCAGTTCAACTGAATGGGGGAAATCATGTGTCCAAATTTTGACTGGTACTGTGTACGTTTCGTCCCAGTGGGAATCGAACCTGCGACCTAAACACACAGAAACACCACGGCGGGGTGGGGGGGGCTCTCGTGTGTGTGTGTGTGTGCGCGTACCCTACTCAGCTTGTGCTCTGTCTTGGTGCTGGCCAGGGGGGGGGGGGGGGGGGTGGGTGTAAGGGGGGGGTAGAGGGGGGGTCCTACCCTGCTCAGCTTGTGCTCTGTCTTGGTGCAGGGTGGGGTGTGTGTGTGTGTGTGTGTGTCAGGGGGTGGGGAGTTCCTACCCTGCTCAGCTTGTGCTCTGTCTTGGTGCAGCCCGGGGTGTGTGTGTGTGTGTGTGTGTGTGTGTGTGTGTGTGTGTGTGTGTGTGTGTGTGCGTACCCTGCTCAGCTTGTGCTCTGTCTTGGTGCAGGGTGGGGTGTGTGTGTGTGTGTGTGCGTACCCTGCTCAGCTTGTGCTCTGTCTTGGTGCAGCCCGGGGTGTGTGTGTGTGTGTGTGTGTGTGTGTGTGTGTGTGTGTGTGCGTACCCTGCTCAGCTTGTGCTCTGTTTTGGTGCAGGCGTCCATGAAGGTCTGGGCGATGACGGACAGCGAGGCGTCCACCACCTCCGTCACGTGCACGTCAAAGATGAAGTGAGGGTTCTTCAGGATGTTCACCCAGAACCGCAGGGGGAGGCTGGGGGGGGAGAGGGGGGAGGCGGGAGAGGTCAGAGGTCAAAATGAAGTGACGGTTCTTCAGGATGTTCACCCAGAAACACAGGGGGAGGCCACATGAGGCAGGCACACACAGGCACACACACACACGCACGCACCCATACACACACACACACTAGGGGTGGGCATCGACGATCGATAATTGATCGATAAGGATCTTGGTCGATCACAAAATAAAACATTTGGTCGATCAAATGTTTTATTTTGTGATCGACCAAGATCCTTATCGATCAATTATCGATCAATTATCGATCGTCGATGCCCACCCCTAACACACACACACACACCCACACCCACACGCACACACACACGGGGCAGACGCGAAACGCAGGCACACACACACACACACACATACAAGCGGCAGGCGCGAACGCAGGCACACACACACGCACACATACCCACACCCACACCCACACACACACACACACAGACACTCACACACAGACACACAGCAGTCACCTTGACTGAGTGTATAATGTGCTGTATAATGAGGGTGGGGGTCAGAGTCTTCAGTGTGTGTGTGTGTGTGTGTGTGTGTGTGTGTGTATGCGATCGTTACTCTCGTTTGATCTGTTGACTGGTGCTCTTTATGGACTTAAAGTGCTGGAGTGTTTGTGTGTGTGTGTGTGTGTGTGTGTGTGTGGGTGTGGGTGTGGGTATGTGTGCGTGTGTGTGTGCCTGTGTGTGTGTGTGAGTGTGTGTGTGTGAGTGTGTGTGTGTGTGAGTGTGTGTGTGTGTAAAGCCTGGATGTTGATTCGGAAGAAGTCTCCACTGACCTAAAGCTTTCGATCAGCCTTGACTGAATCACACACACGCACACGCACACACACACACACACACACACATACATACACATACACACACACACACACACACACACACACACACACACACACACACACAGGGTCACCCCTGCGTGGACCAACAGCACTAGGCTGAACTGTTGAAGAATTCATACGCTCTGCTTCCTGTGTGTGTGTGTGTGTGTGTGTGTGTGTGTGTGTGGACCAACTCTCCCTGCAGCCAACACTGCTTCCTGTGTGTGTCTGTGTGTGTGTGTGTGTGTGTGTGTGTGTGTGTGTCGGGACCCAATTCTCCTTGCTTCCTCTGAACTCTCCGGAACACTGACCCACAGGAGAAATGATAACTACAGCATCTACCCTGAGAGATGATCAGCTCCTCTCTAGCAGAAACCATAGCTACATTAGCTAGCCAGAGCGAATGTACGAACGCAGCCTTGTTGTTGTGGATTCCCAGCTTCACGTGTAGTGAGCAAACAACAGATTTTTTTTTTTTTTGCATTATCAACCTATCATTGCGCTTTAGAGTAGGCAAGGCAAGGCAA
>NC_137678.1:17817451-17821063 GCF_963989245.1 Nansenia antarctica
GGAGTAGGGAAGGTTCCGGTACACCTGCTCTATGACCTTCTCCTTCACCTGGCTGATCGTGTCGCAGTTCAGCACCTTGACGGGCGTAACGTCCGGCCCCTCCCCGTGCACCAGCACCTGCAGGGTCTGTGAGACACACACACACACACACCTGTCACACACCTGTCACACACCTGTCACTCACCTGTCACTCACCTGTCACACACACCTGTCACACACCCTCCTTGTGGACCAGCACCTGCAGGGTCTGAGACACACACACACACACACACACACACACACACACACACACACACACACCCACACACCCTCCCCGTGGACCAGCACCTGCAGGGTCTGAGACACACACACCTGTCACACACCTGTTACACACACACCTTGTTGGAGCCAAATAGCTTTATATTATTATTTATGAAAAACCTTTCTTGAATGGTACTTTGAAAGTGGTACTTTGGCCCATCTATCTAGAAGATAGAGATCTATAAGACTTTCATTTTGAAAATGGGTCTCACCCAATCTAAGGACAATATGGATATAAGGAAGTGATTTCTCTTTGCTTGAGTTTGATGAGTCCTGACACGTGAGGGTGTGACACAGTTTTTCAACCACCACTACACACCACATCAGAGAACATGTGTTGTCACCACCACTATCTAACACATCAGAGAAGATGTGTTGTCACCACCACTATCTAACACATCAGAGAAGATGTATTGGTACATCTTTTTGTTTGATCTAACAAAAAATTTTATTTCAGAGAACTTGATATTTTGCTTGATATAACTTTGCTATTGAGCTCAGATCTAGCTCAGACGGATTAACGAGAAACAACAGGTGCGTTGATACCAACAGCCACTCATACCAGGACGATGGTTAATTTGATAGACATGATAGCCATCATACACCCGTCACACACACACACACACACACACACACCCTCCCCGTGGACCAGCACCTGCAGGTCTGATAGGTGTAGTAGAGTGTATTTGTCTGGTAAACATTTAGTCGTTGATTATTACTCTATTGACTACCAGTCAGACTGTCTGGGCAGATTAACACACTTAACGACAGCAACCTGATAGACAATGAAAACCAGTTTCTCGACTTGAAGGTTGACATTGGCTAGCACTAGAGCAGCCATGAGGGGTCATTTGACCTGTGAGTAAAGAAAAAATGTATATCTTTGCACTCGATCGTATTTCAGGACCCTCCTTTCATGACTTTTCCTAGATATGTGCGTTCTATCACCCAGTATCCTTACATTTTCAAAATCACATCAGGATAAGCTAGTATGAAGCTTTTTTGCAGTTTTTCTGCGTAGGAGGCAAGCTACTTTACAAGATGGCTAACTAGTGGTCGCTGTCTGTAAATAGCAGCTTGAGCATTGTAAAGAGGGTCTCTTTTAGTAGGTAAAAGGCACGGCTGTTCTATTAAAGACCAAACTGATAGACAATGAAAACCAGTTTCTCTACTTGAAGGTTGACATTGGCTAGACAACAGACACATTTAAATGATCACAAAAGACCTGGTTGACTTTTGTGTTTCCTTTTCCACCTCTGTGTCTCTAAGCCAACTCCCTCATAACCTCATCACAGCCAGGGTTAGGTGACCCCCTATGTAGACAGGAAGTCCCTGTGATTGGCTTGTAGTTTAGCTGAGGGCTCTATGGTGGAAGATAGGGAGTGACTCTGCATGTGTCTCTCTCTGTTTGTGTGTGTGTGTGTGTGTGTGTGTGTGTGTGTGTGTGTGTGTGTGTGTGTGTGTGTGTGTGTGTGTGTAGGTCCAATATCTGTCCTCTCGTGGTCTTGAGGATCAGCTGATGACACACTCTCCTCGGCCAACTCAGTTAGATCAGCCAATAACATTACAGGGTCCTCAGTTAGGAGAGCCAATGAGATTACAGGGTCTTCAGAGCAGCCTAATGAGCCGTTGATGGAGGGAACATTAGTCTGAGTCAGACACACACACACACACTGATACACACACTGATACACACACTAATACACTGATATCAAAAAGAGAGAGCTCTGTGTGAGTGTGTGTGTGTGTGTGCAGTGTTTCCTCTATATGCATTTATTGGTGGCGGGCCGCCACAAATGAATTTCCTTCGCCACTAATTGATTCAGTCCACACAAAAAAATGAAAATAATATCCACCTCTGAACATTTTAGCTGATTAAAATATATCTGATCCTAGATCAGCGCTATAATGGATGTTGACTAAAAGTGCACCTAAATCCACGCCCATCTCTCTCTAACCGCTGATCCAAAATCAGATTAATGACATTAAACATTCAGTTGACGACGTGACACAAGAGCTACTCCTGATTGGTCTAAATGTGAACCGGCATGAGAACCGTGCAGACTCAACCATCCCTGCTCAGCAGTCTTACCTGCCGAAATGCTCGGGCGCCTGTGTTTTCTCCTCGCAAATAACGGGCTAAAAGTCACCGGTAGTACCATCTAAAAGATACAAAAAGCTGATCTAGCTAGCTAGGTGCACAAATAAGATATCACGTTAAATAACTTTAAATTTATTTAAAATTTAAAATTAACGAAAACAGCGACAGATGGATGGATTTTTCAAGAAAAAAGATGTCCCAGACACTTCAAACATTGCTGAAGCTAGCAGTGGCTATGAGCGATCCGAAACTGCATGGCTGGCAGGATCAGCTAACAACGTTTATGGCGGGGTACCACCACCACCAGCTACAACTACAGCGGGAGAACAAGCAGCAGCTACTGTGCGCTGTGGTATGTACACCAACATATATTACTTTCGTTTGTTACTTTTATTTGGACTTTGGATTTTAAGACCACTTTAATTAATGAAAAGGTCCAGAGTTTCTTGTTGCAAACGGAGGAAGGACAAACAACAGGTGCATTGAAACCAACACCCAATCATGCCAGGACGATGGCTAATTTTATAATTTTGATAGACATGATAGCCATCACATCTAGTTGAAAAACTGTCGCAAGTTGAAGAACTCGCGCAAGTTGGACATACTTTTCCTGTTGTGTTTGAGACGGAGCCAGACTGCTCGTTTGGAAGGACATTGGATCCGTGAGTAACGTAAACCTTCAGAGCTGATGGATGGAAACCGGTATCACAAGTTTATATTCTGTATATTCTTCTTTTTTTTTTTTTGCCATCCTCCCTCTAGTTTTGGTTGAAATTAGGTCGTTGTTTTGAGCGCGCGTACGCGTTTCATGTGCTATGCGCGCGGACAGGGCTCTCCGCCACTAATGTAAAGATTCCTGGAGGAAACACTGTGTGTGTGTGTGTGTGTACCAAGGTACAGTAGTGTGTGTGTGTGTACCAGGGTGCAGTAGTGTGTGTGTGTGTGTGTGTGTGTGTGTCTATATCCATGTGTCTGTGTGTGTGTGTGTGTGTTGTGTACCAGGGTGCAGTAGTGTGTGTGTGTGTGTGTCTATATCCATGTGTGTGTGTGTGTGTGTACCAGGGTGCAGTACTCCACATCGTCCCCTAGGAGGCCCGTGTCGTTCAGGGTGTGTGTGTGTGTGTGTGTGTGTGTGTGTGTGTGTGTGTGTGTGTGTGTGTACCAGGGTGCAGTACTCCACATCGTCCCCTAGGAGGCCTGTGTGGTTCAGG
>NC_137678.1:17823763-17836263 GCF_963989245.1 Nansenia antarctica
AACAATAACAACAACAGGAAGTGTTTAGTTTTAGGTCTATTGTTAATGTCTTTATTTTGTATTTTGATCTATTTTATTTTAGCCTATTATTCAGTTGTTAGTTTATGTTGTTGTTATTTTGTGGTCTGAGCTGCTGTAATGTTTCAATTACCCCTCTGGGATCAATAAAGTACCTATCTATCGAGAGTGTGTGTGTGTGTGTGTGTGTGTGCGTGTGTGTGTGTGTGTGTGTGCGTGTGTGTGTGTACGTGTGTGTGTGTACGTGTGTGTGTTCCTGTGTGTGTGTGTGTGTGTGTGTGTGCGTGTGTGTGTTCCTGTGTGTGTGTGTGTGTGTGTGTGTGTGTGTGTGTGTGTTCAGACCTGTGAACTCCTTCTTGCAGCGGTCCCGTACGCTCTCCTCCAGGTTCTCCAGCTGGTGTTTAACCTTCTCATACTCCCTCTCTGCCTGCTGGCTCTTCCTCCTACACACACACACACACACACACACACACACACACACACACACACAGACACACACACAGACACAGACACAGACACAGACACAGACACAGACACACACACACACACACACACACACACACACACACACACACACACACACACACACACACACAGACAGTTTTGTTCAATACCCAGTACAGCAACTGACTACTTAATGAGAGGCGCATGCTGGGTGTTGTAGTTGCCTACCTGTAGCAGTGTGAGAGAGGTGCATGCTGAGAGATAGCAGTGAGAGGGGTGCATGCTGGGAGGTGTAGTTGTTTACCTGTAGCAGTGTGTGAGGTGCATGCTGGGAGATAGCAGTGTGTGAGGTGCATGCTGGGAGATAGCAGTGTGTGAGGTGCATGCTGGGAGATAGCAGTGTGTGAGGTGCATGCTGGGAGGTGTAGTTGTTTACCTGTAGCAGTGTGTGAGGTGCATGCTGGGAGATAGCAGTGAGAGGGGTGCATGCTGGGAGGTGTAGTTGTTTACCTGTAGCAGTGTGTGAGGTGCATGCTGGGAGATAGCAGTGTGTGAGGTGCATGCTGGGAGGTGTAGGTTACCTGTAGCAGTGAGAGAGGTGCATGCTGGGAGATAGCAGTGAGAGAGGTGCATGCTGGGAGGTGTAGGTGTTTACCTGTAGCAGTGTGAGAGGTGCATGCTGGGAGGTGTAGTTTACCTGTAGCAGTGTGAGAGAGGTGCATGCTGGGAGGTAGCAATGTGAGAGGTGCATGCTGGGAGGTAGCAGTGTGAGAGGTGCATGCTGGGAGGTAGCAGTGAGAGAGGTGCATGCTGGGAGGTAGCAGTGTGAGAGAGGTGCATGCTGGGAGGTGTAGCAGTGAGAGAAGTGCATGCGGGAGGTGTAGCAGTGAGAGAGGTGCATGCTGGGAGGTGTAGGTTACCTGTAGCAGTAGACAGACACGGCGATGAAGAGCAGCATGGGGATGAGGACGGCAGGGATGATGATGGCCAGAGGAATCTCGTACTTCTGCTCATAGTAGACCGGCCCCACCACCCACTCTCCATTACCAAACTTTATCTGTAGGAGGGGGGGGGGGGGGGGGAGAGAGGAGGGAGGGGGGGAGAGAGGAGGGAGGAGGGAGGGTAGGGAGCGAGGGAGGGAGGGAGTGGGGAGGGAGGGAGGGAGTGGGGAGGGAGGGAGGGAGGGAGGGGGGGGGTAGGAAGGGAGGGAAGGAGGGAGGGAGAAGGGAGGGAGTGGAGAGGGAAAGAGGAGGGAGTGGAGAGGGAGGGAGAGAGTGGAGAGGGAGGGAAGGAAGGAAGGAAGGAAGGAAGGAGGGAGGGGGAGAGGGAGGGAGGGGGTGGAGAGGGGAGGAGGGAGGAGGGAGGGAGAGGGAGAGAGGGAGGGAGGAGGGAGTGGAGAGGGAGGGAGACACATTGTGTCAGAGTGCTCATTAGTCAGAGCGGACGAAGGCTGCTGTCAAAACAAAACAAAAACAGAAAGACACACAGATCCACTGATCTGTGAACAGATCTCCTTCAGAGAGCGTCTCCATGGAGACCAGGCCCCTCCCTCCCTCCATCAGACAGTGTCTCCATGGAGACCAAGCCCCTCCCTCCCTCCATCAGCAGTGTCTAGATTACAGTGTGACTGTCACCATCTTTATGTCATCCAGCAGGGCGTTGGTTCTGTGCCATCCTGAAGGCAGCAGTCCTACAGTACCACACTATGTGCCCCCCCCCCCCCCCCCCCACTACCACCAACGCTACCCCCCACCCACCCACTCCGAGCCCACCTAAGGTGTTGGTTCTAGCCCCGGGGGCCTGGGTGCCAGTATGTTGGTACCAGTATGTTGTTGGTGCCAGTATGTTGTTGGTGCCAGTATGTTGTTGGTGCCAGTATGTTGTTAGTGCCAGTATGTTGGTGGTGCCAGTATGTTGGTGGCGCCAGTATGTTGTTAGTGCCAGTATGTTGTTGGTGCCAATATTTTGTTGGTGCCAGTATGTTGTTGGTGCCAGTATGTTGTTGGTGCGAGTATGTTGTTGGTGCCAATATGTTGTTGGTGTCAGTATGTTGTTAGTGCCAGTATGTTGTTAGTGCCAGTATGTTGTTGGTGCCAGTATGTTGGTGGTGCCAGTATGTTGTTGGTGACAGTATGTTGTTGGTGCCAGTATGTTGTTGGTGCCAGTATGTTGTTGGTGCCAGTATGTTGTTGGTGCCAGTATGTTGTTGGTGCCAGTATGTTGTTGGTGCCAGTATGTTGTTAGTACCAACATGTTGTTGGTGCCAATATGTTGTTGTTGCCAATATGTTGTTGGTGCCAGTATGTTGTTGGTGCCAGTCCCGTTTACCATCAGGTCCAGGGGGTCGGAGCCGGTGTCCCTGCGCTGGCGTTTTGAGCGGGCGCTGGGCTGGGTGGCGGGGGGGTCCAGGAACAGCTTGTCGTCCTGCAGGATGGTCACCTGACAGGAAGCGTCCCCCACGAAGGCCTGCGCCTCCTCCTTCGTCATCGCCTTGGCAAAGCCTTGACCCTGGGGGAGGAAGAGGGAGTAGGGGAGAGAGAGGTAGAGGGGGAGAGAGAGGGAGGGAGGGGGGAGAGAGAGGGAGGGAGGGGGGAGAGGGAGGGGGGAGAGAGGGAGAGAGGAGAGAGAGAGGTATTTCTCTATTCAACAAAATGAACAACATAAGCCTCACTCAATAGAACCGTAAAAAAAACACGAAATGCCCTATGTATATTTTTTACGTTTTTTAACGTGTATATATATACACGTGTATATATATATATATATGGGGGTTTATATATATATACTGTATATATATAGACAGAGGTCAGAGAGGAGAGAGAGAGAGAGAGAGAGAGAGAGATAGAGGGAGAGAATATCTATATCTATATAATAAAACATCCGTTACCGCGACAATGATGATGCTGGCCTCTGTGATGATGTTCTTGGCCAGCGGCTGGAAGCTGGGGTCAGGGTGGTACTGGAAGCCCCCCAGCTCCTGCTCCAGGTTGTCCAGCTGCACCACCGTCCTCAAGGGGGCGCCAGCGTGCCAGGACGCGTTCACCTCAGGGGACAGGAACTGGAGCACCGTGTCATTCTTAGTGAGGGGAGTGTCCTGAACGTACTGGAGGAGGAGGAAGAAGAGGAGAAGGGGGAGGAAGGAGAAGGAGGAGGAGGAGGAGAAGGAGAAGGAGAAGGAGAAGGAGAAGGAGAAGGAGAAGGAGAAGGAGAAGGAGAAGGAGAAGGAGAAGGAGAAGGAGAAGAAGAAGAAGAAGAAGAAGAAGAAGAAGGAGGAGGAGGAGGAGGAGGAGGAGGAGGACGAGAAGAAGAAGAAGAAGAAGAAATATGTAAGAGCATGGCGCTAACAAGGACCATATATACTGAAAACGTTTATGCACTCACTGCAATGTATATGTATTATTATTCTATTAGAAATGTATTATATAATATATATATATATATTGAAGCTTTCAGTTGACTGAAAAAATACTGTACCACCAGTGTGTCTTCGATATGGGGCTTTCGGAGAGGTGTGTGTGTGTGTGTGTGTGTGTGTGTGAGGATGAGAGGCAGAGGAGGGAGGGAGGGAGGGAGGGAGGAAGGGAGGATGGGGAGGGGAGGGTGGAAGATGGGGAGAGCGAGAGAGGGTGAAACACATGGATACAGGGAGAAGAGTGAGAGAGAGGGTAGGAGAGTGAAGAGGATGGACAGAAAGAAAGAGAGAGAGAGGGGATGGGAGGGGGTGGACAGATAAAGAGAGGGGGAGAGCTCGGGAGAAGGGAGGGTGAATGAAGAGAGGGGTTGAGAGAGAGATAAAAGGTGGGAGGGAGACAGAGGAGAGACAGAGAGAGAGAGAGAGAGAGAGACAGAGAGAGAAACAGAGAGAGAGAGGGAGAGAGAGACAGAGAGAGAGACAGAGAGAGACACAAGAGAGAGAGACAGAGCCAGAGAGAGGGAGAGAGAGAGACAGAGGGGCAGAGAGAGAGAAGGGAGGGTAGAAGAAGAGAGGGGTTGAGAGAGAGATAAATGGAGAGAGGGAGATGGCCAAGGGAGAGACAGAGGGACAAAGAGTGTTTGAATCCCAGTTGGACCAATTTAATTGGTCTGCTGGCAGGACATAATGTCTGTCTGTGTTAGAGTGTCTGATTTAGAGTCTGTTTGTGTGTGTGTGTGTGTGTGTGCATGAGAATCCCCCAGACGAACTGCCTAACAGACTAACTCAGACTACATGAGAAGAGAGTGAGTGTGTGTGTGTGTGTGTGTGTGTGTGAGTATGTGTGTGTGTGTGTGCGCTGTATGGATGGATGGATGGATGAAGAGATGGAGGGATGGAGGGATAGATGGATGGATGCATGTAAGGATAGATGGAGGGATGGATGAGGGGATGGAGGGATGGATGGATGCATGTAAGGATGGATGGAGGAATGGATGGATGGATGCATGGATGGATGGATGGATGGATGGAGGAAGGGATGGATGGATGGAGGGAGGATGGATGGATGTATGTATGCATGTAAGGATGAATAGATGGATGGATAGATGGATGCTCGTCCACTGACCTCTCTGGGAGCGGTGTAATACCCAAACTCGTCAGCAGAAGGCAGCACCCTCATGGACGCCCTCTGGATCAGGTCAAAGCCTGTTCCCACCACCACGATCCTCCTGCCCCCACTGGAACACACACACACACAGAGACAGAGAGAGAGACAGAGAGAGAGACAGAGAGAGAGAGAGAGAGAGAGAGAGAGAGAGAGAGAGAGAGACACAGAGAGAGAAACAGAGAGAGAGAGAGAGAGAGAGAGAGAGAGAGAGAGAGAGAGAGAGAGAGAGAGAGAGAGAGAGAGAGAGAGAGAGAGAGAGAGAGAGAGAGACACACACACAGATTAGGGTTTGGCTAAGATGCTCCTAGATCTGTGGGAAGAAGCCACTTCAAGTTCCTCCAAACTTCTTGAATGTTCTCCATGGATACAGAATTAACATTGATTGGTTGATTTGACTGACTCACCATACAAATATGGCTTTGATGCAGAGAGAGAGAGAGAGAGAGAGAGAGAGAGAGAGAGAGAGAGAGAGAAAGAGCAAGAGAGAGAGAGAGTGAGAGAGACAGAGAGAGAGAAGAGACAGAGAGAAGAGAGAGAGACAGACAGACAGAATGTGAGAGAGAGAGACAGAGAGAGAGACAGACAGACAGTGAGAGAGAGACAGAGTGAAACAGACAGACAGAGAGAGAGACAGAGACAGAGAGAGAGACAGACAGACAGACAGACAGAGAGTGATACAGACAGAGAGAGAGAAACAGACAGAGAGACAGACAGACAGAGAGACAGACAGAGAGACAGACAGACAGAGAGAGAGAGACAGACAGACAGAGAGAGAGAGAGACAGACAGACAGAGACAGACAGACAGACAGACAGAGAGAGCCTCGCCAGACGAAGCTGGTCCTGGGGTAGTAGACAGACAGACAGAGAGACAGACAGACAGAGACAGACAGACAGACAGACAGACAGACTCACCAGACAAAGCTGGTCCTGGGGTAGTAGACAGACAGACAGACAGACAGACAGACAGACTCACCAGACAAAGCTGGTCCTGGGGTAGTAGACAGACAGACAGACAGACAGACAGACTCACCAGACAAAGCTGGTCCTGGGGTAGTAGTCGAGGACCTTGGGGTTCTCAGCGTAGGTGAAGGGGACAGGCACGTCCTTGGAGGTGTTGCTGCCGTACCGCACTGTCACCGTCAGGGGCTCCGAGGGAACCTTCTGACCTTTGAACTGGCCCGTCTCACACGTAATCTCACTGCCAAACGTGATCCTGTTGAAGGGGAGGAGGGGATGGAGAGAGATAGGGAGATGGAGGGAGAGAGAGAGATCGGGAGAAGGAGGGAGAGAGAGAGGGATGGGGGGGAGGGGGTTCAAGGGTCACAGTGAGCTGTCAGCGCTAAAGCAGAGAGAAGACGTTGCCTGACTGACAAGATGGTTGTCATGGCAGGGGGAGGCTGGCGGAGGTAGAAATCGGAGGACGACGTCGTGTTTGATACCGTTTTCCTCGTCCAGACGCATCCTCCACTTTCTACCTCCGCCAGCCTCCCCAATGGCCCCTGGTCCTAGCATAGATTACTGTTTCTTATGATGACTGATGGACAGATGATTCATTTACTTACAGGGTTCCCACACCTTCTGAAACATCAAATTCAAGGACCTTTCAAGGACTTTCAAGACTCCCTAACCCTCAAATTCAAGGACCCAACACGGCATAGTTTGAGACAGATCTAGATGAGAATTTATATAATAGGAACTATCCGCTCACAGACAACAATTAAAAAGAGAGGCTTGAATGTGTGAACTCTAGATGGTCTCTTGCTATGGAGCTATTTTAGTGCCAGCAGAAATTGAATTGTATTTGACAGATTTAATTGAATATGAGCACAAATTGAATTGTATTTCACAGATCTGAATTGTATTTGACAGATTGAATTGAATCTGAGCACAAACTGAATTGTATTTGACAGATTGAATTGTATTCAATTCATTTTTCATTATTTTAATTCAGTTTTCAAATTCAGTTTCAGTTCTCAAAATACAATTCAGTTTCAGTTCTCAAAATACAATTCAGTTTTTCTCAAAATACAATTCAGTTTTAGAGGCACTCATCCGGGGACTCTGGGCTAGGTAGAATAATAGAGCACCGATTCTAACTCCCATCCCTCCCATCCGATGTCGTTATATGGAGAAAAGTAATGAAATAGGCAATGTGTGTCCGACTCCTTTCAGTCTGTCTCCAGAGCAGTTACACGTCATCTCCCTGTCATCAGAACAATCATGTCCCCTGTTGGGTGCTAGAAGTGTAGAAGTTTGACGGGCAGTCAATGTAAATGTGTGGTCTTTGCTACTTTAATCCGATAAAATAAGAAAACTGTATCGCTTTTTAGATATTAGGATCTCAAATCCGATGGCCAGTCAGGCAAACAATTATATAGGCCTAGTGTCGTTGCCGATCAATGATCGACGTCGTTATATGGAGAACATTTATGAAATAGGCAATGAATGTGTGTCCTTTCTGTCTGCCTCCATCCATGTGGATGAACCACATTTAGTATAACAGGCTAATGGGTTTATTGTGAGTTTACTTTGATTGTTTGTTTATTGCCTTGATCACCGTATTGAGAAGTCATATGGTTATGGGGGTGATATTGCAAGGTAATTTAAGCACCTGCGCATCTTGCATGGCGGGATAATGACCGCATTATACGCGTATTCTATACGCATTGTTTGTTATTTTTCTGGTTTTGATCGCTTATGGATTATTTTTGTACGTCGCCAAGTTTGATTGTTCTATTCAATAAATGCTCTAAAACGTACTTTTCATCTCAGCAGATTGTTTGGCGCGGATTGTTTGGCGCAATTACCAGCCCAGACCCTGGTTGCGTCTCTCAGCGACTTTTTACTTTTGGCTCTATCTATCTATCTCGCTACAGGTGTCATATAACCCTAACCCATATCCTGTCATATAAAAGTACCTTATTGAATCTCCAGGTAGGCTAATGTATTTCTGACATCCATCACTTTTGCTGTCGTTAAGATCAGGGATCTCAAGTCTCACGCATTGGGCGTAAGACACACGCGGCGTGTGAGCGTGTGAACGGGTTGAAATGCGTGTGTCTCACGCCCAATGCGTGTGTCTCACGCCCAATGCGTGAGACTTGAGAGCCCTGAGTTAAGATACTTTATTTTTCTGTTTGGTAGTCTGTCCAATGTGACACTTGCCCTCCTCCACCGGCCCTAGTTTTGGATCTAGCTTGCTGTTCATTATTTTCATGATAAATCGTAGCTAGCTAGCTATAACATCTTTATATACACCGCAGTGTTTCCTCTATATGCATTTATTCGTGGCGGGCCGCCATGAATGAATTTCCTCCGCCACCAAATGATTCAGACAGTCCACTTTGATTCAGGCTGCGCAGAAAGGCAGCGAGTTATTATGACCGGAGAACAGAAAAAAAGCAGATTGAAGCTAGATTTAGGCCGCTTCCAGACCAACATTTAGGGCGTAGTTATTTACAATAATGTTACAATGTTACAATGTTGCAATTAACCTTGTCGTTTGTGTTCGCACTGCAATCGAGACTGAATCGCTCTAAACAGGCGCGCGGCGCGAGGCAACGCGGTTTCAAAACAGTTTTGTGATTGGTCCGAATTTAGCGGGACACACGCCGGTCCCTTTAATCCCGTATCCCAATCGAAAATGCAACATCATCAGCGACGACTGTGGGTTATTGCATTTACTGCTTATTATGTTTGTTAGTGATGCTCCGATCTGATCGGCGCCGATCGGTATCGGCCGATATGGCCTTGATCGGTTTTGATCGGAGTTCTCAAAACGGCCGATCAAACATGACCGATCAGTTTACAAAATGGCGTCGCCAGTCTGGAAATATTACACAGTGTCGGAAAGAGACAACAAATATGCCGTTTGTAATGCTCAAAAGAAATACCTCGGGGAGGAACGCACGCAAGGTCTTTCAATACCACGAATATCATACGGCATTTGCTGCGTTCGTCGATTCGCTCAGAGAGCGCCGAAGCGCACACTGGGCTCGACGTCATAAAGGGACCGAGTGCTTTGATTGGACGAGAGGCGTTCCACGAGTGCTGGTCAGAGTTCCAGCGCGACTTCACGAGCGTAGTGTAGGTAGTGTTCACCGACGTCATGTGACCCCGCGAGCAGGAAGTCACTTGGCCCATAGCAACAACAACTATTAGCGCGTGAGTTTTAGGTCTTCCTCTGTGCACCTTGCACAAGTGTAGATAGCGAGCGACTTTTCAGCAGCAGGACATATTTTAGATGATAAGAGGAACAGGCTGAGTGCCAAAAACGCTGAGATGCTTGTATTTCCCAAGGCTAATCTGCCAGTGATGCTGCTTAATCAGAAGTAAGGTTTGAGTCTGAAATCTCCTTAGGTGCAATGTTTTGTTTTTTTGTTTTATTGATTATTGCTGACTTGCTGTCTTATCTCCTCCTAAATATGACTTGAAACTGACTGACTTGAAACAGTATTTTATATTTGGCTATAGCCTGTTTATGTTGCAGTTTAGTTTGGGTATGTTTATTGTTCCTCAGGAAAGCTACAGTTACAGTATAAGCTCCAAGTTCTCTAAGAGCCCCTAGTTCCTCTCATTCGAGTGGAATGTTGCACATTTGATGTGACAGTGTACATTTTATTTATTATGATTTTTATTTTCACATTTTATTTGTTTTTCCTGAAGTAAGCTACAGGTGGTTGTGAATTCAATAAAACAGATGGTCGTCAATTCATGATACTTTCTCATCTCCTAATTTCATTTAAATACTTAATATACAATGTCAATGGTGTTAAGAATAATTTAAAACATAAATAATGCTACACAATAAATAGAATGCTTCAATTGCCATTTTCGACGCTGTGATCGGTGATCGGTGATATCGGATCGGCAGATCACTGATTCCAGTGATCGGTGATCGGTGATCGGCACCAAAAACCCTGATCGGAGCATCTCTAATGTTTGTGTTATGCTAATAAATGTAGATCCACACAGGTATACAAACTGAGCTCCGTTTACTGTCAAGTGCCATTCATTCTGACAACACACACACCGTCGTAAAGCTCTAACGGACGTACAGAACGTGACGTCGTAAAGTGCAACAAAGTGCTGCAATGACATACTGTCGTACATAACACTGCTGTTCTCTGGTTCATGTTCTTATAACAGTGCTCAGTATAGAGTATTTTAAATGAACATTCGTAATGTATGTCTCTGATGTTCATGGTCAATTAAATCAGCCTATTTTGTGAAACAAATAATGTTCCCGCTAATGGGTTAACCTAGCATTCTCGCACCGTGCAAGCACCTAGCTTCGAACTATTCATAGCAATATGCGCGGGGCAAAAATAATCTATTGTCTCTAAAATCACCACGAACAGAACGGAGGAGGTACGGGTAAACAGGGCTCATGTTGGTGTCCTCAAAGGTAAGAGTTGGTTTTCTTTAACTCAGCTGATGCATTACCTTGCTGTTGTTGTTTACCGAATGCTCCATCTGACTGTCACACTGTGATTTTACTTGTGTAAACAGTTAATGAGTAACGTTAGCCGGTTTTGTGCGTGTACTCTCATGTGTGTGTGTGTGTTTGTGTAATGCGCGTTCCGTATGTTCCGCTGCAGCTGTAGGATATATTGGTATTTGATCACCTTCTATATAAAATCACCTGCTCGGCTTTAATGACTTAACCGCTATTTAAGAAATTATAATTGTTGCCACCCTATAGTTTTTGGTGAAACTGCGTCCTTGTTTTGAGCGCCAGTGTGCGTTTTATGCGCGTGCACGCGGAAAAAAAATATCGGAAAGATATCCGCTCCGCCACTAATGGGAAAGATCCTGGAGGAAACACTGCACCATACAGGCTAAATACTGATTAACAGTAATTACCCTAACCCTATGTTCTCTATATAACGACGCTGATCATTGATCGGCAACGACACTATATAATAGTTTGCCTAACTAGCCATCGGATTTGGGCTCCTAATATCTAAAAAGCACTACGGTTTTCTTATTTTATCGGATTAAAGTAGCAAAGACCAGAAATTTCCATTGACCACCAGTCAAACTTCTACATTTCTATCACACAAAAAGGGCCGTGGACATGACGGGAGAGCAAAGTACCCGGATGCGTTGCTCTTATGAATTCGGATGGGAGGGATTAGAATCGGTGCTCTATTATTCTACCTAGCCTAGTGTCCCCGGATGAGTGCCTCTAAAACTGAATTTTATTTTGAGAAAAACTGAATAGTATTTTGAGAACTGAATTGTATTTTGAGAAAAACCGAATTGTATTTAGAGAAACTGAATTTGAAAACTGAATTAAAATAATGAACTGAATTGAATACAATTCAATCTGTCAAATACAATTCAGTTTGTGCTCAGATTCAATTCAATCTGTCAAATACAATTCAGATCTGTGAAATACAATTAAATTTGTGCTCATATTCAATTCAATCTGTCAAATACTATTCAATTTCTGCTGGCACTAAAATAGCTCCATATCTTGCCTTCTCTACCACAGCACAGCAAAACAATATTGTGAAATATGTGTAAAGTTAAGCAATACAGAGACTTATTTACTAGTTGACGAGCTAATTAAAACATTTTTTTATATTTAGAGAGAGAGAGAGAGAGAGAGAGAGAGAGAGAGAGAGAGAGAGAGGGGAATTCAAGCACTTTCAATGACCCATGTCTATTTTCAAAAACATTTAAGACCTTGATTTTTTTTCTCAAATTCATAAACTTTCAAGGATTTCAAGGACCCGTGGGAACCATGTACTTAGACAAATGTATTGATTGTAAGTCGCTTTAATAAAGGCGTATTAAAAGCTCTCTTCTTCTCTCTGGCTAAAATGGCCAAATTGTAAATGTAAAAGGTGAGGGTCCTCTTACACTGTGCAGGGCACCCCCCCGATGGTGACGGTGACATCATCTTTAGTGGCCGTGTCCAGGTGCTTCCCTGTGATGGTGACGATGGTCCCCCCCTCGGCAGGCCCCTTCTGGGGCTGGACGGCCCTGGGGATGGGGTCCTGGGGGGGGGGGGGGGGGGGGGGGGGAGACAGGGAGGGAAGGAGGGAGGGGGGTTATTGAGCACAGTCACACCAGGACAGAGAGCCCTAGCGTGTGTGTGTGTGTGTGTGTGTGTGTGTGTGCGTGTCTGTGTGTGTCTGTGTGTGTCTGTGTGTTCCATGTGTTTACCCTACTAAATCATTCACTTCTAAAAGATTTAACACACAACAGAATGTTATCGCTCAGGGGGAGATGGAGGAGAGGGAGAGAGGGAGAGAGGGAGAGAGAGAGAGAGAGAGAGAGAGAGAGAGAGAGAGAGAGAGAGAGAGAAGAGACAGAGAGGGAGAAAAGAGAGAGAGAGAGGGAGAGAGAGAGAGAGAGAAGAGAGAGTGAGGGAGAGAGGGGGAGGGAGAAGGAAGTCTGAAGAATAAGAGATGAGACAGAGCGGAACAGGAAGAAAGAAGCAAAGA
>NC_137678.1:17841263-17855677 GCF_963989245.1 Nansenia antarctica
GATTCACACTGTCCACACACTCTGTTTCAGATTCATACTGTCCACACACTCTGTTTCAGATTCATACTGTCCACAAACTCTGTTTCAGATTCATACTGTCCACAAACTCTGTTTCAGATTCATACTGTCCACACACTCTGTTTCAGATTCATACTGTCCACACACTCTGTTTCAGATTCATACTGTCCACACACAGCAGTGATCACAGTGTCTTCCCTCGAGGCTGTGTGTCAACCACACAGAGTCTGCTGTGTTGCCAGGAGAGAGGCTGTGTCAGGTGACAGGTGAGAGGCTGTGTGTGTTGCCAGGTGAGAAGCTGTGTGTGTTGCCAGGTGAGAAGCTGTGTGAGGTGACAGGTGAGAGGCTGTGTGAGGTGACAGGTGTGAGGTGACAGGTGTGAGGTGACAGGTGTGGTGGTAGAGTCTGTCCCAGCCTCACCTGATACACCTGCAGGTTCTTGCCCTGGAAAGTGATGGGGGTACGGTGGCCCACAGGGATCAGCTGAGGCTCCGGGTTCTCAAACTGGGGACAGCTGTCAGCCTGGGGGAGGGAGGAACAGACAGACAGGTCAGACAGACAGGTCAGACAGACAGACAGGTCAGACAGACAGACAGACAGGGAGGTCAGACAGACAGGGAGGGAGGTCAGACAGACAGACAGACAGGGAGGGAGGTCAGACAGACAGACAGGTCAGACAGACAGGGAGGTCAGACAGACAGACAGGTCAGACAGACAGGGAGGTCAGACAGACAGGCAGGTCAGACAGACAGACAGTCAGACAGGTCAGACAGACAGACAGATAGGCAGACAGACACACAGGGTGGTCAAACAGACAGACAGATAGGCAGACAGACAGACATGAGCAAGGGTCTAGGTTCTCAAGCTGGGGAGAACACTCCATCACACACACACACACACACACACACACACACACACACACACACACACACACACACACACACACACAACCTGCTCATTCCTACCTGCTGGGGTTTGATGATGTGAGCGCCACCTACTGCCTGGTCACTGTCACTGCAGGTGTGGTCCTGGGCGTCCCACTGGCAGCTCCAGTCACTGGTCACGCACGCGATGCACCTGCCACGTCAGCCAATCAGAGGACAGCATTAGGGACTCGCTGGGTTCGCCAGACAATGAGACTACAGACCTTTGTTTGGTTCGATGAGCATGACTAGAACTCTAAGAGACACTAAAAAATAACTGTTAAAAATATTGACATATGTGACACATTCTAATCTTTTGGTCCGCAAGTCGGCAACCAATCAAAATGTTCAGACTTTTCTTTTGAAACACGGAACTACGTTTCAACGTTGTTGAGAATCACAACACACACTTGCTAGTCACGCCAAAATACTGCAACGCAGTACTGCAACGATCTGGTGAGTAATCTCCCCACTGCTACCTAGTTAACTAGAACACTACTTTACATTGTTAGGCTCACAAAACAAGCTGTGGTAGTTGACTAGCGATGTGTCGTTGACTTTCAACAACGAGGAAATGTATTAATATTTTTGAACGTGTCACATATGTATATATATATTTCAACAAGTGGTGGGCAGGTCAATTATAACCGTCAAAAACACTTCAGAAGATATACAGGGATATGTCTATAGGGATATATCTACAAGAATAAATAAATAAGTTGAACAAAATGGTGTCTGCTCACGGGGTGTTGGGGGACTTCCTGACGGTCGCGGCGCAGTTGTAGAACCTGTACTCCCCTGAGGTCACCTCCACACCGTCGTTCACCAGCACCTTCACCGCCACCGCCACGAAGTCTAAACAACAACAACAACATCACAACAACATCACAACAACAACACAGCAACATAACAACAACATCACAACAACAACACAGCAACATAACAACAACAGCATCAGAACAACAACAACAACATCACAACAACAACAACAACACCACAACACAGAATTTAACATACTAATATAGCGTTTGTGTCTACCTGTCTGTCTGCCTGTTTGACTGACTGGCTTCCTGTCTGTCTGTCTGTCTGTCTGTCTACCTGCCTGCCACACCAACTGACAGACTCTCACACACACACACCAACTGACAGGCTCTCTCACACACACACACACACACAAACACACACACACACACACACACACACACACACACACACGCACACACGCACACACACACACACACACACACACACACACACATGGTAGGCCTGCACCGTTACCATGGTGATCTACACATACACATACACATACACATACACATACACATACACATACACATACACATACACATACACATGGCAGGCCTGCACCGTTACCATGGTGATCTACACACACACACACACACACACACCAACTGACAGGCTCACAAACACACACACACACACACACACACACACACACACACACACTAACACACACACACCGACTGACAGTTACACAGTGACCTCTCAACCGACCCCAGGGGCCTGTAGGGGTGACAGCTGGAGCGCGACGCTGTGATTGGTCAACCTACCCTGCCTGTCAGGAGTGGGCGGGATCTCCACGGGGTCCGGCAGCATGCAGGTGACGTTGCCGTCGAACACCACGGCGTTACTACGGAAACCGCCGAACACACACTCCAACCTATCAGAGCCTGCCAACACGGGGAGGGCGGGGACATCTATCACCACCTGGAGAGGAGTAGGGGGATGGGGGGGGGTGGGAGGGAGGGAGAGGGAGAGAGAAAAGAAGAGATATTATCTTTCAATTATTTTTCAAATCACATCACTAACCTGCCAAGTAGTCCCAGCGTGACCAAACACCAGAACCAGACTGTCTGAGAGGGAGGGAGGGAGAGAGGGAGAGAGGGAGAGAGGGAGGAGAACCAGACTGTCTGAGGGAGGGAGGGAGGGAGAGAGGGAGGAGAACCAGACTGTCTGACGAGGAGAGGGAGGGAGGAAAACAGGGGTGAAACAGAGGAGAAGAGGGAGGAGGAGAGGGAGGAGGAGAGAGGTGAAACTGAGGAGGAGAGGGAGGGAGAGAGGGAGGAGGAGAGAGGTGAAACTGAGGAGAAGAGGGAGGGAGAGAGGGAGGAGAAGAGAGGTGAAACAGAGGAGAAGAGGGAGGAGGAGAGGGAGGAGGAGAGAGGTGAAACAGAGGAGAAGAGGGAGGAGGAGAGGGAGGAGGAGAGAGGTGAAACTGAGGAGAAGAGGGAGGAGGAGAGGGGTGAAACAGAGGAGAAGAGGGAGGGAGGGAGAGAGGGAGAGAGAGAGGGAGGGAGCGAGGGAGGAGAGGGTGAAACGGAGGGGAGACTGATTGAGAGTCTGGTGGTGTGTTTACGTAGCATCCTCTTTATTAAGGGCCAATCCCAATTCCCTTTTCTACCCCTATGGCTCGTTTTCGAGTGTGACTCGATTCGAAGCCAAGGCCTTCGAACAGAGCCACAAGCAAAATCTACCCCTATGAATTGGGACAGCCCTTCATGACGTCAACAACAGTGGTTTAAATAGACGCGGTACGGGTGACGCGATCTCGCAATGCCTTCTTCAGCTGTGTTTATTTCTGTTGCGTGTGCTATAAGGATCTTTTTTCGTTTGTTATCAACACACTGTAGTGTTTAGACGTTCCTTTTTTAGTCTCTTCCGTCAGCGATGTCTTTTTTGTGGACATCGCAATAATGACAATGAATGACTCCAACCAAAACACAGAGTATTAACCAGATCTGTCAGCGCACGATGTTCCTCCAAAGATACCCGTGACTCAATCCTCAGCCACCACATACACACGAGTCCATCAGTAGTCATAAAGCGTTGTCCAAAAATCACGTTACCAAGCGCCTTTCTCAGAACAATTCGTCGTCTAGAATCCAAAAATCAATCCATCATAGTGGTGGTCAAAAACGTAGAAAGAGGATCTCTTGGGGACGCGGCCACATTTGCCCGTGAAGGAGAGATGACAAATAAGCGGAAACATTTCTCAGTAGAGTCGAACGGTGATAGATCATCATCCTTTACGCGTATCCTTAACTGTAGTTACATTTCGCGTGTCATATGCCATTAGACATGGAAATATGTCAATGCGCGGCTGTCATGCACAAATCAGCTTGTAACGTTAGACACACAGCACACAGCACATTGGCATGATAACGTTTTGTTGTTGTTGTGCTTGTTATAAAGAAAAGGTCTATAATGTATTGAAATGACATTAGTACATCAGACATTAGACATGGAAATATGTCAATGCGCGGCTGTCATGCACAAATCAGCTTGTAACGTTAGACACACAGCACACAGCACATTGGTATGATAACGTTTTGTTGTTGTTGTGCTTGTTATAAAGAAAAGGTCTATAATGCATTGAAATGACATTAGTACATCAGACATTAGACATCAGACATGGAAATATGTCAATGCGCGGCTGTCATGCACAAATCAGCTTGTAACGTTAGACACACAGCACATCGGCATAATAACGTTTTGTTGTTGTTGTGCTTGTTATAAAGAAAAGGTCTATAATGCATTGAAATGAATGATACAACCCATTAATAATATTACATAATAACAACTGCTCGGATTAGATTGCGGGTGGAAATAGGTCAAAATGCGCATCATGTACAAGTCAGCCGAACGTTTGATAGATAACTTTACATATGTGTACCATCATCCACTGTCAAACGCCACAGGTAATAATTGATTTATGATTGTACATCTCTGAAATGCTCGACTGTCATGCAGCGTTGCGTTACTGTAACGTTAGACACAGCACCGACATAAAAGCGATTTTTGGGTTATGCTTGTTATAAATAAAAGGTCTATAATGCATTGTAATGACATTAAACTAAGACAATAAGATGGTTATCATACTTTTTCAAATCTTTATTAATAAGTAATTACAGAGAATTAAAATGACATTTCCGCATTGAATAGAGCGACATAAGATTTCTGTAGATGATTCGCAATGCATCCTGGAATCAAGGGGTAGCGTACCCATATGGCTTCAAAGCTAGTCTGGTCCTGAAATCGCTCGAAACGAAGTCATAGTTAGCCCTCGAAATAAAGCCATGGCTCGATGAAATATGAATTGGGACAGCCCTACCCCTAAACGTGAACGCGCAAATCGAGCCATAGGGGTGAAAACGAAGGGCTAGGGGTGAATTGGGACGGGGCCTAACACTGTTCATCTGAGGCTGACGGACCGCACTCATACTGACTCAGCTGGTCTGAGAAGAGGCAGCACAGCAGAACCAGGCCAAACCAGGCCAGACCAGACCAAACCAGAACAGACCAGACCAGACCAAACCAGACCAAACCAGACCAGACCAGACCAGACCAGACCAGACCAGACCAAACCAGACCAAACCAGACCAGACCAGACCAGACCAAACCAAACCAGACCAGACCAGACCAGACCAAACCAGACCAAACCAGACCAGACCAAACCAGGCCAGACCAGACCAGACCAGACCAAACCAGACCAAACCAGACCAGACCAGACCAAACCAGACCAGACCAGACCAGGCCAGGCCAGACCAGACCAGACCAGACCAGACCAGACCAGACCAAACCAGACCAGACCAGGCCAGACCAGATCAGACCAGACCAGACCAGACCAGACCAAACCAGACCAGACCAGACCAGACCAGATCAGACCAAACCAGACCAGACCAGACCAAACCAGACCAGACCAGACCAGATCAGACCAAACCAGACCAAACCAGACCAGACCAGACCAGACCAAACCAGACCAGACCAAACCAGACCAGAACAAACCAGACCAGGGGCGCTATTTATAAAACCTTGCGTAGAACTGGCGTAGAAAGCTTGCGTATGTCGACAAGCAAGAACATTTACGCACACCAAGATCCTGATGTGTAACACAGTGCGTACGCACGTCCCACGCCTGCATCCCTTTATAAACCACAATCAACTCTACATTTCACACACGTGAACAAGCGTCTTGTCTCACCCTTTTAACGCCCAAGATTGCCTATAAACGGTCAGTGAAACACCCAAATTAATATTAATCTATCTTGACTGCAAGACGACAATGAAGGCATATCATCCAGTGAAATTCTGCCCAACAATGACAACACTGACAATGACAATGAAGGCGAGTTAAATGAAACTATGCACTCGTATCTGCCTGACTGACGCATCAGTTTAATCATCATTTGTCCTCCTACAGTTCTTATTATTGATGAGAATACATTTCATAAGAGGCAAGTATTGTTTAATAATTACAGATCCAAGCAGATATGCTTCCCAATTAAACTGTGCAACATATTCAAGGAGTTGTTTTTGCTAAAAACAGATATCTCCAATTGTGTTTATTATCCTGAATGATGTTTCTTTCTGTTCACTCCAGGGAACTCATTAGATTAGATTAGATTCAACTTTTTGAATTATTTATTGTCATTGTCAGAGTACAAGTAACAAGACAACCAAACGCAGTTCGGCATCTATATATTATAGATATCAAAATATTTCAACACTAGACACTAGTCAATACTAAAAACCCATCTTTTTAATATTGCCTTTAAATGACTAAATCATTAAATTATGATTAAAGCACTTTGAGCTGCAACGTTTGCAGGAAAAGTGCTATACAAATAAAGGTTATTATTATTAAAAGGTTATTATCTAACCAGATGCACTTAAGTGCATAGACTCAAAGCCATGGATGTATGGACAGTACATTGTGTACGGTATTACAGTGAGTATAAAGTCGTAAATGAGTATAAAGTCAGTATACGTGCATGAATATTAATACGATATGTAGAGTAAAGATACTGTATATGGAAATGGAATGGCAAATGGACTGCACTTATATAGCGCCTTTATCCAAAGCTCTTTACAACGGCCTCTCGTTCACCCATTCACACACCAATGGCGGCAAGCTACCATGCAAGGCGCCGGCCCGCTCACTGGGAGCAAGTGTCTTGCCCAAGGACACCTCGACATGTGGCCAGCCAGGGCTTGAACCGCCGATCTGCCAACCTGGCGATCATGAGACGGCAGCTCTACCTCCTGCGCCACAGCTGCCCACACAGTGTGATATGTACAGGACAAGGGTAGGCCTGTAACAATTTAAAATGTTGCTGTACAATTAAGTGTAGTTGTGTGTTCTTAGCATGTTCATGTTCTATCAGCGCGTTGCGATGCGTTTAACATGCAGAGCAGCTATCTAGCTAACGCCATGTTCTTTGTTGTTACACACACTCACACTCACACTCACACTCACACTCACACTCACACTCACACTCACAGTACCTGCTGTGTCTTGCTGCAGCTGAGGTTAGGGGGGGTGAAGGCGTGGATCTGGACACACTGCTGGTTGGGGCTCCACAGCCAGGTGTTCTCCTCCTCCGCCCTGCCGCAGTCCCTCTTCCTGGTGCACCTGGACCAATCACAACACACCTGCTGTCAGTGACCAATCACAACACACCTGCTGTCAGTGACCAATCACAACACACCCGCTGTCAGCGCACCAATCACAAACAGTCACATGGTGCAGTGGGCTTAGGCCTGGGCTTCAGGCATGCTAAACACACACACACACACAGAAATAAATAAAATAAATAAATAAGCTCACATAATACACACCACACCACACAATCGCTCACATACACACCACACCACATGACACACATACACACACACACACACACACACACACACTCACATAACAAACCCACAACACCACACACACACACACACACACACACACACACACACACACACACACACACGTTGGGGTACTGACCTGCCCACACCAGCACACACCAGCCACAGTAGGGGTCCCTCCAGGACACACACACACAGACACACACACACACACATCCACACACACACACACACACACACACACACACACACACACATCCACACACACACACAGCAGGGTACAGACCTACCCTCCAGGACACACCAGCCACAGTAGGGGTCCCTCTGGGACACACACACACACGTTGGGGTACTGATCTGCCCTCCAGCACACACCAGCCACAGTAGGGGTCCCTCCAGGACACACACACACATACACACCACAACACACACACACACACACACACAGCGGGGTACTGACCGGCCCTCCAGGACACACCAGCCACAGTAGGGGTCCCTCTGGGAGACGCAGGACTGGCAGTCTGTCTTCAGGTGGCAGGCCTGCACCGTTACCATGGTGATCTACACACACACACACACACACACACACACACACACACACACACACACACGCACACGCACACACACAACAGAGTCAACTACCACAGCACACAGTAGAGACCTGGGGGGTGTTCCAGCAAAAGTCGCTCAAGGAAAATCCAGGCTTATTCTGATAAATCTCTCGAGACTTAAATTCAAAAATAATTATTTAAATTGTATTTGCGACGTTGATGGAATACCTCCCTGGTAAACAGCAGGTAGACAGCAGGGAAACAGTACGGCAACAGGTAGACAGGTAAACAGGTAGACAGGTAAACAGGTAAACAGGTAGACAGGTAAACAGGTAGACAGGTAAACAGGTAAACAGGTAAACAGGTAGACAGGTAAACAGGTAGACAGGTAGACAGGTAAACAGGTAGACAGGTAGACAGGTAAACAGGTAGACAGGTAGACAGGTAGACAGGTAAACAGGTAGACAGGTAGACAGGTAAACAGGTAGACAGGTAAACATGTAGACAGGTAAACAGGTAAACAGGTAGACAGGTAAACACGTAGACAGGTAAACAGGTGGACAGGTAGACAGGTAGACAGGTAAACAGGTGGACAGGTAAACAGGTTAACACCAGGAGGGTATTCCATCAACGTCGCTAAATGAAAATCCAGGCTTATTTTGATTTTGCTCATTTTAGTGAGAGTTCCGTTCCCCTGAATGTAGCCAATTAGGCTAATTAACAGTATATGCATTGTAGTTAAGTGAGTTCTCATAAGTTTAAACATACATCTGATATTATCCAGCCTGCTGATGATACAGCCACAGTAGTGAATGTTCATCTATTACACATTTACATGAAACAATCAGTAGGCTAGTATAACTTAAGCGTTTAATCTGTCAGCAATTTCTAGCCAGGCCATCTCCCCCGCCTGGTTAATTGCGGCAGGATTGCCCTTTTTGGTGATTGCTTCTCCTTTATAGCCTCATAAACCTTCATCAGCACGTTTGTTCCGCTGATGCGAGGAACACCACTGTGCATTCTTGTTTTCACTTCTCTTCCCAGTCATAGTATCTACTTTTCGACATTCGGCTGTTCTGGGCTGCTATGTTCTCTGTCTGCCCAAAGCGAGGCTTTACAAGCCTGGCTACAGTTAGCGTTGACGAGACACGGCTGAACGGTGTTAATGAGACGGCTTGAGGCTTAAGTCACAGTCGAGGTTAAGAGCTAAAGGCTTTTTCAATTAACACTAGAACAGCCATGGGTGGGGTCATTTGACCCTGTGAGTAAATTATTTTTTATATCTTAGCACTTTTAGTTCCAATTTCAGGACCCTCCTTTCATGACTTTTCCTAGATATGTGCGTTCTACCACCCAGTATCCTTACATTTTCAAAATCACATCAGGATAAGCTAGTATAAAGCTATTTTGCAGTTCTTCTGTATAGGAGGCAGGCTAGTTTACAAGAGGCGCCAACTAGTGGTCTTTGTGTGTAAGTAGCAGCTTCCCATTGTGAAGTCTATGGTCATTTGACCCCCGAGGCGGCTCTTATAGTAGGCACGGCTGTTCTAGCGTTAAGTCCCAGTCGACGTTAAGAGTAACCAGGCTTTTTCAATTAAGCGCTGAATTAGTTAGCGACATTGATGGAATACCCCCAAGGTAAACAGATGAACAGGTTAACAGGTAAACAGGTAAACAGGTAGACAGGTTAACAGGTAGACAGATAAATAGGTATACAGGTAGACAGGTAAACAGGTAAACAGGTAGACAGGTAAACAGGTAGACAAGTAGATAGGTAGACAGGTAGACAGGTAGACAGGTAGACAGGTAAACAGGTAACCACGTAACCACTCAGGTGACCTCTCACCTTCTTCTCCGTGGTGATGTACAGGTGGGTGTGGTCAGAGTCGAACAGCAGGTCCTTATTGACGCGGTTGCCGGGGCTGTCGCCAGGGGCGCGGCCGTACACGTCAGAGTGATTGGCCGAGGCCAGGTGCAGCTTAAGCACCTCCCCCTGGTCGGTCCCCAGGAAGGCCACGGCGTGCTCTGTCTCCACGGCGACGGCCACGGCGGTCAGGTGACCCTTGCGGGTGTAGACGGGCTCGGTGGCCAGGGCGAACTCCGCCTTGCTCGCCACTGGAGACGGCAGGAACTCTGCCCCGCACTTGAAGTTGGTCACCATGCTCTTCTGGAAGGGGGAGGAGTCAGTACATCAGTAAATATATCTGTCTGTCTGTCTGTCTGTGTCTGTCTGTGTCTGTCTATCTATCTATAAATACATCTGTATTTATCTATCTATCTATCTATAAATAGATCTCTATCTACCCCTCTATCTACCCCCCCCCAACCTCAAACACAACCCCAACCCCAACCACACCGTTGAGAAAACTCACAGGGAAGCACAAATATGTGGACAAGCTATGGGTTATCACGGGATCACATGCAAAAAGACAAATGTATTATATACAGGGGTGCACATAACTGGTGCGCCAGTGCGCATGCGTCGCCAAAATGCATGCTGCGCGGAAGATCAGCGGCATGAACGCGCTCTTGCGCACCAACAGCTGCAAGCGCTGGGAGAGGAATTTACTTCCTCAAAATCCACCTGCTGACTGCTGACTGCTGCATCACTGCAAGCCCCGTAACGCCATCACAACGACCACGGCGACTCCCCTCACGAAAACATTCGGAAAGTATCGTAACTTGTACTTTCATTCCGCGTATCGCGTATCGCACGGTTATCACGCCGACACATGAAAATTCAGTCCCGAACGACTCGTCGCTAAAAGGAAAAACAACACCAAGGGACTTCACGTTTCTTTTCTCTGAAGCTTTCAAACGTTCAGACGTTTGTTTTACAGCTTCATTATCGCACCTAGACCCCTGACCCAGGGAATATGGTTGGGAATTCTATTAGGAAAAAAAAAAAGACTTTGTTGCACAATCAAAATAATGAGCTATTTAAAGTGATAGCCTACAACATCCTCTACCATGGTTGAAATTGAGGACAGTGATAACTTACAGCAGTCAAGAGAGCAGTGATGATTATGATTAAGCTTGTAGCATAAATAAATGCTCAGGCTGTAACTTTTTGTTGAAAAGTTGATTTCAGTGTTTACAGAACAGACATTCAGTTAGTGCTTAAAGAGATGTCAGTTGATTTCATTGTGTTTAAAGGAGTCTGACAGACTTTAATGCTTAAAGAGCAGTCATTTGATTTTGCATTTGTTTCTTTTGTTTTGCACACAATCATTTGTTCGTTCATCTTTATTTATGAATAAATGTCGTTTTGCTAATATAAGTTATCCATGTATCCCTTTTTTATCCATCCTGTGGGACGGGTCGTGACTCGCGAGCTCGGGGAGCACCAAGCAGCATCCCTAGGTGCTCCTCTGAGCACTGGCCCCAAAAAGTTATGTGCACCCCTGATTATATAGATCTCTAAAACATAGAACAAAACAACCAGAAAAAAGGTATAAGATATATAAAATAAATTAATCAGTACTATGAGACCTAATAAGGAATATGGAGAGTGCTTAGCAGATAACTGGAAACAATTCAAATTACTTAGATAACAATTTATCTTATTACTAAGATAAGAATACAATTATAAATAATACAAAAGAAATTGCCAATGAACCTAACAATTATTTTGTAAATGTTGGATACAATTTAGCAAATGAGATTGCGGAGCTGGGAAATAAGGATGGTGTAGATGAGGATATTGTTCATAACAACTCCTACTCCATATTTATTAGGGGTGTTTATGAAAAGGAAATACTTGACGCTGTTAAAATATTTAAGAATAAAAACTCCACTGATTGGACTAAAAAATATGTATAAAGGGGTAAACCTGTGACAAAGGATTGAAAATGTGTAACTCAATCTGCAACAAAGTAATATAAATAACAATTAAAAACATGATGATAAATAAATATAAAACTGAATTACTGTATGATTACTACTACTACTACTACTACTACTACTACTACTACTACTACTACTACTACTACCACCACTACTACTAACAACAACAACCATAACCACCACCCCCACCACAACCTAGGAATTAACTACCCACCCCAACCAATGAACTAACCCCCCGTAACAACCCAGAACCAAACCAACCAAACCAACCAACCCCCTCCTCTAAAGAAACCCCTCCCTCCCCCATGGTCCCCTTACTTCGTTCTTATTGGTGCAGAGCTCCTCAGACTTGGAGGAGTAGGGGGCGTACACCGCCGAACGGCCGTTGATGAAACCTCTCTCACTGTAGCACGCCCCGATGACCTGGAGGATAGGAGGAGAGGAGGAGAGGAGAGGAGAGGAGAGGAGGGGAGGGGAGGGGAGGGGAGGGGAGGGGAGGGGAGGGGAGAGGAGGAGAGAGGAGAGGAGAGGAGGGGAGGGGAGAGGAGGGGAGGGGAGGGGAGGGGAGGGGAGGGGAGGGGAGAGGAGAGGAGAGGAGAGGAGAGGAGGAGAGGAGAGGAGAGGAGAGGAGAGGAGGGATGGTAAATAGTTAATGGACTGACTTATATAGCGCCTTATTCCAAAGCGCTTTACAACGGCCTCTCATTCACGGACTCACACACACATTCACACACCAACGGCGGTAAGCTACCATGCAAGGCGCCGGCCCGCTCACTGGGAGTGTAATAGAAAGATACTAAGACTGTTGAATTGTATACTGATTACTGTTGACCTGAACTTGACCTGAACTTTCTGTAGCCTTACATGATCTTGTGATGTAGTACAGTGTTTTTCAACCTTTTTTGTGCCACGGCACATTTCTTACCTTGAAAAAATCCCACGGCACACCACCATCCCAAATGTTACAAAATGATACATAGTAGCCTATCATATACGTAACATTATAAGAACTTGTCGTTATACTCACTCAGTGCGAAGCCTGGCCCTGTATGTTGGCCATGTATGCGAGCCTTGCGCACAATTTGTCACTTGCAAGCAGATTTGCGTCATCACACTTCTCATCAGTTCAAACGGTTTTCAGCTCCTCCCGTAACTCAAACACGCTCCGCCGTATGGAGCAATAACGTCTTATGCTGGGCTCCCGTCTCTTGACATAATGCTGCATATAAGCGGCTTTTCAGAGGTCTTGTTTTTACAAAGTTTACCATACGAACAACAGCTATCTCCATCAGTGCAGACACATCAGTGTCCCACTGAAGTCCTCCCCTGTTGTTTTTTTATGCAATGTCTTGCAAAAAAGAAATTTTCTGTGATTGTGTCTCCATCCACAAAGCGTGCATTGGCCAAGAGTTGAGCCAAGACTCAAGTTGCAAAGCAAACTGCCCACTGCCACGTATCTTCTCCAAAACAAAATGTTCGATGTCTGCAGACATGTCATCAATGCATCTGGCAATCGTCTTAATAAATGAATGAAACAATGTAGGTTATTTTTACCATCTTGGGGTATACAATCGTTAGGTTTTTCAGTCACGTATTCACACACCCTCCTGTCAATCACCTGGAAGAGGCCGCTTTGCGGACGGCGATACGCTTTTCTCTGACTGTTACCATTCTTAAGCCGATCTTTTTGGGCTCGTCAACTTCTAACATTACACTCTGTAATATCATATTTCTTGGCTCCTCGACAGTTGTTTGGTGCCTCTGCTTCATTGACCACCATGGTCTTAAAATTGGCATCGTAACTCCTCCTCTGTTGTTTGTTAACTTGACCAACCAAGTGTGTCTCTGCGGTGTCTCTCCGCGGGTGTGTGTGTGAGTGTGTCTCTGCGGGTGTGTGTGTGAGTGTGTCTCTCCACGGGTGTGTGTGTGAGTGTGTCTCTCCGCGGGTGTGTGTGTGTGAGTGTGTCTCTCCGCGGGTGTGTGTGTGAGTGTGTCTCTGCGGTGTCTCTCCGCGGGTGTGTGTGTGAGTGTGTCTCTGCGGTGTCTCTCTGCGGGTGTGTGTGTGTGAGTGTGTCTCCATCTCTCCAGGCACCGTCCCTGGGGTGTGTGTGTGAGTGTGTCTCCATCTCTCCAGGCACCGTCACTGGGGTGTGTGTGAGAGGGAGAAACACGGTGGCTCGCGTGGGGAACAGTCTTTTGGCGCCATACGTTGTTGTGAATTAATATTGACGTGTAAAAAGTCTAGGGCGCGAATATAAGACGATGCAACTTTTCGGGGAAAAAAACCCGTCTTATATTCGGGTCAATACGGTAAGTGGAATTTGATAATTTCCCACGGCACATCTGATGATCTCTCACGGCCACACTAGTGTGCCGCGGCACAGTGGTTGAAAAACACTGATGTAGTAGATGCTTC
>NC_137678.1:17858377-17863377 GCF_963989245.1 Nansenia antarctica
AAAAAAGTCGCTGCTGAGTGGGCCGCGAATACTGGACATATCTGTAAAGTGGGCCGTGAGTCCTAAAAGGTTGGGAACCGCTGGTCTAATGGAAGTATATTACATAATAACAACTGCTTGGATAGGATTGCGGGTTGTTTTGGTTTAATAAGTGCCATAGATGTAAATAAAACATGGAAATAGGTCAAAATGCACATCCTATCATGCACACATCAGCCTAACTTAGATAGATAACTTTACATTACATATGTCTATCATCATCCGCTGTCAAATGCCACAGGTAATCATTTATTTCTAAATAAACAGGATTGTATATCTCGTAAATGTGAATCGCGCTCCTTATGGGAAGGCTGTGCTTGACGCTTCCATGGCGCTCCTTTGGAACGGTGTACTCATAGCGGTATTAATACTATTTTTTGTTATGCTTGTTGTAAAGAAAATGTATATAATGCATTGAAATGAACTAAGATAATAAGATGGTTATCATCATTTTTCAAATCTTTATTAATAAGTAATTACAGAAAAAGTTAATGACATTTCTGTCATGGCTTCCGCATTTAGGCCTACGAGAGAGTCGGATCATAGTAGTCAAAGTAGTTACATTTTTGGGAGAGGTGCGCGAAAAGCTACGGCGTAGGCTACGGCGTAGATTTTATGCAGGAGTATAAATTGGGCTTTAGTGAGTGAGAGTGTGTGTGTGTGTGTGTGTGTGTGTGCGTGCGTGTGTGTTAGTGAGTAAGTGAGAGTGTGTGTGTGTGTGTGTGGTTAGTGAGTAAGTGAGTGAGAGTGTGTGTGTGTGTGTTGTGTGTGTGTGTTAGTGAGTAATTGAGTGAGTGTGTGTGTGTGTGTGTGTGTGTTAGTGAGTAAGTGAGTGAGAGTGTGTGTGTGTGTGTGTGTGTGTGTGTGTGTGTGTTAGTGAGTAAGTGAGTGAGAGTGTGTGTGTGTGTGTGTGTGTGTGTGTGTGTTAGTGAGTAAGTGAGTGAGAGTGTGTGTGTGTGTGTTAATGAGTAAGTGAGTGAGAGTGTGTGTGTGTGAGAGTGAGTGAGTGAGAGTGTGTGTGTGTGTGTGTGTTAGTGAGTAAGTGAGTGAGAGTGTGTGTGTGTGCGTGTGTTAGTGAGTGAAAGAGAGTGTGTGTGTGTGTGTGTGTGAGTGAGTGAAAGAGAGTGTGTGTGTGTGTGTGTGTGTGTTAGTAAGTAAGTGAGTGAGAGTGTGTGTGTGTGTGTGTGTGTGTGTCTGTGTGAGTCTGCGTGTGTCTGTGCCTGTGTGTGCGTCTGTGTGTGTGTGTGTGAGTCTGTGTGTGTGTGTGTGTGTGTGAGTCTGTGTGTGTGTGTGTGTGTGTGCATGTGTGTGTGTGTGTGTGTGTGTGTGTGTGTGTGTGTGTGTGTGTGTGTGTGTGTGTGTGCGTTCGATGCTGGATCAACACAACACGATGCAGGTGTGAGACATCTATCCCACCTGTCAATCACTCTGAGACCAACTGACACAGCCGTTGTCATGGTGACCTTGCTCACAGCTTCATGTGGCTTATCACACTCACGCAAGGCGAGAATGTATTAGCAGTAGAGGTATATGTGTGTGTGTGTGTGTGTGTGTGTGTGTGTGTGTGTGTGTGTGTGTGAGAGAGAGAGGGAAAGTAAGTGAGAGAGACTAAGACAGAGGGAGAGATGAACAGAGAGAGAGACAGGGAGAGAGAGAGGGAGAGACAGAAAAAGAGATACAGCAGAAAGAGAGCAGAGAGAGAGAGGGAGGGAGAGAGAGAACAGACAGCGAGAGCAGAGAGAGAGAGAGGGGGAGAGAGAAAGATAGAGAGAGAGAGAGGGAGAGAGAGAGAGGGGGGAGGGAGAGAGAGAGAGAGAGGGGGGGAGGGAGTGAGAGAGAGGGGGGGGAGAGGGGGGGAGAGAGAAAGACAGAGAGGCAGAGAGAGAGAGAAAGACAGAGAGGCAGAGAGAGAGAGAGAGGGAGAGAGAGAGAGAAAGACAGAGAGAGGCAGAGAGAGAGAAAGAGAGGGAGAGAGAGAGAGGGAGAGGGAGAGAGAGAGAGAGAGAGAGAGAGAGAGAGAGAGAGAGAGGAAGAGAGAGAGAGAGAGAGAGAGAGAGAGAGAGAGAGAGAGAGAGAGGGAGGGAGAGAGAGAGGGAGGCTGAACAAGGCTGTCATTGTTATGGAGGATTTACAGTGATTGTTCTCCTTCAGCCATGCTTTACCCTGGTCACACACACACACACACACACACACACACACACACACACACACACACACACACACTGCAGCCCTACTGAACTTCTAAGTTCACTAGACTTTTAAAGATTGTGTATTTGACTGGGGCAGTTCCACAGCTTAGGGAAACAGGGGGATGAGAAAGAAGAGGAGGATGGGAGGACTGTGAAAGAAAGATGAGGTGAAAGAGGAGGTGAGGAGTAGGGGTGCAAGAGGGCCAATGAAGGAGGAGGATGGAGGAATGAGAGGAGAGTCTCTAACCTGTCTCTAACCTCCATCTCATCTCCTCAGCCGGAGAGGTAATTCTCCTCTGAGGCTCCTGAGACTGACTAAAATAACTCTCTCTTTTCTCTCTCTCTCTCTCTCTCTCTCTCTCTCTCTCTCTCTCTCTCTCTCTCCTCTCTCTCTCTCTCTCTCTCTCTCTCTCTCTCCTCTAGACACTCTCTCTCTCTTTCTCTTTCTCTCTATTCTCTAGGCATTCTCTCTCTCTCTGTCTCTCTCTCTCTATCCTCTAGGCATTCTCTACCCTCTCTCTCCCTCTCTCTTTCTCTCTATCCTCTAGGCATTTTCTCTCTCTCTCTCTCTCCCTCTCTCTCTTTCTCTCCATCCTTTAGGCTTTCTCTGTCTCTCTCTTTCTCTTCTATCCTCTAGGCATTCTCTCTCTCTCCTCTCTCTGCATTTCTTTTCTCTCCCTCTCTCTCTCTCCCTCCCTCTCCCTCTCTCTCTCTCATAAGAGAGATCACATCTTTCTCTCTTGGTACATTGTCTAATTACTCTCGATTAAAAATCCTATCCCCTGGAATCTCTTCCACACATTATTAAGATAATTAGTGATTATCTGAATTATCTGAATCCTTCCTTACAGGGGCTACCGCACACCTTATTACACACAACACAATGCTTGCGGCAAGCGTTGTGTATGTGTGTGTGTGTGTGTGTGTGTGTGTGTGAGTGTGTGTGTTGCGTGCGTGCGTGTGCGTGTGTGTGCAAATGTGAGTTTATGACAGTGTGTGAGGCTAGTAAACTCTCTCTCCCACTCCCTCCCCCTTTCTCTCTATCCCTCCCCTCCTCTCTCCCTCCCTCTCCTCTCTCATCTCTCCCTCCCATCCTTTCTCTCTCTCTCCCTCCCTCCCTCCCCTCTCTCTCTCTCTCCTCCTCCCCCCCCGCCCCCCCCTCTGCCTAGGGAAGTGCTGACAGTGCTCAAGAAACTTAAACCAACCAGCTGGACAGGACTGGGCTGGTGTATAGATGGACTGGACTGGACGGTGGTATAGCAACACCTGTGTCATGTTTGGCATCTAGCAGACGCCTTTATCCAGATCAACTTACAACAAATACATTTGTCTCAGTAAGTGAATCATCTGTCCATCAGTCCTCATAAGAAACAGTAATCTATGCTAGGACCAGGGGCCATTGGCAGTCAAAAGAGATGGAGGTCTTCAGGAGGTGTGTGCGTGTAGTGTGGTGGTGCCGTGCTGGCGTGTGTGTGCAAATGTGAGTTATGATGAGGTAGTACTTCTCGGTCTTAAGTCTTAATTAAGACGCACCGCCAGGTTAAGACCTACCGCCACCCTTATTATGCGCTTCATACGCGCTACTGCTATTATGCAGGTGTCGATAGGCGCCCACACATAACACGTAAAACTCCCGTGCATATATTACTCATTGTGGGAGTGTTCATATGTTAATGAAGTGCACTAGGCGCCCCTGCTATTATGCGATCTGACTTTGCTCCTAGCGCTAAGAAGTGGTTTGAAAAGTTCTTAAGTTTAGACTTCATGCACGTTTTGAAACACGAGCGCGCCTCCGCGGTTTGCGCATGCATGTGGGCACACATGAACACGCACGTGGCTCCACGGCAAGACGTCAATTACGGTCACAGTATAAATGCCACCACTGGCAAATGTTAAACCAGAGAGAGAGAACAATGGAATATATCCTAGGAAGGAATTATGATAGACGAAGACGGCGCGCCGAGCGCATATACCGGCAACGACTTTGTTACCTCGGACATCCTGGATTCGTGATCTAAGCATTTTAGCGCTTTCAATTGGTGATCCAACTGTTAATAATGCTATAATATATTGCAATTACAATTATATTATAGCCTATTATTAAAATATGTATAATATAGCCTATATATATATTCTTTTATTCTGTTTACAGAGCAGCAATGCTTGTATGAGCTGCGCTTCACCCGTCAGGCAGTAACTGACATATGTCGTTTGGTCAGCAATGACCTCATGCACGAGGCTTGTTACTTTCTTCTGCAGAGAAGCGCGCTGACCTCCTTCTTAGGACTTCCATAATAGCATAGCGCTAAAGACTCAACGCAGCCGGTTCTTAAAGGGAATGGCACCTGGCACGCTGATTGGGTTGATTGAGAAGACGCCCAAAACACACCCATGACTAATTTCTTTGCTTAGCGCCGGGTTTTAGGCGCCCACTACCGCACGCATAATAGCAAAGTGGCCTTGACCACGCCTCCACGTCTTAAGTTTAGATCTACCGCCTGGTCTTATTGCTTAAGACTTATGAAGTGCATAATAGGGCCCGGAGTGTCTTCAGGAGAGACAGTTAAGAGATGGAGGTCTTCAAGAGGGACAGTTAAGAGATGGAGGTCTTCAGGAGGGACAGTTAAGAGATGGAGGTCTTCAGGAGGGACAGTTAAGAGATGGAGGTCTTCAGGAGGGACAGTTAAGGTGTAGCCTGAAGAGATGGAGGTCTTCAGGAGGGACAGTTAAGGTGTAGCCTGAAGAGATGGAGGTCTTCAGGAGGGACAGTTA
>NC_137678.1:17890877-17893377 GCF_963989245.1 Nansenia antarctica
TGGATGAAAGGAGGAGAGGAGAGGACACACTGGCTGGAGGCCAGGTGATGGTGTGGGGCAGCTGGCACAGACACTCTCCACAACCCCTCCTATACACACAGACTGGGGGGGGGGCAGGGGGGGGAGAAGGGTGGAGAGGGGGAGAAGGGTGGAGAGGGGGAGAATGAGAGAGAGAGAGGAATAGGAAGAGAGATCCAGAAATAGTTCATCACAAACACATGATCTGTAAACACTAACAAGATCAAAGGCAACACAGGGGGGGGAGAGGGGAGAGGGGGTGGAGAGAGGGGGTGGTGGAGGGAGTGGGAGGAGGAAGAGATAGAGTACTGCTATGTAAATAGTTGTTGAGGTCGGAAGACAGAAAGATAATGAGGGAGAGATGGAGAGAGAGAGAGAGAAAGAGAGAAAAAGAGAGAGAGACAGAGAGAGAGAGAGAAGCCATCTTCTGGGTCCCAGACTAATTAAAGTTCCTCCACATGCATTCTTTCTTCTCTCCGGCACAAAGAGATGAGAGAGAGAGAGGGAGAGGGAGGGAGAGAGGGAGAGGGAGAGAGAGAGAGAGAGAGAGAGAGAGAGAGAGAGAGAGAGAGGGAGGGAGAGAGAAAGAGAGAGGGAGGGAGAGAGAGAGAGGGAGGGAGAGAGAGAGAGAGAGAGGGAGGGAGAGAGAGAGAGAGAGAGAGGGAGGGAGAGAGAGAGAGAGAGAGGGAGGGAGTGAGGGAGGGAGGGAGTGAGGGAGGGAGGTAGGGAGGGAGAGAAGGGGGGATAAGTAAGATAGATGGAGAGAGAGGGAGATGAAACACACACCTCTGGCTGGGCTCTGGGCTCGTCTACTCTGGTCTGGTCTGCTGTGTGTGTGTGTGTGTGTGTGTGTTTCTGGTGGAGGAACGGATGAAGATGAGGGGGGAGGGGGGATGAAGATGGATGTGTGGGACCCCAATGAGGCGGCTGTGTTCTGGCCCGGGAGACACACACACACACACACACACACACACACACAGCTTTGGCTGAGGGAGAAACAAACACAAATCCTGCTTTGTGTGATTACCCCCCAGTACTATAAATCAGCCCCCAAACCACACACACACACACACACACACACACACACACACACACACACACACACTACTAAACACAAACACACACACCCACACACACCACTAAACACACACACAAACACACACACCACTAAACACACACACCCACACACACAGTCTAAGATCAAAAACTGTGTTCAAGGACAAAACACCGATCGTCTTCTCTCTCTAAACTGTTAAACACTTCCTCTGCCCTGCAACTCCCCCCCCCCCCTCACACACACACACACACAGCACACACACACCACTAGACACAGACACAGACACTCGCACACACACACACACACACACACACACACACACACACACACACACACACACACACACACACACACCATCATCATCATCATCATCATCTACCCCTCCCAGAAGGCCACAGCTGTCCTGTGTGAGTCTATTAGCAGAGAGGGATGACACGAGGCGACAGGACAGCACACTGGACATCTATCACTGTCTGGTGTGTGTGTGTGTGTGTGTGTGTGTGTGTGTTAAGCTGTGACCTAGTTGGTTCAGACACCGCTTCCATCTCCCTGAACATGACTCCTCCCCCTGAACATGACTCCTCCCCCCTCCCCTGAACATGACTCCTCCCCCCTCCCCTGAATATGACTCCTCCCCCCTCCCCGTCGCCCGGGAGACAGAGAGAAGGGGGCGTGTCCCAGAGAACGTCCTAGAATCTCGATTAACTCACAGAAGTCAAAGAATTACACACAGAAAAGAGGAGAGGGAGGAAGGGGGGAGGGGAGGGGGGCAGTCGCCCTTACATGGTTCTTACATGGTTCTTTTTCAGTTTTAATATATTCCTCTTTCTTTTCCAGAGGGAGAGAGAGAGACTGAGGAGAAAGAGAGAGAGAGAGAGAGAGAGAGAGTGTGTGCGTGTGTGTGTGTGTGTGTGTATGTGTGTCTGTGTCTGTGTCTGTGTGTGTGTGGAGCTAACAGTGAATAACACAACCCTACAGGGACGTCACATCAACAGTTCCTCGCTTCCTGTTCTGATTACCAGATACTCCCACACTGACCAGCCGCTCTCACTTCCTCTCTCCCTCTCTTTCTCTCCCCTCTCTCTCGTTTCCCCTGCTCCCCTCTGCTCTGCTCTCCTCTCTCTCTCCTCCCCATCCTCTACCCAGCACCCCTCTGCTCTCCTCTCTCTCCCCTCCACTCTTCTCCTTTCCTCTCTCTCTCCCCCCCCTCTCTCTCTCTCCCCTGCTCCCCTTTGCTCTCCTCTGCTCTCCTCTCCCCTCTCTCTCTCCCCTCTATCTTCTCTCCTGCTCCCCTCTTCTCTGACACATTCCAGTCTCTCCTCTCCCTCCTCCTAACGTAAACACGTCCCTCGCGGTCCTTCACCAGAGCAGGGACACCTCGGTCATTTCACCAGAGCAGGGAGCATCTATATCCTGTTCTTATAT
>NC_137678.1:17898377-17900671 GCF_963989245.1 Nansenia antarctica
CCCAAACCATGGAAACCCCAAAAAAAAGAAAAAAGAAAAAGAAAAAAAAGTGTTTGATGAATGAATGTCGGTCGACCGAAAAACTGTTGGCTGTTCAACTGACAGAGTCAAACTCCCCCCCCCCGCCCCCCACCCCCTAAGCAATGACATCCTCCTGCTAACAGTGACCCCCTCCTCCCCTCCTCCCTCCTTCCCTCCTCCCTCCTTCTCTCGTACGTCTTCAGAAGAGGAGAATGAGAAGCTAACCAACTAACCGCTGCTCCCTACCAGTGTTGCCAGATTGGGCGCATTGGGACTGTTGCCACATTGGGCTACTTTTTGATCACACTGGACGGGAAGTAAAGCATTTTGGGCGGTTGGGCTGGATAAATAGCATTTTTTTCCGGCGGTATCTAAGTTTTGGGCTGGTTTTTGGTGTTTTTAGACTGCAGTGGGGCGGGCAATTGTCAATCCCATCTGGCAACCCTGCCTACCTATCATGTGGTGTCTTGTGCGTCTGTTTTAGGGCCAGATCTTAGCTCTTAGCTTAGCATCGGTTTTCTGTTGACACTGCACGTTGCTTTTCTCTGCTGGTAATCACACACACACACTCAAAAACTGCAAAGTCACACACACACACACACACACACACACACACACACAATCAACCCAGAAAAGGCAGAACCCCAGAACCAACAGCCAGGGTCTCCATGGGAACAGACAGGGTCGCCGTGGAGACGACAGGGTCGTCTAGTGTGTCTGTTTAGGGCCAGATAGCTCTTAGCTTAGCATCGTTTTCTGTTGACGCTGCACGTTGCTTTCCTCTCCCATCTCTTCCGCTCTCTCTCTCTCTCTCTGTGCTCTTATGAACTGGGTTTAAGAGGCTGGGAAGTAGGTCAGATTCTCTCCTCTTCCTCTGGCCGCATAAACCTTCTGAGAGGAAGAGGGGAGACTTAAAGCTTCTGAGAGGAAGAGGAGAGACTTAAAGCTTCTGAGAGGAAGAGGAGAGACTTAAAGCTGGCCGTGTGGCGATAATTGGCTTACCGCTAACACTAAATACTCACACACTGTGTGGAGCGTGTGTGTGTGTGTGTGTGTGTGTGTGTGTGGAGTGGTGGTGTGTGTGTGTGTGTGTGTGTGTAGTGTGTGTGTGTGTGTGTGTGTGTGTGTGTGTGTGTGTGTGTGTGTGTGTGTGTGTGTGTGTGTGTGTGGCGTGCGTGCGTGCATTTCAAAACATCCTATCCCTTTTTTGTAGTGTTTCTTCCGCACGCATAGTTGCAGACTGTCTGGTAAATAATGACCGTAGTTCAGAAACAGCCTCTTTTCAACAAACTCTTTTCAACGTCAAAGGCACTGGGAATGCGGAGACACAATGCAGCATTGTGCTGTGTTCAGACCGGTGGTGTGGTTATCAGGCTGGTGGTGTGTACAGCCTGGTGGTGTGGTTATCAGGCTGATGCTGTGTTCACAGCACTCGAGTTGAGGGGGGATGAGGGGGGATGGCATCCCCCCCTGAAATAAAAACGGTCAAAATCATCCCCCTTCTAAAACTGCCATCCCCCCCCTTTCCATCCCGTATGTCATTTTATCAATGAAGGAGGTATTACTGCTATTTTAACATTTGAGTTTTGCGCATATTGAGTAAAATACTGTGGGCGAGGGAGGGGGCACGCACACATGCAATGACATTTTTACCAAGTCACTGACACTGAAGTCACTGACGCTGTGGGGATTCTAAAACTGTCCCCATATGATAAAATCCACCATCCCCCCTGATTTTCTTTTACAACTGTACTGGTTATCAGGCTGTAGCCATGTACAGGCTGGGGTGTGTGTGTGTGTGTGTGTGTGTGTGTGTGTGTGTGTCCATACCTGCTCAGTAGAGGCCGATCCTTCAGCACACATGCACCACGTCACTCTCTTGTCTCTCTGCAAAAAAAGAGAAGAAAAGAGAGGGAGTTAATAAAAGGGGAGACAGAGGACAACACCCTGCTAAAAACACCGGCAGGGACGAGCTAACGCTAACAGACACAGTAGCTGGAGGTTGATACGCTAATGCTAACAGACATAGTGATTGGATGTTGATTCGCTAATGCTAACAGACACAGTGTTTGGATGTTGATTCGCTAACAGACACAGTGGTTGTCTGTTGATAAGCTAACAGACACAGGGCTCATCTGTTGATAAGCTAACGCTAACAGACACCGTGGTTGTCTGTTGATAAGCTAACAAACAGTGGTTGTCTGTTGATAAAGCTTAGAGATACAGTGTTTGGATGTTGATAAGCTAACGCTAACAGACACAGTGTTTGGATG
>NC_137678.1:17908371-17913371 GCF_963989245.1 Nansenia antarctica
ACATAGAGGGTGAGAACTTCCCAGGATCCTCTGGGGTTTTCCCCTCAATCCCCCTGGGAAGAACTATGATGGGGGGAGGAGGAGGAGAGAGAGGTGGAGGAAGAGGAGAGGACGGAGGAGAGGAAGGAGGAGGAGGAGGAGAGGAAGGAGGAGGAGATGAAGGAGGGGAGGGAGGAGGAGGAGGAGGATGAGGAAGAGGAGGAGGAGGAGAGGAAGGAGAAGGAGGAAGAGGAAGGAGGAGGGGAGGGAGGAGAGGGAGGAGGAAGGAGGGGAAGGAGGAAAGACCAGCTAAAGAGAACATTTAGGCTTGTATTAAACAAACACTACTTCCTGGGTGTACTCTCAAATCAAATATGCTGTAATACGCTTCAGCAAATACATATAAAAAGCTCTATATTATACACACACACACACAAAAGCACACACACCCATACTCATACAGGCTCATACAGGAATACATACAGTACATCGACTTGCAAGGGGAACCAGCAAGTTAATATGTAACTTTTCTAAAAATGTTTTATGGGGCCAAGCCCTAGTTTATGAGACACCTGCACAGGAAGTTAACGTCACAAGTTAACACACACACACACACACACACACACACACACACACACACACTCGCGCACAGACGCACGCACACACACACAGACGCATGCACGCACACTCATGTTGACAGTAGACAGGCCTTCGTTATCATGTGGGATTTGCGGTAGCTGACGTCGCGTTATGATGATGTGGAGCCTGGCTATTGGCTGTTCCTGCGGTAAGGGGGAGTGGCTGAGTCGTAAGCAGGAAGCAGGGATATTCTGGTGACCTTGACGACACACACAGTGTAGGCTGGGAGTCACACACACAGAGGACCGAACCAGGAACCAGAAAGGTTCTTTAACTCTCGTAGGAGGAACCTTTGAAGAACACACAGAACACACTCATACAAACTGTGTGTTCTTCAAAGGTTCTCCCTACAGACTCCATACCTGGACCTCCCCTCCTCTCTCCCTCCCTCCCGCCCTCCCTCACCCCCTCTCTCCCTCCCTCCCGCCCACCTCCTAGTCCCTCCTTCTCTGTCCCTCCTTCTCTGTCTCTCCTCTCCTCCTCTCCCTCTCTCTCGCCTCCTCTCCTCTCCTCTCCCCACCTCCCTCTCCTCCTTCTCCTTCTCCTCCTCTCCCTCTCTCCCCCTCACCCCCTCTCCTCCCCTCCCTCCCTCCCTCGTCCAGGAACACGTCTGTATATATGAACACAACCGTGTGTTTCCGTTCACATGCTCAATGACCCTTCACATGCTCACGGCTTTACGTGTGTGTGTGTGTGCGTGCGTGTGTGGGCGTGTGTGAGCATGGAAAAACAGGGAGAGGGCACACACGCACACACACACACAATAAACTAATCTTACCTCACACACATTGTTGGCAGAGCGCCAGCGTGTCATGGGCTGTTGAGCGTTAAGCGTTATTCATGTACCTTGAAGACGTTAACCCTCCCAGACCCCTGACACACACATACACACTCTCTCACACACACACACACACACACACAGAGACACAGACACAGACACAGACACAGACACACACAGACACACACACACACTCTTCTGACTGACTCACTGTTGACCTGCAGGACAGGAAACTAAAACCTCCATTACATTTCCATGTTTGTGATTTAGCAGACGGCTTTATATAAGCAACTTACAACAAACACATTTATCTCAGGAAGTGAATCATCTGTCCACCAGTCATAGCAAGAAAAAGTAATCTATGCTCGGACCTGGGGCTATTGGCAGTCATAATGCTAGAGGAAGGAAGAATTCAAGAAGTTTCAGTTTCAAGTTTCATTAAGATGTTTTTTCTTTTTTTCTTTTTACAGTAGAGAAACTGCACAGGGGGGTAGTGGGGATGAGGAGGTCTGTACAGGGGGGTAGAGGGGATGAGGAGGTCTGTACAGGGGGGTAGATGGGATGAGGAGGTCTGTACAGGGGGGTAGATGGGATGAGGAGGTCTGTACAGGGGGGTAGAGGGGATGAGGAGGTCTGTACAGGGGGGTAGAGGGGATGAGGAGGTCTGTACAGGGGGGTAGAGGGGATGAGGAGGTCTGTACAGGGGGGTAGAGGGGATGAAGAGGTCTGTACAGGGGGGTAGAGGGCAAAAATGTTCAATGTCAATTTGGTTCACGTTTTTTTTTTTTTTTTTTTTTTATAATTATATTTTTCTCCCAGTTGTATATGGCCGAAATATGTTTCTTATGTGGTCGAAATATGTTTATTCTGTGTCATTTGCCTAATTTATGTGCACCCTCATTTAATATGTTTCTCCTCTGTGCGTTTTGCCGGCCCGCTTGTCCGCTTGTCTCCTCGTTTCACGAAGGGCGGGGCTCAGCTCCCTCCACACACACGCTCTGACGTGCTAATCTCAAACAAGCCATTCGTCTCTGGCTATTATAATTCGTCGCTGGAAGTGCAAATAAAGGCCAACAATCATAGTTTTAGTAATGGACGGACGTAGACCCCAAACCTCTGTGACAAGCAGGCTAACTTCCCGTGTTTATTAAACGCACCCAACCCGAATCTGGCGATATGGACGATTTTAGACGCTTTTTAGGGGTGCTTGAGTATCCCTAAATTTCATCTCAGCACGACCTAAAAGAGAATAATCATTATTATTATTATCATTATTATTATTATTTTCTGAAATCATTCTAGCCCAATTACAGATGATGTTACACACTCCGATCCAGTAGCCAACATACACGCACCTCATTGGTTCGCGAGTAGTCTCGTGCTTCGCCCGGAGAATAATTGTTTAGCGCGGGAGTGTGTGTGTGAGAGAGAGACAGATGAAGGAAGTCAGCAGATGAAAGTAAGTAACCGTAGCAAATATAATTTCTGTATTTCTGACAGAAAACATTGGTTCAAATTGTTCATTATTATTGTGACTTAACTAGAAAGTGTCATATTATAGTTCCATGGTGACTAGAAAGTGGCTATAGTTCCATTGTGTGAATAGTGTTAACGAACTATCCATGCCACCCTCCCAAGGCAGCAAACCTAGGGGAAACACTGTACATGTTTGTGTTCAGGTTAATCAGACTACATGTTTGTGTTCAGGTTAATTAGACTACATGTTTGTGTTCAGGTTAATTAGACTACATGTTTGTGTTCAGGTTAATTAGACTACATGTTTGTGTTCAGGTTAATCAGACTACATGTTTGTGTTCACGTTACTAGGCAACACATTGCTCAGAAGAATAGTTGCAGTGTGCCACCTGAATATCTTACCCAAAATACCCAAAAAGTGGATATTAAAGATATTCAACACAAGAATGAATGAACTGGAAGAGGCGTCCACCTCTACATTTCAGAGATGCAACATGGAGAGAAAAATGAGTTCCATGGCCTGTACAATATTTAATGAGCTACGACTGGAAGGAAAATTCTGTGACGTGGTGATTAAAGTCAATGGCATCGACTTCAACGCACACAAGAATATCCTTTGCGGCTGCAGTCCATATTTCCGGTGAGTGTCTTAATTTGGGTGGGTGGCCATGATGGATGGCAGGGATTCACTTGGCATGGATCCAAAGGATAATCAGAAGAAAATAGCCAGATCCTACAAGAGCTTACACATTGTTCTTTGTGGCAGCAATGATACATTCTATAAAAGATACAACTATTGATTCATAATATTTGTGTACCCCTCTTTGTATTGTCATATAATTGCAGAGGGTGTTTATTATATTGCTGTACTATATTGAAAAGAGTATTGAGAAAATCTGGTACAGTATATGGATGAGTCCTGACCATCATATCCCTCCTCTCTAAACCCTGACCCACAGAGCTCTCTTCACAAGTGGCTGGAACAACCTAGAAAAGCGGGTGTACAACATTCCTGGTGTGTCACCGGACATGATGCATCTCATTATTGAGTATGCCTACACACGCTCTGTGCCTGTCACTGATGAGAATGTGGAGCAGCTTCTGGTGGCTGCAGACCAGTTCTCTGTCATGGGCATTGTGCGAGCCTGCTGTGACTTCCTAGAGGCCCAGCTGTGCCCGGAGAACGGCATTGGCATCTGTACGTTTGCAGACTTCTACTCCTGCCCTGAGCTCAGGCGCAGGTCCTCTCTCTTCATCCTGCATCACTTTGAGGAGATGGTGCATAGCTCCGAGGAGTTCCTGGAACTCTCGCTGTGGCAGTTCCGTGACATCATTGAGAAGGACGACCTGAACGTGAAGCAGGAAGATGTAGTGTTTGAGGCCATCCTGCACTGGATTGGCCATTCTCCTCAAGACCGCGAAGCCCAGATCTCGGTGCTGTTGCCTAAGGTGACTGAGAGTTGGACAACACACGTAACACGTAAATGTTTGATGCATTTCATAAAGGTGTATCGGCTGCCGACTGCATTCTGTGTCCATATCTGTCTGTGTCTGTTTGCTTAGGTACGCATGGCCTTGATGACAGCAGACTACTTCATGAACAATGTGAAGAATAATCCACTGGTGAGAGACAATGATGACTGCAAGCCCATCATCATCAACGCACTGAAGGCCATGAATGGGCCCTCCAGCTCTGACTTCGGCAACCCTCTGACCCGCCCTCGCCTGCCCTATGCCATCTTACTGGCCATCGGTGGTTGGAGTGATGGCGGCCTCACCAATGGCATTGAGGCGTATGATGCACGGGCTGACCGATGGGTCAATGTGACTCGAGAGGAGGAGAGCGCACAGGCCTACCACGGTGCTGCCTACCTCAATGGTTTTGTGTACTGCGTGGGAGGCTTTGACGAGGTTGACTACTTCAATAGTGTGCGCAAGTTCAACCCAGTCACACACACTTGGCACCAAGTGGCACCCATGCACTCACGGCGCTGTGCTGGGTGTGTGGCTGTGCTGGGTGGCTGCATCTACGTCATGGGCGGCTATGATGGCTATGTGCTTCTCAACACTGCTGAGCGCTATGAGCCTGAGACCAACCAGTGGACACTCATCTCACCCATGCATGAGC
>NC_137678.1:17920871-17926038 GCF_963989245.1 Nansenia antarctica
CCAGTGATCGGTGATCGGTGATCGGCACCAAAAACCCTGATCGGAGCATCTCTACTTACGGCCGAATATCTCCGCGTCACAATGGGTTATAATTCCAAACAAAAATTCTCCATGACCAGAATAGCATGCTGAACACACTGAACTTTGAATGGAGTCTTAGTCATGTACCGTTAACGAGATAGAATAAGAAAAGCATATTTTTCTATGCCGCTATGAGTACACCGACCAACGCGACGCGGTCCGCGTAGAACGTAGAACTAGAACGTAGAACTATAAACTTGGAGACCCCTTACGTAGGCTACGTAAGCTACGCATGTAAATTCGACGCAGAACTTTAAATCGGCCTTAACACACACACACACACACACACACACACACACACACACACACACACACACACACACCACACTACACAGGTTGAAACAGGGAAAGGCCAGTCTTGCAATTACTTGAGCCCAGAAAACAGCTGCTCTCACTGTCTGTAGCTCTAACATACATACATACATACACACACACACACACACACACACACACACACACACACACACACACATCTCCTGGCTATCAGGACAGCTAGCTGTCCAGGTTGCTGAGTCTCAGTGGTGCGACGGCTAATTAGCGAAACGAATCGGATGGTTCGATCTCTCCCGGCAACTCTGCCTGCCTGCCTGCCTGTCTGCCTGTCTGCCTGCCTGTCTGCCTGTGTGTCTGCCTGTGTGTCTGCCTGTCTGCGTGTCTGCCTGTCTGTCTGTGTGTCTGTGTGTCTGTGTGTCTGTGTGTCTGCCTGTCTGTCTGCCTGTCTGTCTGTCTGTCTGTCTGCCTGTCTGCCTGTCTGTCTGCCTGTCTGTCTGCCTGCCTGCCTGCCTGCCTGCCTGCCTGTGTGTCTGTCTGCCTGTCTGCGTGTCTGCCTGTCTGCGTGTCTGTCTGTCTGTGTGTCTGTCTGTCTGCCTGCGTGCCTGCCTGCCTGTCTGTGTGTCTGTCTGCCTGCCTGTCTGTCTGAGTGTCTGTCTGCCTGCCTCTGTCTGAGTGTCTGTCTGAGAGTCTGTCTGTCTGCCTGTCTGTCTGTGTCTGTCTGTCTGCCTGTCTGTGTCTGTCTGCCTGTCTGCCTGTCTGTCTGTCTGTGTGTCTGTCTGTCTGTCTGTCTGTCTGTCTGTGTGTCTGTCTGTGTGTCTGTCTGTGTCTGTCTGTGTCTGTCTGTGTCTGTCTGTGTCTGTCTGTGTCTGTCTGTGTCTGTGTCTGTCTGTCTCTGTCTGTCTCTGTCTGTCTGTGTCTGTCTGTGTCTGTCTGAGTCTGTCTGTGTCTGTCTGTCTCTGTCTGTCTGCGTGTCTGTCTGCGAGTCTGTCTGCGTGTCTGTCTGCGTGTCTGTCTGCGTGTCTGTCTGCGTGTCTGTCTGCGTGTCTGTCTGCGTGTCTGTCTGCGTGTCTGTCTGCGTGTCTGTCTGCGTGTCTGTCTGCGTGTCTGTCTGCGTGTCTGTCTGCGTGTCTGTCTGTGTGTCTGTCTGTCTGTCTGCCTGAGTCTGCCTGTCTGAGTCTGCCTGCCTGAGTCTGCCTGTCTGAGTCTGCCTGTCTGAGTCTGCCTGTCTGAGTCTGCCTGCCTGAGTCTGCCTGTCTGAGTCTGCCTGTCTGAGTCTGCCTGTCTGTGTCAGCCTGTCTGTGTCAGCCTGTCTGCCTGTCTGCCGGCCAGCTAACTCACACACTGGAGTGGCCTAATTAATTAACTAATTAATTAACGGCCTGGGTTGACGAATGGCTCAGTCCGCCATCACGCTGGGGGGGGGGGGGGGGGGGGGGGGCAGAGGGGAGGCGGCCTTCTGACAACCAGCTCTTCACTCATCTCCACGTTCACCACTAACAACACACACCCTCATTAAGCCCTGGGCCTTATCTGGCAACAGCATATGGTGGAGGGGGGGGGGGGGTGGAGAGTGAGAGGGAGAAGGAGGGAGAGAGAGAGGGAGAGGGGAGAGAGAGAGAGGGAGAGAGAGAGGGAGAGAGAGAGAGAGGGAGAGAGAGAGGGGAGAGAGAGAGGGAGAGAGAGAGAGAGAGAGGGAGGGAAAGAGAGCGGGAGGGAAAGAGAGAGAGAGAGGGAAAGAGAGAGGGAGGGAAAGAGAGAGAGAGGGGGAGATTAGGAGAGAGAGAGGGAGGGAGAGAGAGAGAGAGAGGAGAGAGAGGGAAGGGGAGAGGGAAAGAGGGAGGGGAGAGAGAGGGAGAGAGGGAAGGGGAGAGGGAAAGAGGGAGAGAGAGAGAGAGGGAGAGAGAGAGGGAGAGAGAGAAAGAGAAAGGGGAGGGGAGAGGGAAAGAGGGAGAGAGAGAGAGAGAGAGAGAGAGAGAGAGAGAGAGAGAGAGAGAGAGAGACAGAGACAGAGAGGATAAAGTGGATAAACTGTCATCTTCAGCCCAGGACTAAAGTAAAGCTTCTACAAAGCCACTAATAACTCCTCATTATGCTGCCCCCCCCCCCCCCCCCCCCCCCCCCCCCCCACACACACACACACACACACACACACACACAACAGGAGTAGGCACCAGCGAGAGCATCCTGACTGGGTGCATCACTGCCTGCCTGGCACGGCGACTGCACTGCCCTCAACCACAGAGCGCTACAGAGGGTGGTGCGGACAGCCCAGCGTATCAGTAAGTAGCCTTGAGAACCGATGGTTCTGGAGCCTAACAGCCATTAGGGGGGAGGAGCCTATCTCCTGTTTCCGTAGCGTGAGGCGGCTTGATGTACAAGTACACCAACTGGACATGACGCTGGTATGTCGCAGGGTCTCACCACCCCGATCCAACCCTTAATGCTGAGTGCCAAGCAGGGAGGCATCAGGTACCTATGACTATAGTCTTTGGTACGACTCGGCCGGGGATCAGGCTCATAAACAAGCCTACTGTAGACAATTGACTATCCAAGCACACCTCATACAGACTACCGAAACCTTAAGCTGACAGCCACTTCACTACTTGAACTATCTATTTGATTTACTAGTTGTACTGCTAATAGTATCCTGTCTTATTTGTCACTTATGTCCTGTACTACTGTCACTTTTATATCTTGAATTATGCTGATTGCCTTGTTGTCTTGTGCTGCAATGTCAGAAACCGAAGAAGAAGAAAGAAGTTTAGTCTCTTTTTATTTCTTTTTTAAAGTTTCTTTCTGAATGAGCCAGTCCCACTCATATTCTTCATCTTACTGGACAGATACAGTGAAGACAGACAGGAAAGTAAGGAGGAGAAGGGAGAGAGGGCATGTCAGCAGGGCATGGGCCGGATTCTAACCCATGCCGACATAGGCATATGTGTGTAGACAGAGAGCCGCTCCCTCAGAACTAATTTTTCAGCGGCAATTAAAGACTCATCTTTTAAGGCAGGCTTGGCAGTCACCCATAGCCATTTTATTGTTCCTGTTTATGAATGAATGGTCTTTATTGTCATTGCTATAGTACAGGTACCAAACAACGACATTTAGGAGGGGTGGCTCCCCTGGTGCTAGAAAAAAACAAAAAACAAAAAAAAAAAAACTTAAAAAAAAAACACATTTATGCTCTGTTTACGTTGTCCCCTGTGGGGTGTTCCCCCGTTTGTGTTTTTGTTTTTAATCCTTGATGTTTTGATTGCACTTTTCTTATTTTGATGTAAAGCACCCTTTACATACGCATCAGGAGGACAGGGGGGGGGTTGGAGGGATGGATGGGGGTGTGTAAAAAGGGAGTGAAGGAAAGAGGTAGAGGGAGAGAGGGAGGGGAGGGACGGTAAGATGAAGGGGGAGAGATGCTGGGAGGGGGGGGTAGAGATGAAAGGGGAAGAATAGATGCAGGTAGGGAGGGAGAGAGGGAGGAGGGAGGGAGGGAGTAAGAGAGGAGGGAGGGAGGAGGGAGGGAGAGACAGACAGTGAGATGAAGGGGGAGGAAGAGAGGGAAAAAGAGAGGTAGGGATAGAGGGAGGTAGGGAGGGAGGGAGGGATAGAGTGAGGGAGGGAGGCATAGAGGGAGGGAGGGAGTTAGGTAGGGAGGGAGGGAGAGAGTTAGGGAGGGAGGGAGGGAGGGAGAGAGTTAAGGAGGGAGGTAGGGAGGGAGTTAGGTAGGGAGGGAGGGAGAGAGTTAGGGAGGGAGTTAGGGAGGAAGGGAGGGAGGGAGTTAGGTAGGGAGGGAGAGAGTTAGGGAGGGAGGTAGAGAGGGAGGGAGTTAGGGAGGTAGGGATAGAGGGAGGTAGCAGTGTTTCCTCCAGGAATTTTTACAATAGTGGCGGAGAGCCCTATTCGCGCGCACAGCGCGCCTGATTTTTTTTTCCGCATGCACGCGCATGAAAAGCGCACGCGCGCGCTCAAAACAACGACCTAATTTCAACCAAAACTAGAGGTAGGATGGCAAAAAAAAATATATATATATACAGAATATAAACTTGTGATACCGGTTTCCATCCATCAGCTCTGAAGGTTTACGTTACTCACGGATCCAATGTCCTTCCAAACGAGCAGTCTTGGCTCCGTCTCAAACACAACAGGAAAAGTATGTCCAACTTGGCGAAAGTTTCCCAGTGTTTCCAACTTGCGCGAGTTCTTCAATTTGCGACAGTTTTTCAGCAGGGATGGTTGAGTCTGCACGGTTCTCATGCCGGTTCACATTTAGACCAATCAGGAGTAGCTCTTGTGTCACGTCGTCAACTGAATGTTTAATGTCATTAATCTGATTTTGGATCAGCGGTTAGAGAGAGATGGGCGTGGATTTAGGTGCACTTATAGTCAACATCCATTATAGCGCTGATCTAGGATCAGATATATTTTAATCAGCAAAAATGTTCAGAGGTGGATTATTATTATTATTTTTATTTTATTTTTTTGTGGACTGAATCAATTTGTGGCGGAGGAAATTCATTCGTGGCGGCCCGCCACCAATAAATGCATATAGAGGAAACACTGGGTAGGGATAGAGGGAGGGAGGTAGGGAGGGAGGGAGGGGAGAGGTAGGGATACAGGGAGGTAGGGTTAGAGGGAGGGAGTTAGGTAGGGAGGAGGGAGAGAGTTAGGGAGGAAGGGAGGGAGGGAGGGAGCTAGGTAGGGAGGGAGGGAGGAAGGGAGGCATAGAGGGAGGTAGGGAGGGAGCTAGGGAGGGAGGGTGAGGACATTGTGTTTCAGGGAACTGACAGAACAGGCAGCTAGCACTGCAAATCACTCT
>NC_137678.1:17933738-17943738 GCF_963989245.1 Nansenia antarctica
GCCTCTACCTCCACCAGCCTCTACCTCCTGAGCTACAGACTCTACCTCCACCAGCCTGTACCTCCTGAGCCACAGCCTCTACTTCCACCAGCCTCTACCTCCACCAGCCTCTACCTCCACCAGCCTCTACCTCCTGAGCTACAGCCTCTACCTCCACCAGCCTCTACCTCCACCAGCCTCTACCTCCACCAGCCTCTACCTCCACCAGCCTCTACCTCCTGAGCTACAGCCTCTACCTCCACCAGCCTCTACCTCCACCAGCCTCTACCTCCACCAGCCTCTACCTCCTGAGCTACAGCCTCTACCTCCACCATCCTCTACCTCCTCCAGCCTCTACCTCCTCCAGCCTCTACCTCCACCAGCCTCTACCTCCACCAGCCTCTACCTCCACCAGCCTCTACCTCCACCAGCCTCTACCTCCTGAGCTACAGCCTCTACCTCCACCAGCCTCTACCTCCACCAGCCTCTACCTCCACCAGCCTCTACCTCCACCAGCCTCTACCTCCTGAGCTACAGCCTCTACCTCCACCAGCCTCTACCTCCTGAGCCACAGCCTCTACCTCCACCAGCCTCTACCTCCACCAGCCTCTACCTCCACCAGCCTCTACCTCCACCAGCCTCTACCTCCACCAGCCTCTACCTCCTGAGCTACAGCCTCTACCTCCACCAGCCTCTACCTCCTGAGCCACAGCCTCTACCTCCACCAGCCTCTACCTCCTGAGCTACAGCCTCTACCTCCACCAGCCTCTACCTCCACCAGCCTCTACCTCCACCAGCCTCTACCTCCACCAGCCTCTACCTCCTGAGCTACAGCCTCTACCTCCACCAGCCTCTACCTCCACCAGCCTCTACCTCCACCAGCCTCTACCTCCTGAGCTACAGCCTCTACCTCCACCAGCCTCTACCTCCACCAGCCTCTACCTCCACCAGCCTCTACCTCCACCAGCCTCTACCTCCACCAGCCTCTACCTCCACCAGCCTCTACCTCCACCAGCCTCTACCTCCTCCAGCCTCTACCTCCTGAGCCACAGCCTCTGCCTCTACCTCCACCAGCCTCTACCTCCACCAGCCTCTACCTCCACCAGCCTCTACCTCCACCAGCCTCTACCTCCACCAGCCTCCATGTCCTGCGCCACAGCCGCCCCAAGAATGCGTACCTTACACAAGGCTGGCGGTTGTTTTATTCAGCCGTTGTTTATACAGGTTTGGATCACTGAGATAAAATCTCTGTTCAGAGACAGACCTGTTTCAACAGCAGCACGGGGAACAATGTTTCAGGCAAAACAACGTACACACACACACACACAACACTGAACAATGTACATACACACACACAACACTGAACAATGTACATACACACACACACACAACACTGAACAATGTACATACACACACACAACACTGAACAATGTACATACACACACACACACTGAACAATGTACATACACACACACAACACTGAACAATATACACACACAGAACACTGAACAACGTACACACACACACATACACACAGACACACATAGACAGACACAACATTGAAGTATTTACACACACACACACACACACACACACACACACACACACACACACACACCATTGAACAAAGTATGGACACACACAGTACAACAGTTACATATAGACACACAAACGTCATACCTAACAACAGATCTTCTAAAGATAGTAACACACATCTGGGGTATCTGCATCGACCAAGTGTTTAAACTCCACCAAACTGACTCGATCCTCAAGTTAAGTTTAAGTAAACTCTTCCTGGAGAGAATTCCAGGATCTAGTTAAAACTGTTTCTACTATGACCTATTCTTGTTTTGTGTGCAGTAAGATGGCCTCAAAATGTCCAAAGTGTCCAAATGCCTTTCTGGTGAAACTGCAGAGGAATGGGAGGAAATGGAAAGTGAAAATCCTCAGGTGGGAAGGCTCAGGACTTTCAAACAGAGAGTACCTACACGTGTACTGATGAGTCAAGGACACACACACACACACACACACACACACACACAGAGAGAGACAGACACACAGACAGAGAGACACAGAGAGACACACACACACACACACACACACACACACAGACACACACAGAGAGACACACACACAGAGAGAGACAGACACACAGACAGAGAGACACAGAGAGACACAGAGAGACACACACACACACAGACACACACACACCCCCCTGTTTCCATAGCAAACACAACCTTCGGACGGTAGTGCTTGAAGCTCAAACACAGATTACCCTCGTGGACAGTTTTTAATGGTCTTACACAAGCACAGGGCTGTTCAACAGGTACAGGCCGGAAAAGAGACTAGCAAAGAGCTAACTCTAGCAAAGAGCTAACTCTAGCTAACTCTAGCTAAGAGCTAACTCTAGCAATGAGCTAACTCTAGTAAAGAGCTAACTCTAGCTAAGAGCTAACTCTAGCAAAGAGCTAACTCTAGCTAACTCTAGCTAAGAGCTAACTCTAGCTAAGAGCTAACTCTAGCAAAGAGCTAACTCTAGCTAACTCTAGCTAAGAGCTAACTCTAGCTAAGAGCTAACTCTAGCAATGAGCTAACTCTAGTAAAGAGCTAACTCTAGCAAAGAGCTAACTCTAGTAAAGAGCTAACTCTAGCAATGAGCTAACTCTAGTAAAGAGCTAACTCTAGCAAAGAGCTAACTCTAGGAAAGTAATTTACATTGCATTTACATTTTTGGCATTTATCAGATCTATGCCTTTATCCAAAGCGAGTTACAACAAATCAATTTGTCTAAGTAAGTGAATTGTCCATCCATCATAAGAAAGTAATATCATAAGAAACAGTAATCTATGCTAGGGCCAGGGGCCATTGGCAGTCACAATGCTAGGAAGAATTAAGAAATAAATTAAATGGCATTCACACAACAATGGCGGCAAGCTACCATGCAAGGCGGCGGCCCACTCATTGGGAGCCTCTACCTCCACCAGCCTCTACCTCCTGCGCCACAGCCTCTACCTCCACCAGCCTCTACCTCCTGAGCCACAGCCTCTACCTCCACCAGCCTCTACCTCCTGAGCCTCTACCTCCTGAGCCACAGCCTCTACCTCCACCAGCCTCTACCTCCTGCGCCACAGTCTCTACCTCCACCAGCCTCTACCTCCTGAGCCACAGCCTCTACCTCCACCAGCCTCTACCTCCTGAGCCACAGCCTCTACCTCCACCAGCCTCTACCTCCTGAGCCACAGCCTCTACCTCCACCAGCCTCTACCTCCTGAGCTACAGCCTCTACCACCTACCTCCTGAATAGGGCTGGGTTCAAAAAATCGGTTTCCTGATTCTGAATCGATCTTCATTGAATGAGCGATTTATCGATTCATAAATCCCGAGATCGATTTTTTATTTTATTTTTTTATTTTAATTTTTTGCTTGCAGCTTCAACCCGCAACGAGATCTCGCGCTACAAGAATTGATCATATCTCACGCAACGAGAGGTCTCAACACTAAAATCTAAAAACATGGCGATGGCAGGGACACTCAAGTCACCACCAGGCTTAAAGTCAGATGTCTGGGTGCATTTTGGATTAGCAAAATGTTGGTCAATGATGTTCATTTATGTTCCAATAAAAAGTACATTCATGTAACTGCTTTGGAGTCAATTCTTAATGTAAACATTGATATGTTTAACAATGCTACATGTTATAGGGTTCCTTGAACCATTTATAGCATTAGTTCTGAGAATCTCTTTCATATTCAAGCAAAAAATGTATATTGTAACTAGATCTAATCGGAATTGAATCGAATCGAATCGTGAATCGAATCGAATTGTGAGCTGTGAATCGGAATCGAATCGTTTTGGGAAATCAGTGGCGATACACAGCCCTACTCCTGAACCACAGCCTCTACCTCCACCAGCCTCTACCTCCTGAGCCACAGCCTCTACCTCCACCAGCCTCTACCTCCACCAGCCTCTACCTCCTGAGCCACAGCCTCTACCTCCACCAGCCTCTACCTCCTGAGCCACAACCTCTACCTCCACCAGCCTCTACCTCCACCAGCCTCTACCTCCTGCGCCACAGCCCAACCCAAATGCTCTAACTAAAGCGCTAACCCTCCCCCCCCCCCCCAGCTCTTCTTTCGGGGTACTGTGCTTCGGCATAACATCTCCTACAGCGAGGAGGAGTGAACACAATAAAAAACGCAGAGAGAGAGAGACGAGAGAGAGACCGGAGTGTATGAAACACAGAAATGAAATAAAAGTCGATGAATAGAAGATGGTTGCTTGAGGAATTGTCGTCCTTCACCCACACATTATGTTCACCAGACGCAAGCCGCTCTATTATTCTGAAAAAAATCATTATTACGGCTGTCGTTAGGCGAAAAGGCGCTCATCTCTCTGAGTGACACGACCCTAAATTAACACCCGCCGGCGCCATTAGCCTGTCAGTACATTAGCGTCAAAATCGCCTGTGTTTTCAACAACGACGGGGAAAAATTCTTTCTGTCAGAATTAGACGCATGAAGGGCATCAGAGCAGGGAGGGAGGGATAGAGTGTTGTAAGTTTTCCATGGTGGTGGAGGGGGGGGGCGGAGGGTGGGGGACAAGACGTGGAGGAGTGACAATGCAATCATGGTGCCCAGGGTGTGTGTGTGTGTGAGTGTGAAAGTGTATGGGTATGTGAGTGTGAGTGTGGGTGGGTGGGTGTGTGTGTGTGTGTGTGTGTGTGTGTGTGTCTGTGTGTGTGTGTGTCTGTGTGTGTGAGTGTGTGAGTGTGAGTGTGAGTGTGTGTGTGTGTGTATGTGTGTGCGTGTGTATGTGTGTGTGAGTGTGTGTATGTGTGTGTGAGTGTGTGTGTGTGTGTGTGTGTGTGTGTGAGTGTGTGAGTGTTTAGATTCTGTCACCACCAAGGGATACATACAGATACAGCTCCATTGATATAATATAACAACATGGCTGACTGACTGCTCCCCACACTGTGGAAGAGAGAATGTGTGTGTGTGTGTGTGTGTGTGTGTGTGTGTGTGTGTGTGTGTGTGTGTGTGTGTGTGTGTGTGTGTGTGCGCGTGTGTGTGTGTAGATGTGTGTGTGTGGAAGGCAGGACAGCATGACAGCACTGGAGGGCCGTCTTCCTCCAGGAGAGAGAGTGTGTGGGCCACTTGGGAGAGTGATGCATTGTGGGTATGGGAAATGGGCACCTGGTCCTCCCGGTGTTTGGGTTGGTGTTCTGTGTGGGTGTCCAGAGAACAGATGGTTGTGTTTTGGTGGGGAATGGCCATCCAAACACACACACAGACACACACACACACACACACACACACACACAGAGAGAGGACTAATCCTAAATGTTGGCTCTTCCACAATGGAAATGCTCATTTGACGTTACTTAATGAAGATAATCCCTCTGGGGGGGTAAAACTATCACAGCCTCAGTGAGAGAGAGAGAGAGAGAGAGAGAGAGAGAGAGAGAGAGAGAGAGAGAGAGAGAGAGAGAGAGAGAGAGAGAGAGAGAGTGAGAGAGAGAGAGAGAGAGCGCAAGAGAGAGCGAGAGAGACAGATAGTGAGAGAGAGAGAGAGAGAGAGAGAGAGTGAGAGACAGAGAGAGACAGATAGTGAGAGAGAGAGAGAGAGAGAGAGAGGGGGGGGGGGGGAGAGTGAGGGAGACAGAGAGAGACAGACAGAAAGAGTGAGTGAGAGAGAGAGACAGAGAGATAGAGAGTGAGAGAGAGACAGAGAGACAGAGAGATAGAGAGTGAGAGAGAGAGACCTCTATCACCTCTATCACCTCTATCAGATCACTCCCAGATCACTTTATATCTAAAAAGGGCAGACACAGGTAATATATGTTCTCAGTCCTGTAATCTGTATAACATAAAGAGGAAATACAGATGGGCCCCAAACAGTCCGGAGCAGTACCAGAATGCTATGGTCAGTGAGTCAACACAGTCTCTTCTAGACTCCTTCTTGTCCCAGACTTACCCTCAGAATACTGAAGGTGTAGAGTGCTGTCTGGCACACATTAACCACATATTTGATCATTTGGCCTCATCCTCAAACTTAAAATGCAAAACAAAACAACAAAAGAAAACAAACAGGGAAAGGTGGTTTGATTTAGACTGTAAATCCATTAGGAAGACACTAAGAAATATCTCCAACCAAAAACACAGGAATCCAGAGAGTCAGGAGTTACGCCTTAGTTACTGTGACACTTTAAAGCAATATAAAAAAACACTGAGAACAAAAAAAGACCAATATTTACAAAACCAACTAGAATTAATTGAAGAGTCTCTGGGATGAAATAAATTCTGGGAAAACTGGAACTTATTTACCAAGAAACATAAAAATGAACAATCAATTCAAAATGGTGATACATGGAAAACACATTTTGGGGATCTTTATAGAAAACCTACAAAGAATGAAGCCCAAGAGCAGATCTCAGATAAATTGAAAACCTTTGAAATAGCTATTAAGGACTATCAGACCCCACTGGATTTCCCAATCACTGAATTAGAATTGGAAGACAAACTAAAGGTTCTGCAGAACAAAAAAGCATGTGGGCCTGATGGCATCTTAAACGAGATGATAAAATATACCAATAGAAAATGTAAATTGGCCATTCTAAAGGTATTCAACTTGGTACTGAGTGTGGGTCATTTCCCTGAAAGCTGGAGTGAGGGGCTGATTACACCCATTTTCAAGAATGGAGACAAATTTGATCCAAACAACTACAGAGGTATCTGTGTAAGTAGTAACCTAGGGAAGTTATTTGGCAGCATTCTAAATTCAAGAATTATATATTTCCTCACAGAGCACAATGTCTTGTGCAAAAGTCAAATTGGATTCCTCCCAAATTATAGAACATCTGACCACATTTTCACCCTACACACACTAATAGATAAATACACAAATCAAAACAAAGGAACAATTCATGCATGCTTTGTCGATTTTCAGAAAGCTTTCGACTCAGTTTGGCATGAAGGTTTACTTTTTAAATTAATAGAAAGTGGAATAGGGGGAAAGTCATATGATGTCATTAAATCAATATATGAAAATAATAAATTGGCTATTAAAATTGGTGATAAACACACAGACTTCTTCCCGCAAGGGAGAGGGGTGAAGCAAGGATGTAACCTCAGCCCCACCCTCTTCAATATATATATTAATGAACTGGCACGGTTATTAGAACAATCACCAGCACCTGGTCTCACCCTTACTGACACAGACATTAAATGTCTCTTTTATGCAGACGACCTAGTCATACTGTCCCCAACTAAAGAAGGTCTTCAGCAAAGCCTGAACATTCTTCATCAGTACTGTCAGACTTGGGCCCTGACAGTAAATATGAAGAAGACCAAAATTATGACCTTCCAAAAGCGATCACGGTTACAGAAGAATCAACCAGTGTTCAAAATAGGTGGGACCCAAATAGAACGGACAAATACCTATACATACCTAGGTTTACAAATTACTTCCACTGGGAATTTCTGTGCAGCTGTGAAGGAACTCAAAGACAAGGCAAAAAGGGCTTTTTATGCCATCAAGCGTTCAATTCAAATCCAAATTCCAATTAGGACATGGCTCAAAATATTTAAATCAGTTATAGAATCAATTGCATTGTATGGCAGTGAGGTATGGGGTCCCTTATTACAAAGTGATTGGGCAAAATGGGACAAAAACCCAGTTGAGATCCTGCATGCAGAGTTCTGCAAAACTATTATCAGGGTACAAAGAAAATGCCCAAACTCTGCATGCAGGGCTGAATTAGGCCAATATCCTTTACTGCTAAATATACAGAAAAGATCTATTAAATTCTGGAGCCATATTAAAAAGAGTGACCCTGCCTGTTACCATTATAAAGCCCTTGCCTGCCAAGAGTTGAACATCCAAAGGAGCCCCCTCAGTCAGCTGGTTCTGAAACTAGCTGACCTCTCACCTTCTGACATCACAAACCCCAGACAGCCTCAGTGCAGCTACACTATCACTCAGAAGATTAGACCTAACCAAATTATAACTAAAGAAAAAGATAAATACATCACATATTGGAACGAACTCACACAATCACAACACAAACTAGAAACATATTTGGCTCTAAACAGACAGTATACTGTGGCAGACTACCTAACCACAGTAACTGATAAAAACCTGAGAAAGACTTTGACAATGTACAGACTGAGCGATCATAGTCTGGCAATAGAGAAGGGCAGACACAGACAAACCTGGCTGCCCAGAGAGGAGAGGCTGTGCTGTCACTGTGATGACGGAGCTATAGAGACAGAGTTACACTTTTTAACACAATGTAAAAACTACACAAATATTAGAGAGGAGTTCTTCCCAAAATTTGAAACAAATTTCCCAGAATTCCGAAATATGACAGAAAGGGAAAGATTACCAGCCCTTCTGGGGGAACAGAAAGAATGTGCAGTTTTGGCTGCAAAATATGTCAATTCCTGTCACAAGAAAAGGGACAACCAGTAGGACATACATACAGTATGCCATGTTTTATTCTCTGCACCACCTGCTTTATTTTATTTTATTTATATTATTTATATTTATTTTTTCATGTCATTGATATTATGTTGTTATGTTGTTGTTCGTCATATCTGTGATTGTGCTTTGGCAACACTTGTAAAACGTCATGCCAATAAAGCCTGTTGAATTGAATTGAATTGAGAGAAAGAGAGAGAGAGAAGAAAGGGCGCTGAGCAGAGAGAGAGAAAACACAATGACGACGTCACAATGAGCCATGTACAGTCAGTACAGAGGGCATGGGGCCCGGTCCAGGGACTGGGGGTTACAACACACACACACACACACACACACACACACACACACTCACACACACACCATACACCATACACACACACACACACACACACACACACACACACACACACACACACACACACGCATATGAATGGGGTCAGTGTGTGTCCGTCTCCATGTTCTGCATGACAGAATGAAAGACAAACAAACAGAGCCATTAGTCATAGTATAAAGGGGGGGGGGGTGGTGGTGGGGGGTCTCTGTCTTTGACCGTTGACCTTCGACCTCCCGGGGGCAAGGGCTCTTCCTGTGCTGAATCAATACAACATGGAGACAGGCGTACAGACTGACTGGCAGGCTGACTGACTGACTGACTGACTGACTGACTGGCTGATTGGCTGATTGGCTGACTGGCTGACTGGCTGACTGACTGACTGACTGGCTGACTGACTGGCTGACTGACTGACTGATTGGCTGACTGGCTGACTGACTGACTGATTGGCTGACTGACTGGCTGACTGACTGGCTGATTGGCTGACTGGCTGACTGATTGGCTGACTGGCTGGCTGACTGACTGACTGACTGACTGATTGGCTGACTGGCTGACTGATTGGCTGACTGGCTGACTGGCTGACTGATTGGCTGACTGACTGGCTGGCTGACTGACTGACTGACTGGCTGGCTGGCTGGCTGACATTGCAACACCTCAGCCTCCAATGACCCAACAGAGGTCAAGCGCCTATAAGCCTGTTTGTCAGAATGACTGTTCAACAAGTAGGACTAGTCGCATGACCATTATGATAACATGTCAGTTATGGTTCATGTGGTTAATCATAACTGAACCATAACTGACGTTATATGTCAGTTGACATGTACAGACCTGCAGTACACACAGAGGAACAGTTTGTCAGATGGTGATGTTGTTAACTGGCACATCAATGATCTCTCTCTTTCTTTCTCTGTCTGTCTGTCTGTCTGTCTCTCTCTCCCCCTACTATGTTACAACATCCACACACCGTCATGCATTCCTCTTCCACTAAAGTATTGGAAGCAGCGATTCCGGTGCGGTTCGGTCTGGGAAAGCTGTGGTATGCACAGGGATGTCCACTCTCCCACGTGTGTGTGTGTGTGTATGTGTGTGTGTGTGTGTGTGTGTGTGTGTGTGTGTGTGTGTGTGTGTGTGTGTGTGTGTGTGTGTGTGTGTGTGTGTGTGTGTGTGTGTGTGTGTGTGTGTGTGTGTGTGTGTGTGTGTGTGTGTGTGTGGCC
>NC_137678.1:17951238-17956238 GCF_963989245.1 Nansenia antarctica
GACCAATTGAACCAACTTGCTCTGTTAGAACACTCAGCAATTATATTTGCTAACGTTTCAACTTGCTTACTTTCCATCTGCAGACATCTCACCCTGCAAAAACTCTCTCGCGTATGTAGACGTCAGAGATACACGTATTGATGGACATGTGCTTGCCCAGCAAAGTTAAGACATGATTGCAAACTAGCATTCAATTAAAGCCTCCCTTATACGTTCATTGTAGAAACATAATTGTACCACCCGGCCTGATAGAAGCAATAAGAAAGACAGAAAGGTTATGTGATTTCCATGGGCACTTGAAGGATTTATTTGGATAGTTTCTGTCTCTGCCCAGATGGACTGCAGTGGGCAGGACTGGGTCATGTAGGGATGGGGGGTGATGGTGGGTAGATATGGTGTCAGACAGTAAGGATGCTATTGGAGGTGGACAGTTTGAGCTCCTCCCGGGGGTTCTGCAGGGTATCTCGCGGGGCAGCATACTCCAGCACATTGGGCAGTCCGCGCACCACACAGCAGCTAACGGCACTGCGGAAGATGCCCATGTCATGGGCGTCACACCACTCATCTGTCTTCTCATCGTAGCACTCCGCATTGATGGTGGAGGTGAAGCCATTGAAGCCGCCCACCACAAACAGACGATCATCCACCACCTCAATGCCAAAGGCGCTCCGTGGGTTGAACATGGTGGGAATTGCGCGCCAGGTGTTGGTCTGGGGATTGTAGCACTCTGCGCTTCGCAGAAGTTCGACTCCATCAAAGCCGCCCACCTAAGAGAGGATAGGAGAAATGTGGGTCAATAACAGAATATCAGAACTTGAGCATAGATTTATTGTGTATTCTTATGTAGGTCTCACCGCATAGACCTGCTCCCCATAGGCGATGACCCCCAACCCCCTGCGTCGGTTTCTCATGGGGGCGATCAGAGTCCATTGGTTGGTCTCAGGGTTGAAGCACTCTGCTGTGTCCAGGCTCTCATTCAACCAATTGCAACCACCACATATGTATACCTAGAGTTAAGGCAACTCGTAAATTCATCCATCCTGGCTTTTTAATAGATTCATTGTACAATAGTTATCAAGTTGTGTTCCAGGTACAGTTAGTCTTACCTATTCCTCTGTTCCACTTACCTTTCCAAAAAGTGTGGTGGCACTGGCATCACTTCTCTGCTCATGCATGGGTGAGATGAGTGTCCACTGGTTGGTCTCAGGCTCATAGCGCTCAGCAGTGTTGAGTGCACGTAGCACATAGGCATCATAGCCGCCCATGGCGTAGATGCAGCCACCCAGCACAGCCACACAGTCACACCCACCACAGCGCCGTGAGTGCATGGGTGCCACTTGGTGCCAAGTGTGTGTGACTGGGTTGAACTTGCGCACACTATTGAAGTAGTCAACCCCGTCCTTGCCTCCCACGCAGTACACAAAACCATTGAGGTAGGCAGCACCGTGGTAGGCCCGTGCGCTCTCCTCCTCTCGAGTCACATTGACCCATCGGTCAGCCCGTGCATCATACGCCTCAATGCCATTGGTGGGGCTGCCATCACTCCAACCACCGATGGCCAGTAAGATGGCATAGGGCAGGCGAGGGCGGGTCAGAGGGTTGCCGAAGTCAGAGCTGGAGGGCCCATTCATGGCCTTCAGTGCGTTGATGATGATGGGCTTGCAGTCATCATTGGCTCTCACCAGTGGATTATTCTTCACATTGTCTATGAAGTAGTCTGCTGTCATCAAGGCCATGCGTACCTAAGCAAACAGACACAGACAGATATGGACACAGAATGCAGTCGGCAGCCGATACACCTTTATGAAATGCATCAAACATTTACGTGTTACGTGTGTTGTCCAACTCTCAGTCACCTTAGGCAACAGCACCGAGATCTGGGCTTCGCGGTCTTGAGGAGAATGGCCAATCCAGTGCAGGATGGCCTCAAACACTACATCTTCCTGCTTCACGTTCAGGTCGTCCTTCTCAATGATGTCACGGAACTGCCACAGCGAGAGTTCCAGGAACTCCTCGGAGCTATGCACCATCTCCTCAAAGTGATGCAGGATGAAGAGAGAGGACCTGCGCCTGAGCTCAGGGCAGGAGTAGAAGTCTGCAAACGTACAGATGCCAATGCCGTTCTCCGGGCACAGCTGGGCCTCTAGGAAGTCACAGCAGGCTCGCACAATGCCCATGACAGAGAACTGGTCTGCAGCCACCAGAAGCTGCTCCACATTCTCGTCAGTGACAGGCACAGAGCGTGTGTAGGCATACTCAATAATGAGATGCATCATGTCCGGTGACACACCAGGAATGTTGTACACCCGCTTTTCTAAGTTGTTCCAGCCACTTGTGAAGAGAGCTCTGTGGGTCAGGGTTTAGAGAGGAGGGATATGATGGTCAGGACTCATCCATATACTGTACCAGATTTTCTCAATACTCTTTTCAATATAGTACAGCAATATAATAAACACCCTCTGCAATTATATGACAATACAAAGAGGGGTACACACATATTATGAATCAATAGTTGTATCTTTTATAGAATGTATCATTGCTGCCACAAAGAACAATGTGTAAGCTCTTGTAGGATCTGGCTATTTTCTCCTGATTATCCTTTGGATCCATGCCAAGTGAATCCCTGCCATCCATCATGGCCACCCACCCAAATTAAGACACTCACCGGAAATATGGACTGCAGCCGCAAAGGATATTCTTGTGTGCGTTGAAGTCGATGCCATTGACTTTAATCACCACGTCACAGAATTTTCCTTCCAGTCGTAGCTCATTAAATATTGTACAGGCCATGGAACTCATTTTTCTCTCCATGTTGCATCTCTGAAATGTAGAGGTGGACGCCTCTTCCAGTTCATTCATTCTTGTGTTGAATATCTTTAATATCCACTTTTTGGGTATTTTGGGTAAGATATTCAGGTGGCACACTGCAACTATTCTTCTGAGCAATGTGTTGCCTAGTAACGTGAACACAAACATGTAGTCTGATTAACCTGAACACAAACATGTAGTCTGATTAACCTGAACACAAACATGTAGTCTAATTAACACTGAACACAAACATGTACAGTGTTTCCCCTAGGTTTGCTGCCTTGGGAGGGTGGCATGGATTTAAGCAATATCACACGAGAGGGAGTGTGTTATACTGAATATAGTATTCAGCACGGCTGAACAGCACGGCTGTGATTCGGTCATAGGTACGAGGCCGCCAGGCAGCACGCTGACATCAGACAGCACGCTGCTCCATCGTTTTCTAGTGTGCACATTATAGTCAAATATCAACATGAGTCAACTCTCTAACAATGAATACGGTGAGGTATCGAGTAGTACACAGTCTATTCTAGCACAAGCAATTGAATCAGACGCGCCTCTTGAACTCACACTGACAAATGTCCGGAGGTTAGAACAGCGGTACGATGGCGCAGGTCCGCTCTACAATGTAGTCTAATTAACGGTCATTTAGAACACCTGTGCGGCGGAGTGATACATCTAGTTAAAAGTCCCAGTGCTGTTATACTGTATATCGTAACTCATGGAATGCCTCTTGTCCAATCAAATTACTTGGTCGGAACTAACTGTTGTATAAAGTTCGTTAACACTATTCACACAATGGAACTATAGCCACTTTCTATTCTAGTCACCATGGAACTATAATATGACACTTTCTAGTTAAGTCACAATAATAATGAACAATTTGAACCAATGTTTTCTGTCAGAAATACAGAAATTATATTTGCTACGGTTACTTACTTTCATCTGCTGACTTCCTTCATCTGTCTCTCTCTCACACACACACTCCCGCGCTAAACAATTATTCTCCGGGCGAAGCACGTGACTACTTGCGAACCAATGAGGTGCGTGTATGTAGGCTACTGGATCGGAGTGTGTAACATCATCTGTAATTGGGCTAGAATGATTTCAGAAAATAATAATAATAATAATAATAATAATAATGATAATAATAATAATGATTATTCTCTTTTAGGTCGTGCTGAGATGAAATTTAGGGATACTCAAGCACCCCTAAAAAGCGTCTAAAATCGTCCATATCGCCAGATTCGGGTTGGGTGCGTTTAATAAACACGGGAAGTTAGCCTGCTTGTCACAGAGGTTTGGGGTCTACGTCCGTCCATTACTAAAACTATGATTGTTGGCCTTTATTTGCACTTCCAGCGACGAATTATAATAGCCAGAGACGAATGGCTTGTTTGAGATTAGCACGTCAGAGCGTGTGTGTGGAGGGAGCTGAGCCCCGCCCTTCGTGAAACGAGGAGACAAGCGGACACGCGGGCCGGCAAAACGCACAGAGGAGAAACATATTAAATGAGGGTGCACATAAATTAGGCAAATGACACAGAATAAACATATTTCGACCACATAAGAAACATATTTCGACCACATAAGAAACATATTTCGGCCATATACAACTGGGAGAAAAATATAATTATTAAAAATAAAAATAAAAATAAAAAAAAATGAACCAAATTGACATTGAACATTTTTCTTGGGGGGGCGGGAGGTCCTCCCAAGGCAATGGTAGGGGAAACACTGGTGTGTGTATGTGTGTGTTTTTTTGTGTTTGTGCATGCGTGGGTGTGCATCCATGCATGTGTGTGTTCATGCTTATGTGTGTGTGTGTGTGTGTGTGTGTGTGTGTGTGTGTGTGTGTGTGCACATGCAAGCGTACATGTGTGTGTGTGTGTGTGTGTGTGTGTGTGTGTGTGTGTGCCTACTGGTGTGTGTGTGTGTGTGTGTGTGTGTGTGTGTGTGTGTGTGTGTCTGGCTGTAGACTGAGGGTCATCAGGAGCATCCAGCTCTTCTATTGTCCCTCCAGCTGCTCTGGTCTTCATGATTCCAGTGTGTGTGTGTGTGTGTGTGTGTGTGTGTGTGTGTGTGTGTGTGTGTGTAATGTTCCTCTGATGCCCAGCAACTCTTGATGCCAGGGACATCAACACACACCACCTCAGCAGGTCCTACCACACACACACACACACACACACACA
>NC_137678.1:17968738-17976238 GCF_963989245.1 Nansenia antarctica
CACACACACACACACACACACACACACACGCTGTGTAGCCTTCACTGATACTGAAGACATGACCTCATTTGACCTTCCCTGTTGTTTCTTTATGAATCACTCATGGTCACGTGACACACCCTGACCTTGAACATTCCGCCTTCGATTTGAAACGTTTACCTGTCAAATAATCTGGGTCAAATCCCGTAAAGCTCCACGCCGTTTCTCACACCGTTACCTACGTCGCCTATCGCTGCTTTTACGCGTCCCCCGCGAGGCGTTTCTGCGGCACGGTCACCGTCGTCTCGGCGTCACACGCCATCATACGCTACTGCGCGCCGCGAGGGAACGCGGTTATTGAATGCATGTTATTGAATGCATGTTATAGAATGCATGTTATAGAATGCATGATATTGAATGCATGTTATTGAATGCATGTTACAGAATGCATGTTATTGAATGCATGTTATAGAATGCATGTTACAGAATGCATGTTATTGAATGCATGTTATTGAATGCATGTTATTGAATGCATGTTATTGAATGCATGTTATTGAATGCATGTTATTGAATGCATGTTATTGAATGCATGTTATTGAATGATTGTTATAGAATGCATGTTATTGAATGCATGTTATTGAATGACTGTTATTGAATGACTGTTATTGAATGCATGTTATAGAATGCATGTTATTGAATGACTGTTATTGAATGCATGTTATTGAATGATTGTTATAGAATGATTGTTATAGAATGCATGTTATAGAATGCATGTTATAGAATGCATGTTATTGAATGACTGTTATTGAATGATTGTTGTAGAATGCATGTTATTGAATGACTGTTATTGAATGCATGCGCCTCTAAACCACTACGGCAACCATTGCATCGGCATCCCCGTACACGGTGCAGCGGTACGACTACCGGAGAACACCGATGACCGTACGACACACGAGAGAGGGACCCAGCAAGACAGCATCAGAACACCGACGGAAGACTAGAAGCGCGTGCGTCAGCGGTGAGCGCAGGGTCACATTATTGTTAGTTAGTTATTTTTAATCTGGCTGGTGGTATCACAGTTTGTCACACAGCGCAGCTCTGATAGGCTGAAGGAAATGTCAACAAATAAAAAAAAATGTTTAATGTTAAATTATAGTCTAATACTAATCGCGCATTCCTGAGGGGTTTGGGACAAGTGGAGTATCGTCCCCGTGCTGTGAACCATCGTTATGGTTCTAACCACTGACTGCGTTAACTCCCCTGGTTTATTTCCTCAGCAGTATACACTGTCCTCCCACGCTGCCTCCATCATATATAATTATATAATGTAAATGTGTATAAAAGACATGCCTATGGAATTAGGCTATGGCCGCATTTGAAATGAGAGAAAACCCACGTACTGGACTCAACACAGCAGGGGCATTAAATCTGAAGGTAGCCTAAACACACATATTAATAACCTAGGTTGAATATTATTATTATTATATTATATAATAATAAGTCGGTTAATAATAATAATAATAATAATATTAATAATAATAATAATATTATTAATAATAATAATAATACGGTGTTGGTCTGTTTGACAGTATTGGATATAGTCTAGTCTTATAGTAATTCTTATATTATGTAGTTATGTTGTTTATCTTTGTTCTATGCCCCTTGGATTGTATGGTTTATTCTTGTTTTATTATGTAGTTTATATCATTGCTATTGTGTGTTTTATTGATTACTATTGTTGTATTCTTTTTTTCATGCTGTGTGGATAATGTTAAAGCACTTTGAGCTGCAACGTTTGTAGGAAAAGTGCTATACAAATAAAGGTTATTATTATTATTACGATTATGATTATGATTATGTTTATGATTGTGATTATGATTATTATTATCTGTATATATATATATAACACGGTACTGTTTGACAGTACGTTGCTTGCTTCTTTCACGTGCATAGCCCAGAGCTGTCGTCTCGACAGCCACATGGTCGCAGTGGAAGGGAAGTTACCCCCGTCCCGTTCTGGACTCCGTCAACTGCAGAAATCCGATAGGGGGAGAAGCTGCGAGCGCAGCTGAGGCACCAGAGTCTAATAATAACCCGTTATTCTGTGTGATTGTCCGCTCCCCCGAAAAGCAACGCGACCGGAATGAAAGCGCGTCAGAAACACACACAAGCGCGTCGATAAGGATACTTCTGTAAAGGTAGGCTGTGTGTGTGTGTGTGTGTGTGTGTGTCTGTGTGTGTGTGTGTGTGTGTGTGTGTGTGTGTGTGTGTGTGTGTGTGTGCGTGCGTGCGTGTGTGCGTGTGTGCCTGTGTTTTACCACTGGTTTACTCAAAGGTGATTTAGGTAATGTAATGATTGTTACGTTGCATTGATTCACGGTTCTGTAAGCGACAGTCACAGCGAGTTAGTTTGTTACCAGATAATTTATGTTTATTTATGTATTTTTGTGACAAATTGAGGTGCATATTTCGTTATAGGCTAGATCTTCTACTACGTATAGGCTACTTTATATCAGCTTTGACAGAACCTACGGTAGGCTGCTTATTAATAAAGTCCAGTCCAAGTCGCCTTACCCTGTGTGAAACAAATGTACCCTGCTGTTGGTAATGTTTTCACCTCTTAACTAACGTTTTGTTTTTTTATTTGTTCTGAATTAATAACACACCGAATGTCAATATCATGATTTTGATATCATGAAGTGAATTTCCAACCCAGACAGTTCTGGAGAGACAGATGATGACATGATAGTCGGTTTGGTTTGGATGGTGTGTGGTGTAAAGGAGGTCTAGTGGTCTTGAGAGGGTCTAGTCTGGGCAGGTGGATGTGTGACCTTGCAGCCCTGGGGGGTATTCCATCAACGTCGCTAAAGGAAAATCAAGGCTTATTTTTTGATAAATCTCGCGAGACTTGTGAACAATAAACCTAGTTTTTCTTTAGTGTCGTTGATGGAATACACCCCTGTAGCTGCTGATGTCATCACCAATGTGACTGGAGGGTCAGAGAGGTCAAAGGTCGCTGTCGTTACAGGGGGCAGGAGACTAAAGGGGACTTCCTGACTAGTGTCCCGTTGACAGCTACACTAGGTCAATGCCTAAAACTAGCCCTAACCATAACCCTTACTCTAACCCTTAACCTTTAACCCTTAACCCTAATCCTTACATTACATTTACATTTTTGGCATTTAGCAGACGCCTTATTCCAAAGCGACTTACAATTAATACATTTCACTAAGGAAGTGAATCATCAATCCACCAGTCGTAGCAGGACGAGTAGTCTAGCTCAGGCCCGGGGCCATTGGCAGTCTCCGTGATAGAAGGAACTAACCTATTCTAACCTACCTAATCCTAACCGATTCAGGAATTCACAACGCTGGTTTACTGGTCAGGCATGTCTGACCAGACAGATGGGGTTAACCTCACAGCTCCTCATGCAACACGACGTGATGGATCACATTATCAGGGATCTGGAATCAGTAGGATTGTTGATCTGGAATCAGAGAGGCTGGTGGAGGTAGAACACCTGGGGAGGCTGGGGGAGGTAGAACACCACGGGAGGCTGGGGGAGGTAGAACACCAGGGGAGGCTGGTGGCGGTAGACCACCAGGGGAGGCTGGTGGAGGTAGACCACCAGGGGAGGCTGGTGGAGGTAGAACACCAGGGGAGGCTGGGGGAGGTAGAACACCAGGGGAGGCTGGTGGAGGTAGAACACCAGGGGAGGCTGGTTGAGGTAGAAAACCAGGGGAGGCTGGGGTAGGTAGAACACCAGGGGAGGCTGGTGGAGGTAGAACACCAGGGGAGGCTAGTGGAGGTAGAACACCAGGGGAGGCTGGGGGAGGTAGAACACCACGGGAGGCTGGGGGAGGTAGAACACCAGGGGAGGCTGGTGGAGGTAGAACACCAGGGGAGGCTGGGGGAGGTAGAACACCAGGGGAGGCTGGTGGAGGTAGAACACCAGGGGAGGCTAGGGGAGGTAGAACACCAGGGGAGGCTGGGGGAGGTAGAACACCTGGGGAGACTGGGGGAGGTAGAACACCAGGGGAGGCTGGGGGAGGTAGAACACCAGGGGAGGCTGGGGGAGGTAGAACACCAGGGGAGGCTGGGGGAGGTAGAACACCTGGGGAGACTGGGGGAGGTAGAACACCAGGGGAGGCTGGTGGAGGTAGAAAACCAGGGGAGGCTGGGGTAGGTAGAACACCAGGGGAGGCTGGTGGAGGTAGAACACCAGGGGAGGCTGGGGGAGGTAGAACACCAGGGGAGGCTGGTGGAGGTAGAACACCAGGGGAGGCTAGTGGAGGTAGAACACCAGGGGAGGCTGGGGGAGGTAGAACACCAGGGGAGACTGGGGGAGGTAGAACACCAGGGGAGGCTGGGGGAGGTAGAACACCAGGGGAGGCTGGTGGAGGTAGAACACCAGGGGAGGCTGGCGGAGGTAGAACACCAGGGGAGGCTGGGGGAGGTAGAACACCAGGGGAGGCTGGTGGAGGTAGAACACCAGGGGAGGCTGGTGGAGGTAGAACACCAGGGGAGGCTGGGGGAGGTAGAACACCAGGGGAGGCTGGTGGAGGTAGAACACCAGGGGAGGCTAGTGGAGGTAGAACACCAGGGGAGGCTGGGGGAGGTAGAACACCAGGGGAGGCTGGTGGAGGTAGAACACCAGGGGAGGCTGGGGGAGGTAGAACACCTGGGCAGGCTGGGGGAGGTAGAACACCAGGGGAGGCTGGGGGGGGTAGAACACCAGGGGAGGCTGGTGGAGGTAGAACACCAGGGGAGGCTGGGGGAGGTAGAACACCAGAGGAGGCTGGCGGAGGTAGAACACCAGGGGAGGCTGGGGGAGGTAGAACACCAGGGGAGGCTGTTGGAGGTAGAACACCAGGGGAGGCTGGCGGAGGTAGAACACCTGGGGAGGCTGGGGGAGGTAGAACACCAGGGGAGGCTGGGGGAGGTAGAACACCAGGGGAGGCTGGGAGAGGGAGAACACCAGGGGAGGCTGGGGGAGGTAGAACACCAGGGGAGGCTGGGGGAGGTAGAACACCAGGGGAGGCTGGGGGAGGTAGAACACCTGGGGAGGCTGGTGGAGGTAGAACACCAGGGGAGGCTGGGGGAGGTAGAACACCAGGGGAGGCTGGTGGAGGTAGAACACCAGGGGAGGCTGGGGGAGGTAGAACACCAGGGGAGGCTGGGGGAGGTAGAACACCAGGGGAGGCTGGGGGAGGTAGAACACCAGGGGAGGCTGGTGGAGGTAGAACACCAGGGGAGGCTGGGGGAGGTAGAACACCAGGGGAGGCTGGGGGAGGTAGAACACCAGGGGAGGCTGGGGGAGGTAGAACACCAGGGGAGGCTGGGGGAGGTAGAACACCTGGGGAGACTGGGGGAGGTAGAACACCAGGGGAGGCTGGGGGAGGTAGAACACCACGGGAGGCTGGGGGAGGTAGAACACCAGGGGAGGCTGGGGGAGGTAGAACACCAGGGGAGGCTGGGGGAGGTAGAACACCAGGGGAGGCTGGGGTAGGTAGAACACCAGGGGAGGCTGGTGGAGGTAGAACACCAGGGGAGGCTGGGGGAGGTAGAACACCAGGGGAGGCTGGTGGAGGTAGAACACCAGGGGAGGCTGGTGGAGGTAGAACACCTGGGCAGGCTGGGGGAGGTAGAACACCAGGGGAGGCTGGTGGAGGTAGAACACCAGGGGAGGCTGGTGGAGGTAGAACACCAGGGGAGGCTGGGGGAGGTAGAACACCAGGGGAAGTTGGCGGAGGTAGAACACCAGGGGAGGCTGGGGGAGGTAGAACACCAGGGGAGGCTGGGGGAGGTAGAACACCAGGGGAGGCTGGGGGAGGTAGAACACCAGGGGAGGCTGGTGGAGGTAGAAAACCAGGGGAGGCTGGGGTAGGTAGAACACCAGGGGAGGCTGGTGGAGGTAGAACACCAGGGGAGGCTAGTGGAGGTAGAACACCAGGGGAGGCTGGGGGAGGTAGAACACCAGGGGAGGCTAGGGGAGGTAGAACACCAGGGGAGGCTGTTGGAGGTAGAACACCAGGGGAGGCTGGGGGAGGTAGAACACCAGGGGAGGCTGGGGGAGGTAGAACACCAGGGGAGGCTGGGGGAGGTAGAACACCAGGGGAGGCTGGTGGAGGTAGAACACCAGGGGAGGCTGGGGGAGGTAGAACACCAGGGGAGGCTGGGGGAGGTAGAACACCAGGGGAGGCTGGGGGAGGTAGAACACCAGGGGAGGCTGGGGGAGGTAGAACACCAGGGTAGGCTGGGGGAGGTAGAAATCGATGCCTGGAGCTTATGTGTTTGACACCATTCCTCATTCCTTTCCATGCATCACAGTTAGCCCCCGTCCTCCGATTTCTACCTCCGCTGGCCTCCCCTGGCCCCGGGCCTCTGAGAAGCACTCAGGACATTCCTCAGCTAAAACGATTAGCGAGGCCTTGCCTGAGGGAGGGTGTCTCTGTTATTGTACAAGCTAACCGCTAACGTCAGATAATGGGGCTGGAGCTATGTAAACACCATGACAAGACGTTAGCTCAGCCATGCTAACCTGCGTAAAAAACGGTTGGATAAGTTAATTAATTAATGCCATATTTATATACATTTAAGGGTTAGGGTTTATCCAAAGCGACTGAACAAATACATTTGTCTAAGTAAATGAATCATCTACCCATCAGTCATTGTAAGAAAAAGTAGTCTATGCTAGGACCAGGGGCCATTGGCAGTCACAATGCTAGAAGAATAGCTTCTTCTTCTTCTTCTTCTTCCTCTTCTTCTTCTTCTTCTTCTTTGTGATTTATGACGCATATTTCTCGAGTGGTTTTACCTTTAAAAGAACATCATAATCCACAACTACACACACCGGTAGTACTGACTGACTGACCGACTGACTGACTGACTGACTGACTGTCTGACTGACTGACTGACTGACTCACTGATTAACTGACTGACTGACTGACTGACTGATTGATTGACTGACTGACTGACTGATTACAGTTTTTCTCAGTCGCTTTGGTGCATTTCTCACATCACTATTAACATTTGCACAACAGTTAGTGCATTTCTCAGAACAATTAGTACAAACTGCAAAACCTAGCTGTTAACCTGCAAAAGCGTGTCACTTGCTCAAAATGGATAGTTCATTCCTCAAAAGCAAGTATTCATGTCAATGAAAGTGTCAGTGTCATCAAAATGAAAAGTCCTGACACCATTGTTTATGAACAAGATAGTCAAATGGCTTTGTCATGTTTTCATTATGACAGTTCACTCTGTAAGTGTTTTCCAATGCAAAAAAGTCAGATCTTGGTGACACTACCTGAAAATGCTCAAGACAGTACTATACACTATTTGCACAGCCATTTGAAATCTACAGTGGGTTACACATTACTGTATTTAGTGAGGTAAATGAGTACAAGACACTGAATACGTATGTTTCGCATTTTTACTGCATATGCTCTTTGCAATTCTAATTTGTTCACAGCATTGTGCAAAAGAAAAATACAAACTTATTTACCACAAACATAAGAAACA
>NC_137678.1:17981238-17986238 GCF_963989245.1 Nansenia antarctica
CTGTTACAGTAAATGCCATAAACTATTATATAATGTATATGTATTGACATGTATATGACACATATATTACCTTTGTCCAACCGTCTGTCCCTCCCTGTGTCCAACCTTCTGTCCCTCCTCCCCCCTCAGACAGATGAACACCAACCACCTCCACCTCTTCATGTCTAACCCTCTGTCCCTCCTCCCCCCTCAGACAGATGAACACCAACCACCTCCACCTCTTCATGTCTAACCCTCTGTCCCTCCTCCCCCCTCAGACAGATGAACACCAACCACCTCCACCTCTTCATGCCTAACCCTCTGTCCCTCCTCCCCCCTCAGACAGATGAACACCAACCACCTCCACCTCTTCATGTCTAACCCTCTGTCCCTCCTCCCCCCTCAGACAGATGAACACCAACCACCTCCACCTCTTCATGTCTAACCCTCTGTCCCTCCTCCCCCCTCAGACAGATGAACACCACCCACCTCCACCTCTTCATGCCTAACCCTCTGTCCCTCCTCCCCCCTCAGACAGATGAACACCAACCACCTCCACCTCTTCATGTCTAACCCTCTGTCCCTCCTCCCCCCTCAGACAGATGAACACCAACCACCTCCACCTCTTCATGCCGGCCCTCATGGGGTTCATCTCCGCCACCACCTCCGTGGTCTACTACCACAACATCGAGACCTCCAACTTCCCCAAGCTGCTACTGGGTAAGCCAGCTGTCACTCACACTGTCTGATACCCCTGGAAGGCCCGCCCCCATCAGCTTGGAGAGCCTCCCCATAGGCCAGCTGCAACCTTGCCACCTGTCCATCAAACTGGACTAGAGAGAGGGGGGGGGGGGGGGGGGGGGAGGAGGAGAGAGAGAGAGAGGGAAAGAGAGATAGAGAGAGAGAGAGGGGGGAGAGAGAGAGAGAGGGGGGGGGAGAGAGAGAGAGAGCGAGAGAGAGGGAGAGAGATAGAGAGGGAGAGAGAGAGAGAGAGAGAGAGAGAGAGAGAGAGAGAGAGAGAGCATTTCCACCCTAGGACTGAAGACCAGTGTTTGGGCTAAAGACTTTTGTGTTTCCATCTCTGATCTCATGGCAGATATGGCTACAACACTTAGTTCCCGCAAACAACATACATTTCTAACATCACAAACAACCCCCCCCCAAAAAACTTTTAACAAATAAAACTTAAACACCATCGTCACATTGTTGTTGATATGAATGTCCTGTTCCTGGTTGTGGTTCTGGTTCTGACCCCCCCAGCCCTGTTCATCTACTGGGTCCTGGCTGATATGAATGTTCTGGTTGTGGTTCTGGTTCTGTCTCCCCAGCCCTGTTCATCTATTGGGTCCTGGGCTTCGTGACCAAGTCCATCAAGCTGTGGAAGTTCATCCAGTACGACGTGGGCGTCCAGCACCTGAGGTTCTGCATCACGGCCCTGCTGGTGGTCCTGTACGGCCTGCTCATGGCCGTGGAGATCAACGTCATCAGGGTCAGGGTGAGTCTGAGGGGGGGGGGGGGTTGTTGGGGGGGTGGGGGATGCTGGTGGTCCTGTACGGCCTGCTGATGGCTGTGGAGATCAACGTCATCAGGGTCAGGGTGAGCCTGGAAGGGGGGGTGGTGTATGTGGCGGGGGGAGGTGTGTGTGTGTGTGTGTGTGTGTTGTGTGTTTGTGTCATCAGGGTCAGGGTGAGTGTGTGTGTGTGTGTGTGGGGTGTGTGTGTGTGTGTGTGTGTGTGTCTGTCTGTCTGCCTGCCTGCCTGTCTGTGATATGAGGTGTGTGTGTTTGTGACTCTGTGTGTGTGTGTGAGTGTCTACATCAAGTCACCATCAATACCTATCAATCTATCTACCATGTCTCCTCTCTCCCCCCCCCTCCCCCCTCCTCCCCCCTCCCTCTCTCTCTCTCTCTCTCTCTCTCTCTCTCTCTCTCTCTCTGTGTATTTCTCTCTCTTTGTCTCTCTCCTCTCTCCCCCCCCCTGTCCCCCCTCCTCCTCCTTCCAGAGGTACGTGTTCTTCGCCGACCCCCAGAAGGTCAAGCCCCCGGAGGACCTCCAGGACTTGGGGGTACGCTTCCTGCAGCCCTTCGTCAACCTCCTGTCCAAGGCCACGTACTGGTGGATGAACCCCCTGATCGTGGGGGCGCACACCCGCCCCATAGAGCTGAAGAAGATCGGCAAGCTGCCCATAGCCATGCGCTCGCTAACCAACTACCTGAAGCTGAAGGACGCCTACGAAGAACAGAGGGTGAGGAAGGGGGGGAGGAGGGGAAGGGAGGGAGGGAGGGAGGGAGAGGGGAGAGAGGGAGGGGAGGGAGAGGGGAGGGAGGGGAGCTGCCCATAGCCATGCGGTCCCTCACCAACTATCTGAAGCTGAAGGACGCCTACAAGGAACAGAGTGTGAGGAAGGGGGGAGGGAGGGGAGAGGGAGGGGGGGGAGGGAGGGAGCGAGGGAGGGAGCGAGGGAGGGGGAGGGAGAGGGATGTGGGAGAGAGACCAACTACCTGAAGCTGAAGGACGCCTACGAGGAGCAGAGGGTGAGGAGGGAGGGGTAAGTTAGTAAGTAAAATGTATTTATAGAGCACCCTTCCCAGACCAAGGGTCACAAAGTGCTTTACATAACGAGGAAAAAATACAATAAAACATAAATCAAGAGCGAAAACCACAGCAGGTTCTGCCTACGAGGAACAGAGGGAGAGGGGGGGGGGAGGGAGAGGGGAGGGAGGACCCAGACAAGGCCCCCTCCATATGGAGGTCCATGTACCGACTAACCCTCCCTCTCTCCCCCCTCCTCCCCCCTCCCTCTCTCCCCCCTCCTCCCCCCTCCCTCCCCCTCCCCCTCCCCCCCCCCCCCCCCCCCCAGCAGAGTGCAGAGGACCCAGACAAGGCCCCCTCCATCTGGAGGTCCATGTACCGGGCGTTCGGCCGGCCCATCCTGCTCAGCAGCACCTTCCGCTACCTGGCCGACCTGCTGGGCTTCGCCGGGCCGCTCTGCATCTCTGGCATAGTTCAACACCTGGAGACCAACACATCTACTAGGAACCCCACCAAGGTGAGGGGAGGGGGGGGGGGGGGGCTCTGGCATAGTCCAACACCTAGAGACCAACACGTCTACTAGGAACCCCACCAAGGTGAGTAGTGCCGAAGAACGGAAAAGAAGAAGCACACGTTGAATATTTACGATCGTCGGCCCCGACCATTTTCCGAGCAGATTGTCTGGAGAAATTGACTCTTAACACACATCACACCACAGGATAATCTTGTAGGATAATCTTTAGAGCCATCCGATAATCGGGCGTTTGCTGTCCTTGGTCGGAAGGGCGGAAATCGGGCCAGATTATCTTTATGTGTGTACCAGGCTTTAGATTTTAATATTTGTAGGGTTTGGGCCTGTTTGATTTCTCCAGGGAGTTTGTTCCAGGAGCATGCGGCAGAGTGACTGAAAGTTGCTTCACCGTGTTTTGTTTTCACTCTTGGAATGATTAGCTGATTAGGAGGAGATCTGATATGTATTTTGGTCCAACACCAAGTATTTTGGTGTGTGTCTGTGTTTGTGTGTGTGTGTGTGTGTGTGTGTGTGTGTGTGCGCGTGTGTCTCTGTGTGTGTGTGTGTGTGTGTGCGCGTGTGTCTCTGTGTGTGTGTGTTTGTGTGTGTGTGTGTGTGTGTGTGTGTGTGTGTGTAGTCTGAAGCACTGAGCTGAAGGCTGGCCAAAGCAGGGCATCATGGGTCGACACTGACAGTGTGAGCGACACGTGGTAAACAAAGTGGAAGCGTGTGTGTGTGTGTGTGTGTCTGTGTGTGTCTGTGTGTGTGTGTGCATTTCTGAGCGACATGGAAAATTCACCACCCATCTAACACTCCCTGGCTCTGTGTGTGTGACAGCGTCTGGAGAACATCAGGGCATGCTTTATATGGCCCTTTAACATACCATAGGTATGTGTGTGTGTGTGTGTGTGTGTGTGTGTGTGTGTGCCTACTGTTAAGCCCTTTACACACACAGTTCCCTGTAAATTACATGGAATCCCAACCCGTGACCACCAGTGATGTTCGCCGTTCACACATGAGCTAAATGCCCTAACATTCCCATGTTGCACCTTTACAAACATGCAACAGCATCCAGTAGTGGCTCACTGTCAACAACAGTAGCCCACATGGCGACTAAAGGAGGAAATCCGCACTCTCGGATAAGTATTAACTGTGTTTAATGCAGACAACATTTCAACCCCCGGGCCTTTGTCAGAGTTTACACCGGCTAGCAAGTCACTTCAAGTTGTTCAGGCTAATGTTGATACACCAGTTAACATTAGCTAGCTGTATGTATGAATGAATGAATGAATGAATGGTCTTTATTGTCATTGCTATAGTACAGGTACCAAACAACGAAATTTAGGAGGGGTGGCTCCCCTGGTGTTAGGAAAGAAAAAAACTAAAAAAAAACACAAGAAGGGAAGGAGCTGGTTTACATAAATAAAGGCTATGTACACTATCCACTATACTATACTGTACAGATAGACGACTAGGGTTGTCATATTGCACATAGTATTATTGCACATTCATTTATGTGTCGCAGTTTGCAGGCTTGAAATGTACATATTTGTGCCTCAGCACTACACCTGATTTTTTCAGTCCAGCAGCTGCCATCAATCCGTCCAGACTGTCCAGGGCCCAGAACCTAGGTCTTTGCTGTGTTCAGGGCCTGGATGGCCCTGGGGTAGAAGCTGTTCTTCAGTCTGTTTGTCCTTGCGGCCATGGTCCTGTACCGCCTTTTCGAGGGCAGCCGGGCAAAGTGTTCGTACCCAGGGTGGGTTGGGTCTCTGGAGATCTTGGAGGCCTTTACGTGCTGGACCAGGCAATGTTCCTGCTTCTGTTCACAACTAAGCCTTCCCTGCATTTTCCATGGAATTACACAAGGTCTTGACAGCCCGACCCAGACTGCGTGTGTGTGGTTCTAGCTGTGTGTGTGTGTGTGTGTGTGTGTGTGTGTGTGTGTGTGTGTTCCCAGGGCTGTCCGTGCAGCCCAGAGC
>NC_137678.1:17988738-18008738 GCF_963989245.1 Nansenia antarctica
TGTGTGTGTGTGTTCTGCCATGTGTATGTGTGTGTTCTGTCGTGTGTGTGTGTGTGTGTGTGTGTTCTGTCCTGTGTGTTGTCCTGTGTGTGTGTGTGTGTGTGTGTGTTCTGTCTTGTGTGTGTGTGTGTGTGTGTGTGTGTGTGTGTGTGTGTGTGTGTGTGTGTAGATCGTGATGGGGGTGATCCTGCTGTACTACCTGCTGGGATACTCTGCTCTGGTTGGGGCGTCGGTGATCGTGCTACTGGCGCCCATCCAATACCTGATCGCCACCAAGCTGGCCGACACCCAGAAGAGCACCCTGGTAGGACCACACACACACACACACACACCCACACACACACACACACACACACACACAGGACAGAACACACACATAATCTGTAAAAAACTGAAAACTGACCGTGCCGTATTTGGGAACCTGTCACAATTCATTCACCCATCCATCTGTTAATTAATTAATTCATCCATTCATCCATCCATCCCTCCCTCACCACCCCACCTCCCTCCCTCCTCCCTCCCCTCCCCCCCCTTTCTCCCTCACTCCACCCCCTCTCCTCCCTCCCACCTCCCCCTCCCTCCTCTCTCCCTCCATCCATCCCTCCCTCTACCTCCCCCCTCCCCCTCCCTCCCTCCTCCCTCCCTCCCTCCCTCCCCCCTCCTCCCTCCCTCCCTCCCCCTCCCTCTCTCCCTCCCCTCCCTCCCCCACCACCTCCCTCCCTCCTCCCTCCCTCCCCACCTCCCTCCCCTCCCTCCTCCCTCCCTCCCTCCCCACCTCCCTCCCTCCCTCTCTCCCTCCCCTCCCTCCCTCCCTCCCCACCTCCCTCCCCTCCCTCCTCCCTCCCTCCCACCCCACCTCCCTCCCCCACCTCCCCCATCCTCCCCCCCCCCCCCCCCCCCCAGGACCAGTCTACGGAGCGTCTAAAGAAGACCACGGAGATCCTGAAGGGCATCAAGCTGCTGAAGCTGTACGCCTGGGAGAAGATCTTCTGTGACAGCGTGGAGGAGACCAGAGGCAAGGAGCTCACCAGCCTGCGCACCTTCGCCCTCTACACCTCCATGTCCAGTAAGGCATCCCCCCTTCCTTCTATACCTCCTCCTCTCACCCCCTGTTCTCTACACCTCCATGTCCAGTAAGGCATCCCCCCTTCCCTCTATACCTCCTCCTCTCACCCCCCTGTTCTCTACACCTCCATGTCCAGTAAGGCATCCCCCCTTCCCTCTATACCTCCTCCTCTCACCCCCCTGTTCTCTACACCTCCATGTCCAGTAAGGCATCACCCCTTCCCTCTATACCTCCTCCTCTCACCCCCCTGTTCTCTACACCTCCATGTCCAGTAAGGCATCCCCCCTTCCCTCTATACCTCCTCCTCTCACCCCCCTGTTCTCTACACCTCCATGTCCAGTAAGGCATCACCCCTTCCCTCTATACCTCCTCCTCTCACCCCCCTGTTCTCTACACCTCCATGTCCAGTAAGGCATCACCCCTTCCCTCTATACCTCCTCCTCTCACCCCCCTGTTCTCTACACCTCCATGTCCAGTAAGGCATCACCCCTTCCCTCTATACCTCCTCCTCTCACCCCCCTGTTCTCTACACCTCCATGTCCAGTAAGGCATCCCCCCTTCCCTCTATACCTCCTCCTCTCACCCCCCTGTTCTCTACACCTCCATGTCCAGTAAGGCATCACCCCTTCCCTCTATACCTCCTCCTCTCACCCCCCTGTTCTCTACACCTCCATGTCCAGTAAGGCATCCCCCCTTCCCTCTATACCTCCTCCTCTCACCCCCCCATCTCACCAGCCTGCACACCTTCGCCCTCTACACCTCCATGAGCAGTAAAGCGTCCCTCCTTCCCTCTACACCGCCTCCTCTCACCCCCCTGTTCTCTACACCCCCATGAGCAGTAAGACATCCCTCCTTCCCTCTGTACCTCCTCCTCTCATCCCCCTGTTCTCTACACCTCCTTCTCTCATCCCTCTGTCCTCTACACCTCAATGAGCTGTAAGACTCCTCCTCTCATCCCCCCTTCCCTCTACACCTCCTCCTCTCACCCCCTCATCTCACCAGCCTCTGCAACTTCGCCCTCTACACCTCCATGAGCAGTAAGACACACTCCTCTCATCCCCCTGTTCTCTACACCTCCATGTCTAGTAAGACACACTCCTCCTCTACACCTCCTCTCATCCCCTCTGTTCTCTACACCTCCTCTCATCCCTCTGTTCTCTACACCTCCTCTCATCCCTCTGTTCTCTACACCTCCTCTCATCCCTCTGTTCTCTACACCTCCTCTCATCCCTCTGTTCTCTACACCTCCTCTCATCCCTCTGTTCTCTACACCTCCTCTCATCCCTCTGTTCTCTACACCTCCTCTCATCCTCCTGTTCTCTACACCTCCTCTCATCCTCCTGTTCTCTACACCTCCTCTCATCCCTCTGTTCTCTACACCTCCTCTCATCCCTCTGTTCTCTACACCTCCTCTCATCCTCCTGTTCTCTACACCTCCTCTCATCCTCCTGTTCTCTACACCTCCTCTCATCCCTCTGTTCTCTACACCTCCTCTCATCCTCCTGTTCTCTACACCTCCTCTCATCCCTCTGTTCTCTACACCTCCTCTCATCCCTCTGTTCTCTACACCTCCTCTCATCCTCCTGTTCTCTACACCTCCTCTCATCCTCCTGTTCTCTACACCTCCTCTCATCCCCCTGTTCTCTACACCTCCTCTCATCCCTCTGTTCTCTACACCTCCTCTCATCCTCCTGTTCTCTACACCTCCTCTCATCCTCCTGTTCTCTACACCTCCTCTCATCCCCCTGTTCTCTACACCTCCTCTCATCCCTCTGTTCTCTACACCTCCTCTCATCCTCCTGTTCTCTACACCTCCTCTCATCCCTCTGTTCTCTACACCTCCTCTCATCCCTCTGTTCTCTACACCTCCTCTCATCCCTCTGTTCTCTACACCTCCTCTCATCCCCCTGTTCTCTACACCTCCTCTCATCCCTCTGTTCTCTACACCTCCTCTCATCCCTCTGTTCTCTACACCTCCTCACCTTCGCCCTCTACACCTCCATGTCCAGTACGACATCCCCCCTTCCCTCGACATCTCCTCCTCTCACCCCCCCATCTCACCAGCCTGCCCCCCCTTCTCTACTCCTCCTTTTCTCCTCCTCCTCTTCCTTTTTCAACTCTCTTTCCCTTCTACTCCTCTCTACACATCTATGATAGCTCCCACTGATCAAGTTATTGATCAAATGATTGATCACACAAACAAACGGCGTACTGATGATGTGCTAATGTCTTAGAGCATGGGTCACCAACAGGCGGCCCGCGGGCCAGATGCGGCCCACCAAAGCTTTCCATCGGGCCCGCCGAATATTCATGTTTTTACGGGGTTTTTTTACGTTTTTTTTGTTTTCTTTTGAAAATTCGAAAATGAGGGAAATACCGTTTAGAACATATATCATAGATTAATATTGTTCTTACAATGCAGGAGGACTCAGACCTACCTCATTCACAAAGCTGCAGCCTTGCTTCTGGTTGGGCACTGAATAGCAGTAGCGAAGCTGAAACTAATTCCCCTCTTTTATTAAATGGAATGCGGCAGACGTAGCGCTATTCTCATGCAAGAATGAGGACAAATTCATAGCTCTCATTTAACATTTCGTTGTATTTTATTTTTTCACATAGCCTACTCATAGGCCTATTTAACATTTCGTTTTATTTTATTTTTCACTCTTTGTTGCTCTTGTTTAACATTTCGTAACATTAACAGTGACTTAAATAACTACCTTCTCAGTCAGAAAATGAAAAAGATTAACATCACTTAAATAAAAAAATAGCATGGCAAATGATAGGCCTTCGTTGCCAGAAATGTTGTTTTCAAGTCGGTCAGTCAAACGTTCACCGCGGCATCCTGGTATCGCCTGGCATCTGTAGCCTATATCAAATAAAACGGTAATAACCAGGTCATTAAATTATACTTTAACAATGAATAAACCATGCCATTTAACATAGCAAAAATAAAATCCTATGTCTGCAATACTCACATTTTGTTAATGAGAGAACTGACATCTCCCCTCTGACGCCAACTTCTTAAAATCAGGCTGGACAGTTGTTAGGCTTATGCGCAAGCAGTCCTCCAAAGACTCGTTTGACAGGCTGTTCCTCTCATGCGTCTTGATAGCGTTCATCTTTGAGAACGCAGATTCGCACGTATAAGTTGACCCGAACATGGTGAGCACATACATAGCAAACGTCTTCAGTGTGCCATAGTCTTGGGGACAAGCCGTGTCTGGAATCTGCTGGGGAACTGCATCATTCCTTCATCAATGCAGATATTTTCAAAGGGCTGATACAGCTCTTTGAATTTGGCTACAATATAATCTAAAACAGGACGCACTTTATACATTTATCTGTGGCGTCCTGTGATGCATTATTGTTGTAGTGGAGGAACTTCCAGATGAGCTGGAACCTGTTCCTCAGCATGGTTTTATTGAAGTATGGAGTGGCGTCCTGTTGATCCACACTCCAATACATTTCTAGATTTGGCTTTTTTATGTAACCGGTGATGAAAGTGAGTCCAAAGAATTGTTTCAGTTCTGGGACTGTCACCGGTTTCCATAACCTCCCTCTGGAGTGTGGCAGAGTGTCGGGATGTGCCTGTAAAAACTGCTGGGCATACAGGTTGGTTTGATCTGCAATGTGCTGCAGCAGCTCATCAGTAATAAGCAGCTCCAGGAAATCAACCGGCAGGTCAGATTCCAGCTTTCTTTGAAATCTTTCCCATCAAAATATCTGACAAAAACGCACAACTGGGAAATGTCAGTGTTGTCAGTGGACTCGTCAATAGCCAGGGATATGTGTTGCGCTTCCTTGACCCCATCAAGTACACATCGTTCGACGTCCTCTGCCAAGACGTGGACACGGCGGGCGGTAGTTGTGGAAGACAGAGGTATTTGCTTAACAGAGGCGATTATCCTGTCCATCGATTTGTCGGTGGCAAGTTCCTCCAAAACAGTGACCATGCACTCCTTAAAAACCTCAGCATCAGTAAATGGCTTGTTATGCTTGGAGAGAACCCAGACAGCCCGAAGAGATGCACTAGTTGCCCTCTCTTGTTCAGTTGACGTTCTGCTAATAATTCCACTAGCATGTCCATATGCAGCTTTTAAGCTCGCAATCTTTCTGTGACGGGCCTCTGACATTTCTGGGTATGACTCTCTGAAGGCTGCATGCCTTGTGTAATTGTGACGGCGAATATTATTGTAACCAGGGAGTAGCTGAAAAGGACTGTATAATTTAGGAAGGGGGCTGGTTATCTAACTAAGGGAGCTAAATAGGCAGTATAGGAGGATACAGGCAGGGGGCGCCAGCAAACCGTTCGACTAGCAGTTAATGTCGTTAGCATTAGCAAGGGAACTAGCATTAGCATTAGCCTTCAAACAACTAGCATTAGCATTGGAGCTACAAACAACTAACACACGGTATTACATATGAACAACACATTTATTACACGACGGTTGTATACATCCCCATATATACATTCCCTCCCGGCCGGCCACACACACTCTCAATCACTCACTGATAGTCTCTGGCCTGAACAGGCTTATAGTCCAGTGGCGTGGTGCGCGTTGAGGCCTGGTGGAATGGCATGTGCGTCGATGAAGTGGTCCGCGTCGAAGCTCCGCTGGAGTCTGTGTTCGCTCGTGGAGGCGACGATTAATGTCCAGCTGGCGTCCCGCTTGGTCCAACGTTGAACAGCCGGCCGCTGGCAAGGCGGTCCAACGGGAACACAACTAACAGGCTACAGTGGTTCACTCAATAATCGCTTTTCCTGGCGTCTTCAGTTGCTGCACGGTGTGCGCGCTGCTGAATCCGCCATCTTAGATCGGCTTCGTTGCTTCTCTCGTTCTGCTTCTCTGTCGTTCTGCTTCTCATAACACACTCTGACTGACGGACTACTTCCGTCTCTTATATAGACACCACCGAACCTAACATCCGGTCACGGACACACCCCGGATATACTACGTCATCGGACATATACATAAACAGTACAATAATAACACATACACTTCATAAAACGTACAGAAATAGTATAGAAAATAACAAAGAAATAACTGGGGCAAAATAGGGCTGGTTTGGGGAAACTAAACTGGCACTAAACTGTGGGCCTTCACAACAGCCGCCCCATGAAACCCTCGGTTTCAGTTAACTAAGAAGGCACACTGGCTAGGCTGCTCTAGCAGCGTGAAGTAGGAGGTGATAGTGTCGACCACTCTGCCTGTCTGCCAGGCGGCGCGCGGAAGGGACTGGTCGATCACCGGTACCACGGCACCTTCGGACAAGCGGTCTCTCTCCCTCAGCAGAGTCTTCTGCTTCTCCTCCTTCTCCAGGGCGCGGATGTGCTCCTCGAAGCAGATCAAAGCGTCTTCCTGGTCCATGTTCTGCAGCGCCTCGTACTCAGCGAAGGAGGGGTCGTCCAGCAGGTACTGCTGGGCCTCGGACCAGGTGGTGCGGTAGGTGACGTTGGCCATGTTGTCCAGAATGCTCTTCAGCGCCTCCCAGTTCCTCTTCCTGAGCTGCTTGGCTTGTTCCTTCTCCTTCTTAGCCTGGTAGGCCTTAAACGCTTGCTTCTTCTCACTCAGCTTGGGCAGGGCGCTGTAGCGTGGGTCGTTGATGATCATTCTCATGGTTTGCTCCCATGACGCGTCGGATGAACCACCATCCTCCTCCAGAAGCTCTTTGAAGGCCTGCTTGGCCTCCTCCTTTGGGTTCCACTTTACTCTCTTCTTCGCCAACTCCGGCCTTTCCTCCTTGGAGGCGTCTACAATACTGGCTGAGACTTTCATGGCTGACGTGTACTCGACGGAGTTGACGGGTACGTCAATGCTGCCCTCGGCCACGTGAGGGTGCATGGCCACCTGCAGGTGTTCCTCGGCAACAGCTGTTGCCGCCATGGCACGGTAGCGCCACCACCGGGACTCCTTCGTCTGGGAGTTGTAGTAGTAAGGCTTTCCCGTGTCAGACTTGTACTCTGTCCACAGAGACTTCTTCTTTGGTTGGTCATCCTGTGGTGAACCATTTGTGGTACTAACTGTTCCAGGTGCACTGGCAGCAATAGATTCCACTCCAGGCGGTCCGGTTGGTTGGTTTGCTTCTTCTGTTCGGACATGGAGGGATGACGTAGCTCTCCCGTCTCTATCTCTCCCCTCGGTAGCGCCTTGGAGGGCCCACCCAAGCGCAGTCTTAACAGCCATCGGGCAGCCTCGTGGTCCTCTCAGCGGAGGACGGAGCGACACGATCAGGTCAGCGTTGTCCGAGCCGATGAGAAGGGTTGGCTCCGCTCCTTCTATCGGGTGTAGGTCTACTCCCCGTAGGTGGGGATATCTTGCGCGTAACCTCTCCAGGGGGTAGTCGTAGCGGGAGAGCGCTAGCTGGTCGGCGGTGAAGACATTCTGAAGCCGATGTCTATCCGACGGCCGCCCCGCCGGGGAGATAGAGAAGTTGATTCTCGCCCCGGTGACCTCTTTAAGGTCGCGACGTATCGTGCGCAGAGTCAGCTTCTCCGCAGTCCCTTGGAGCCCCAACTGGCGCACTGCCCCCTGGAGAAGGATGGTCCGTTCCGACCCGTCGTCTAGAACGGCGTACGTGTCGTACACAGCGTTGTTGTGGTGAAGTCGGACCTTCACCACCTTCAGTAGAACCTTAGAGCCGCTGCTCTGTGGCGAGTCTAGGTAGTAGACAGGGGTTTCCTCTTCCGGTGCGCGACCGGACCTAGGGCTTCTGTTGCCCTCCGTGGACCTGGCGAGGGAGACCTCGTGTAGGATGTGGAGGTGGACCTCCTCACAGCGGTTGCACTTCCTCCTCAAGGTGCAGTTCTTCGCCAGATGGTCGCGCCCACAGTTCCAGCACCTCTTGTTCTCCTCGAGCCACCTCTGCTTGTCCTCGGTACTCAGGTTGTTGAAGTCACTGCACTCATTGAACCAGTGCTCGCTGGGGCAGTACGGACATGGCGGTGGACCTCTCCGTCCCTTTTGAGGGGGTTGAGAGGAATCCTTTCCCTCAGGTCGGGTGGTCCTCTCTCTCCGAGGCTCCTCCTCCGTGTGCAGCACTCCTACTGGGCGTCCTCTGTTCGAGCTCGGCCGGTCCCAGCGGTCTCCCTTCTCCCTCTCCTTCTTCGGCTCAGCGTAACCCATGGCGTCTACGTTGGTGTCATGCACTTCCTCCAGTAGGAACTCCGCGAAGGCAGCCATGCTCAGACCCAACTTCTCGGGGTTACGAACGCGCTGCTGTCGCCGGAACCTCTCCTGCCGGAAGCGTGGGATCTTGCGGAGCAGCCGCTCTACGTTGGAGGTGCTGTTGATCTCGCTGGCGCCAGCTGGGCCCTGCGTCTTCAGCATTCCAACCAAGGTGTGCACGCGGAGCGCGAAGTCATCCAGCGCCCGGTCATCCTTGATGGGGGCCTGCTGTTCGAGGGCTTGCAGTTCAGCAAGGGCGTGGTTCCAGGGACGACCGTAGCGGGCATCCAAGTCAGCGAGCGCTCTGGTGTAAGGTGTAGGTGCGGAGGCATGAGCCAGTACCATGTTGTGGGCTCTGGGGTTCCTCACATGCTGAAGGAGAATCGCATATTTGTAGGACTCCGAGCAGGAGTTGTCCAAGAGCGTGTCTAGGCAGATGCGTAGCTCCACATACTGGCTCCTGTCCTCGTCCTTGAAGAAGGGGAACTTGGGTCCCTCCACCTGGGGGAACATCCTGTAGTGGATCATCGGGGCTGGAGTGACGGTCTGGGTGTCCGGCCTGCATGCATTTTGGTGCACTGGAGGACCTAGGGGTGTGCTACGCTCTTGGGGGATGGCTCCCCTCCCGGGCAGCGACGCTGGCTCCCTCTGGGCCGCGTAGCGGTCGGGTCCCTGGTCCTCTTCCTTCCAGGTGGTCAGCTGGGCCTGCAGTTGGACAGTCATGGCGGGGGTCATGGAGCCATCGGCGGGGGGTTCAGGAGATGGCACTCGAGAGGGCCGTGCGGATGATGCTCTGGAGCTACGGGCCGACGGACCTCTGCTGATGCACACGTCGCGCATGGTCTGCATCACTTCCTCCATCTTCTCCGCGTGCAGTTGCTCTCTCTCCATCTGGAGGCGGTCGCGCTCCATCTGGAAGCGTTCACGTTCTAGCGCCTCCTGGCGCTGTCTCTCCGCCTGGAGGCGGTCGCGCTCCATCTGGAAGCGTTCACGTTCTAGCGCCTCCTGGCGCTGTCTCTCCGCCTCGCGTTCCGCTCCGTTCATCTGGAAGCGTTCACGTTCTAGCGCCTCCTGGCGCTGTCTCTCCGCCGCGCGTTCCGCTCCGTCCATCTGGAAGCGTTCACGTTCTAGCGCCTCCTGGCGCTGTCTCCCCGCCGCCTCCATCTGGAGGCGCTCGCGTTCTAGCGCCTCCTGGCGCTGTCTCCCCGCCGCCTCCATCTGGAGGCGCTCGCGCTCGAAATGGATGCGTTCCCTCTCTAACGCCATCTCGGCCTGTTGGCGCTCCCGCTCTAACGCCATCTCGGCCTGTTGGCGCATATATTCTGACAGCGCGGCACTACTCCCTCTGGAGTGCAGGCTATCCGCCCCAGAGGCATAACTGCCCACGGAAGCCCTGGACCGGTAGGAAGCCACTGAGCGGCAGGAGCTAGGTCTCGAGCGCGCCGTACTGGGAGGCAGATCGTTAAGGCTGAGGCCCTCCCTCTTCCGCCCGCAGGCGCTGTCGGACCGGGCCTCTCCTTCCTGTTCTTCCGTTTCCACGGCAAAACCCTGCGGTTCTGCCATCTCATCCTCAGGCTGGTGCTCTTTGAGGGCTGTCTCAGTGCTAGCCACCCGCGCGCCGGCGGACACCTCGGCCTCTCCGACCACTGTATCCCGTGGAGTGCGCTCCTCGCTACCACTCAGTGAGCTTTCGAGCTCAAGCTCATACTCCTGTAACCTCGGAGGCAACCGCGGGACTCTCTGTGGTCGTGGCTCTGGCTCAGGGGGCGGAGAAGGGGGGGTAACTGTCTGGTCTGGTTGGCTGCGCTCAGCCATGCTATCACTACACTACCTATCCGGCTCGAAGGACCAATTGTAACCAGGGAGTAGCTGAAAAGGACTGTATAATTTAGGAAGGGGGCTGGTTATCTAACTAAGGGAGCTAAATAGGCAGTATAGGAGGATACAGGCAGGGGGCGCCAGCAAACCGTTCGACTAGCAGTTAATGTCGTTAGCATTAGCAAGGGAACTAGCATTAGCATTAGCCTTCAAACAACTAGCATTAGCATTGGAGCTACAAACAACTAACACACGGTATTACATATGAACAACACATTTATTACACGACGGTTGTATACATCCCCATATATACATTCCCTCCCGGCCGGCCACACACACTCTCAATCACTCACTGATAGTCTCTGGCCTGAACAGGCTTATAGTCCAGTGGCGTGGTGCGCGTTGAGGCCTGGTGGAATGGCATGTGCGTCGATGAAGTGGTCCGCGTCGAAGCTCCGCTGGAGTCTGTGTTCGCTCGTGGAGGCGACGATTAATGTCCAGCTGGCGTCCCGCTTGGTCCAACGTTGAACAGCCGGCCGCTGGCAAGGCGGTCCAACGGGAACACAACTAACAGGCTACAGTGGTTCACTCAATAATCGCTTTTCCTGGCGTCTTCAGTTGCTGCACGGTGTGCGCGCTGCTGAATCCGCCATCTTAGATCGGCTTCGTTGCTTCTCTCGTTCTGCTTCTCTGTCGTTCTGCTTCTCATAACACACTCTGACTGACGGACTACTTCCGTCTCTTATATAGACACCACCGAACCTAACATCCGGTCACGGACACACCCCGGATATACTACGTCATCGGACATATACATAAACAGTACAATAATAACACATACACTTCATAAAACGTACAGAAATAGTATAGAAAATAACAAAGAAATAACTGGGGCAAAATAGGGCTGGTTTGGGGAAACTAAACTGGCACTAAACTGTGGGCCTTCACAACAATTATATTCTTTTTCTACAGCTACCGTTTCATTGCAGATGAGGCATACAGGTTTTGCGTTATAAAAAGTGGGCAAGATGAATGCGTACTTTTCAGTCCATTCCTCATTAAAGCTGCGGTTTTCCACGTCAATTTTACGTTTCAGCTTCTTTGAGAGTGACATTTTGTCTGTCCTCACAATTGTGTTCGGAGCCGTTGGTTAGACAGATAGTAAACAGAATGAGATAGCTAACAGATAACAGAATGAAGCTCCAATTACCAAAGGCAATAAATAAGAACTGCAGGTGGAACACTGGAGTCAGAACAATCATTGAAAAATAGGTATGAAGTGAAGCCAAAATATCTCGATTGCCCCCTGGTGGCTGGTTGGATAATAGGTGTCAGGAGTCTGTTCACACTGATAATAGGCTAATAATCATTAATAACATTAATTTAGTAAGAAAAAGAAAATATTAAACAGTAATATGCTAATAGTACTATATACAATAGTATGCCTAAATAAAATAATAATTATATATTATATATATATATATATATATATATATATATATATATATATATTAAAGTCCGGCCCCCACAGTGTATGCTTTGAAAAATTCTGGCACTTGGACAAATATAGTTGGTGACCCCTGTCTTAGAGTGTTCTACCTCTTCTCCTCTTCTCCTGGTCATCCACCTCTTCTTGTCCTCCCTCTCTCCGTAGTCTTCATGAACGCTGCCATCCCCATCGCTGCTGTGCTCGCGGTAAGAAGAGCGCCCCCTGTCTGCTGAGTCTGGCCACTGTATTTTTCAAAATAAAAGTCCAAACATTTTGATTGGTTGCCGACATGCGGACCAAAACACTAGACTAACATGTCACATATGTTGTAGTAATAACACATGTGTGCGTGTGTCTCTGTGTGTGTGTATGTGTGTGTGTGTCTGTGTGTGTCTCTCCCCCCCCCCAGACGTTTGTCACCTACTCTCTGATCAACGAGAGCCGGCCCACCCCCTCCGAGGCCTTCGCTGCCCTGGCGCTGTTCCACATCCTGGTCACCCCCCTGTTCCTGCTGTCCACCGTGGTGCGCTTCGCTGTCAAGGCCCTGGTCAGGTGAGACAACAAGGCCCTGCAAGGCCCTGGTCAGGTCAGTCAACAAGGCCCTGGTCAGGTCAGTCAACAAGGCCCTGGTCAGGTCAGTCAACAAGGCCCTGGTCAGGTCAGTCAACAAGGCCCTGGTCAGGTCAGTCAACAAGGCCCTGGTCAGGTCAGTCAACAAGGCCCTGGTCAGGTCAGTCAACAAGGCTTCATGGCCCCCTGGTCAGGTGAGACAAGGCCCTGGTCAGGTGAGACAAGGCCCTGGTCAGGTCAGTCAACGCTGAGGGTCAAAGGTCTCCTCACCTCATCTCACACACATTCTACTGTACAACACTGAGGGGTCAGAGGTCATTCTACTGAGGCCTAGTAGTTGGGACCCTGGACTCGCCCGCAACCGAATACTGGAGCACAGATAGTCTGCATGCTTGGCATGCTTTGGATGGAATGTTACAATGCTGTTTACTGATCCCCTGCCGTGTGTGTGTGTGTGTGTGTGTGTGTGTGTCAATATGTGTGTGTGTGTGTGTGTGTGTGTGTGTGCGTCTGTGTGTGTGTGTGTGTGTGTGTGTGTGTCCATATGTGTGTGTGTGTGTGTGTGTGTGTGTGTCCGTCCTTGCGTCCATATGCGTCTGTGCGTCCATATGCGTCCGTGCGTCCATATGTGTGTGTGTGTGTGTAGTGTACAGAAGCTGGGTGAGTTCCTGCAGAGTGACGAGATAGGTGACGACAGCTGGAGGAACGGTGACATGTCTGTCTCCTTGGATACGTGCAAGAAGCACCCGGGGGCGGTGAGTACTCAGGCCACGCCCCTTCCCTGCCCTACGCTGGCCTCCCATTGGTCCACGTTCCCCAGACCACGCCTCCAATGCAGCCCAACACTGCCCACCCATTGGCCCACTGCCCCTAGGCCACGCCCCCAACACAGCCCAACGCTGGCCACCGATTGGTCCACGGCCCCCAGACCACGCCCCCCAACAGAGCACAACGCTGGCCACCCATTGGCCCACGCTTCCCTAGGCCACGCCCCAATACAGCCCTATGCTGGCCACCCATTGGCCCACGGCCCCTAGGCCACGCCCCCAACACAGCCCAACGCTGGCCACCCATTGGCCCACGGCCCTAGGCCACGCCTTTACCTCACATCAATCATCTCCTAGCTCAGTGGCCTTGTGGTCAGAGTGTCTTCAGCACTCTTGAGATTGAGTTGGGAGGTTGTGAGTTCGATCCCCGGCCGAGTCATACCACCAAAGACTAAACATGGTACCTGATGCCTCTCTGCTTGGCACTCAGCATTAAGGGTTGGATTGGGGGGGTAAGACCCTGCGGCATACCAGCGTCATGTCCAGGGGGGGTACTTGTATATCAAGCCGCCTCACGCTACGGAAACAGGAGATAGGCTCCTGCCCCCTATGGGCCGCTAGGCTCCAGAACCATCGATTCTCAAGGATACTTACTTACTTAATTATCTCCCCCCCACCCTCAGTAGCTCCACTCCCACTAAGGCCAGATCTGACGCCTTGGTATTCCAGGCTTGTACGTGCAGTGGCCTGTCGCCCGGGGTAACAAGGTTAACACCCCGTTAACCTTTGACCTCACCCTGCCGAGCTCTGTACCCGTCCAGCCAGCCAGCCAATCACAGCGCAGCCCCCTCATCCTGAGGTGATGAGGTCACACACACATGCATGACTGCAGGATTTACACCGCTCGCAACACTGTGGAAGATCATGGTCAAAGATACCTACACAGACACGCACACACACACACGCATAATGGTTTTGAGACAATTGTTTTCTCGTTGTGCTGTTGAGAGATGTGTGTGTAACTGTAGACTGTAGTCAGGGATGGGAGGAGGGGAGGGTGGAGAGGGGGAGGGGGAGGGGAGGGTGGAGAGGGGGAGGGGGAGGGGGAGGGGGAGGGAGAGGGGGAGGAGGGGGGGAGAAGCACACCATCTCATGTTCTCAGCTGTTCTCTGGACTTTGACAAGTTTATTTCTGTTTGGAGGGAAAGAGAGAAGAGAGGAGGGAATGGAGAGGGGGGAAGGGGATGGAGGGAGAGAGGGAAGAGGAGGAGGGGATGGAGAGGGGGGGAGGGGATAGAGAGAGAGAGAGAGAAGAGAGATGGAGAGAGAGAGGAGAGGAGGAGAGGGAGAAGAGAGAGAAAATAGGAGGGGTTGGAGGAGAGAGAGGGCTCCAGCCGTGCCCAAGACAGAGCTCTCTCCCTGGGGGGGGGGGGGGGAGGGGGGGCAGGTCCCTGGGGGGGGAAGCGGAAGAACCGCCAAGTTTATCACTCAGTGAAATCTCTCTGTTGGTTTTCATCATCTTGCATCATGTTCTCTGCCCCTTCTCTCTCCCTCCCCCATCTCTCTTTCTCTCTCCATCCTCCATCTCTCTCTCTCTCTCTCTCCCCCCCCCCCCCTCCAGACCAAGGCCATTAACAGGAAGCAGCCTCTGAGGTTCCAGATGGACAGCTATGAGCAGCCCCCCCGCAGAGCCATGCGCCCCAACGAGACGGAGGACGTGGCTGTGAAGGTCAGGGGTCAACACACACACACACACACACACACACACGCACACACATACATACACACACGCACACACACACACACTCACACATATACATGTAGCCACACACACACACACACACGCATGCACATACATACATACACACACATACACACACGTAGCCACACACACGCACACCCACGTACGCACGCACACACACACACACACACACACACACACACACACACATACACACACACATACACACACACATATTGCTACATACTGTAAAACATACACAAACTCTTTAAACTAACATACACTAGTGCTTACACACACACACACACACACACAAACACACACACACACACACACACACACACACACACACACACACAGTAGCAGATACACACAGTACAGCTGTAGTGTATTTAATCTCAGTTTTGTTACATCTGCCCGGTCATTCACATGACATTCACACACACACACACACACACACACACACACACACACACAAACACAAGCACACAAAATACCGCCATTTAATTTTCCCTGGCAGATGTTTCATCTCTGGGTTAGAGTGTGTGTGTCTCACCCTGAGGATAGGATCGCTGTGTGTGTGTGTGTGTGTGTGTCTCAGGAAACACATCCCCAATTTAACCGCATGATTCTCACGAGAACACGACTCCAGAAGGGACGGATGATGTTGGCCTGCTGCCTTACTGTCTTATTGTGCTGCGATGTCAGGAACCCAGGAAGCCTAAGAACTCTCTTACACTTGTGTAATGTTACGTAATGGAAATACCGTGATATCTGGTGAATACCGTGATATCTGGGAAGTACCGTGATATCTGGGAAGTACCGTGATATCTGGGAAGTACCGTGATATCTGGGAAGTACCGTGATATCTGGGAAGTACCGTGATATCTGGGAAGTACCGTGATATCTGGGAAGTACCGGGGTATCTGGGAAGTACCGGGGTATCTAGTGAATGCAGGGGGATCTGGGAATTGTCTTGGCCTTGAATAGACGTCAGTCTTTGATTGTAATCATCTATTTATTTGTTCTGGATCACTGAATCTTGTGTGATGTGAACTGTTCTTGAGGGGATGGGGGAGAAGGGGTTGGGGGAGGGAGGGGGGCGGAGGGGGGAGGGGGGGAGGATGATTGCTGGCTAAAACAAACAGTTGAATGTGACAAGATATAAAACAAGGGAGCTATGTATACATGAACATAGTCGAAGGGGGAGGAAGAGGGGGAGGAAGCAGCATGTTTGAATCTGACTGAATGAGACTTTTTTATTTGAATGTTTATCAACCTAATCTTAAATGTTCCCAGCTGATTAGTCTCAGCTGACCTTAGGGGCCTTACAGGAATATAGGGTGGGAGAAGATCTGATATGTATTTTGGTCCAAGACCATTTTGTGATTTGTATGTAATTAGGAGTATTTTGAATTCAATTCTCTGAGAGACTGGTAGCCAGTGCAGGGATCTCAGGGTTGGTGTAATGTGTTCACACTTCTTTGTTTTTGTTAGGACCCTAGCAGCGGCATTTTGGATGAGATGCATTTCACGAACAGCTCCTTTAGATAGGCCTGTTAGTTGAACATTACAATAATCAAGTCTACTCTAAACAAATGCATGAATGAGTTTTTCAAGGTCTTGCTTGGACATGAAACCTCTCATTCTTGTTTTCTCTCAATTTTGTTCTTTTTTATGATGTGGCAATGGAATGGAAGCATGTAGAGATTGAATAGAAGGGGGCCAAGGATTCATCCTTGGGGAACCCCACATGTTACTTTAATTTGGTCAGACACAACGTTGCCAATGGAGACATAATAGAAAAGCGCTATACAAGTCTAATGTATTATTATTATTATTATTATTATTATTATTATTATTATTATTATTATTATTATTATTATTATTATTATTATTATTATTATAATAGCTTCTGTTCTGTAGGTAGGATCTAAACCAGTTTAGGGCAGTGCCTGAATGTCCTACATAGGTTTTTGTTGCAGCCTCCTCTCTCTCTGCTGTTCCTTTGTTGTGTTGCAGGATGGCAGTGGGGAGAGGAGGCCTGATTGGTAGATGCAGCACACCTGTGGCTATGCCTATATAGGCTGTGCTGGTGACACCAGTCTCTCTCTCTCTCTCCATGCAGGAGCATACCTTTTGATCATTTGTTTGTGGCAGACCTTTTCTTGTGTTTACACCTTACAACATTCCACATGCCTACTGATCACTCACCCACACCATCGATCATACTGACCATCACATCCCACATCTAGGGCCGGTTTCACAGACAAGGCTTAAGCCTAGTCCTAGACTACAAAACATCTTCAATGGAGATTTTACATTGAAAGTGTGATTTAGTCCAGGACTAGGCTTAAGCCTTGTCTCTGAAACCGGCCCCTAGTCTGTTTACTTTAGTCTTTAGTTAGTAATAAAAAAAAAAAAATATTTTCTCTACCCCTGACTTGTCTCCCTGCTTGTCACTCACTTTGGGCCGGGTTAGTGACATCTATCTATTAGAAAGTCATGGTCTACAGTGTCAAAGGCAGCACTAAGGTCTAGTAGTACCAAAACTGAGATTTTTCAGAGTTGGTGTCTACACGAATGTCATTAAGGACCTTAATAAGGGCCGTTTCAGTGCTATGTTGGGGGCGAAAGCCTGATTGAAAGTCATCAAAGAGATCATTAAGGGTCAAATAATTGCTTAAGTTGTTCTTGGGCAACCATTTCAATTATGTTTATGTCTACTTATCCCCCTCTCTATCTATCTACTACTCTACCAGTCTACTCATCCCCCTCTCTATCTATCTACTACTCTATCAGTCTACTTATCCCCCTCTCTCCACTCTGTTCAGGTGAGCAACGGATTCTTCACATGGGGAAGCAACTTGTCAACGCTGACCGACATCAACATCCGCATCCCGACAGGTAACCTAGCAACCCAACAGGTAACCTGACTCTGGGAACGCCACTGGGAATGCCAGGCCCTACATGAGCAAGCAGTTTAAATGGTTGCAGACAGACAGACAGTGTAGTGTGTCTAACAACTACACTAACAAACATGTACACAGACACACACACACCGCATACACACACACACACACACACCGCACATACACACACACTCTTGACCTCAGGGCCAGTGACTCAGATATCCAAGCTATTCTGCGTAGACGACAGGATTGGCTAGACCTCAGGGATCGACAGGATTGGCTAGACCTCAGGGAGCGACAGGATTGGCTAGACCTCAGGGACGCTATTCTGGGCGGCTGGCGTGTGGAGCAGCTCCGTGTGAGAGGAAACGTTACCGCTGGTCTGATGAAGTGGCGTCTGTAAAGCCTGAGGAGACCCACCCAGGCAGTGTAGTATGTCTAACAGTATCTCTAACACACACACACAGATACACACGCCGCATACACACACACACACACACACACAGACACACATACATAGATACACACGCACACACACACACACACCCACACACACACACACGTACCCAGACACAGATACACTGCATACACACACACACACGTACCCAGACACAGACACACTGTATACACACACATACACGTACCCAGACACAGATACACTGCATACACACACCATACACACATACGCACACACACACACACACACACACACACACACTGCATACACTCACCGTACACACACACACACACACACGAACCCAGACACACACATACGCACACACACACACACACACACACACACACAGACACACACACACACTGCATACCCTCACCGTACACACACACACACACACACACACACACACACACACGTACCCAGACACAGACACACTGCATACACACACCATACACCCACACACACACACACACACACACACACACGTACCCAGACACAGACACACTGTATACACACACACACACGTACCCAGACACAGATACACTGCATACACACACCATACACACATACGCACACACACACACACACACTGCATACACTCACCGTACACACACACACACGAACCCAGACACACACATACGCACACACACACACACACACACACACACACACACACACACTGCATACCCTCACCGTACACACACACACACACACACACACACACACACGCACACACACACACACACACACACACACACACACGTACCCAGACACAGACACACTGCATACACACACCATACACACACACACACACACACACACACAGTCCCACCCAGGCCTGCTTCTCTCACCCCCCCCCCCCCAACATAATTTGATATGGGAGTGGATTGGAGCTAGAATTTACACTTAATGTTATGTACTTTACTGCTCCTACAAAAGTTCTGGGTATTACATTCTGACTGTGTTTAATGTTGTGATAGGGTCAGGGTTCATGACAGTGACAGGGTCATGGGTTAAGGCGGTGACAAGGTCAGGGTTCATGACAGTGACAGGGTCATGGGTTAAGGCGGTGACAAGGTCAGGGTTCATGACAGTGACAGGGTCAAGGGTTAAGGCGGTGACAAGGTCAGGGTTCATGACAGTGACAGGGTCGAGGGTCAAGGCGGTGGCAGGGTCAGGGTTCATGACAGTGACAGGGTCAAGGGTTAAGGCGGTGACAGGGTTTAGGTGGGACTATAGAGGAAACACTGGCTTTCATTTCCCCTCAGACATTCTCGTCATAGAGAGCTGATCATGTTTCATAACTACAGGGTCCATGTCTGATATCAAACCTCTCTTTTATCTCTTATCTTCTATCTCTTGCGTCTCTCGTGTCGGCTGCAGGTCAGCTGACCATGATCGTGGGCCAGGTGGGTTGTGGGAAGTCGTCGCTGCTCCTGGCAATGCTGGGGGAGATGCAGACCATCAGCGGAAAGGTCTTCTGGAGCAAGTGAGTAACGCTGGGAATACAGTGATATCTGGGAATACCTGGATGTCTGGGAATACCTGGATGTCTGGGAATACTGTGATATCTGGGAATACTGTGATATTGTTGAATTCCAGGCAATAGTCTGAAGAGCTTGACAACGCCAGATGTGTCAGTGTCCCGTTCCTGGCATGTCACGCTGGTTAGTTCTGGACAGAGATTAAACCTAGTCCAGACACAGATTAAGACTAGACCTGGCACACATTAAGACTAGTCATGGACACAGATTAAGACTAGAGACACATATTAAGACTAGTCATGGACACAGATTAAACCAGTCCTGGACTAAATCACACTTTCAATGGAAAGTCTCCATCAGGGTGCTTTGTGGTCTTGCTGTCAGATGAAACTGTAACCAACCCAGAGTCGACGGTCCGCCTTCTAAGGATCGTTGGAAGCATCTTGGTGGCAGGCTGTCTTGGTGGAGTTATCTAAACTCATTCACCAAGTCCTGATACAGAGGGAGTGTTTCGAGCGTTCGTGGTCA
>NC_137678.1:18011238-18016238 GCF_963989245.1 Nansenia antarctica
CGGAACAACGTTTCAACGTTGTTGAGAATCACAACACAAACTCGCTAGTCAAGCCCAAAATACTGCAACGCAATGGATTGGGTGAGTAATCCCCACTGCTACCTAGTTAACTAGAACACTACTTTACATTGTTTTCAGACTCACAAAACAAGCTGAGTTAGTTGACTAGCGATGTGTGTCGTTGATTTTCAAAAAGTGAACATCTTTCGAAAGAAAAGTCTGAACATCAAATCGGATGCCGACTTGCGGACCAATTGACCAGACCACGTCACATACTATATACTTAAAAAAAACTATAAAACACACACAGTGAAATAGATGCAGTGAACAAACACATAGGCTAACGTCGGAGACTAGAGAAAATATCAGTTCAAATACGGTGGTTGTATAACTGTCACCATGGAGACCTGAGGTGGAGTAGGTTAGATAAAAAAGAAGGAAAAGATGTTTAATCCATTGCGTTGTTGCAGTATTTTGGCTTGACTAGCGAGTGTGTGTTGTGATTCCGCGTTTCAAAATGAAAGTCCGAACATTTGATTGGTTGCCGACTTGCAGCCCAGTTGACCAGAAGTACTTCTATTAAACACTCACAGTGAAATAGATGCAGTAAACAGACACAGACTAGTAGAGAAGTCAGAAAGCTGAGAAAATATCTGTTCAAATACGGTGGTAAAGGTTGTTAGACAGTATAACTGTCACCCTGGAGACTGGAGGCAGAGTACATTAGATTAAAAAAAGAAAAAGACGTAAAAAAAGGACAAAAGATGTAAAAAATAAGGAAAAGACGTCCTCTTAAACAAGTTCGGTTCTGATGAATGTGTCTCTGGGTTCTGCAGCCCACAGGCCAGCTCCAATAAATAAACATCCCAGCCAGCGACTCTCAAAATATAGGAAAAACAAAAAAAGTGCTTGACGTATTATTTCCAAATTAGATTACATTCCATTTGTTTGACATTCAAACACACGTTATGAAGATGCTTTAGTGGCAGGCTGAGACAGAATGACATACGTTTAACCAGAAGATTCTCTTTCATAGAGGACTCAAAGACAGCACACACACACACACACACACACACACACACACACACACACACACACACACACAGACATACACACAGACATACACACACACACACACACACACACACACAGAAGCACAGACATACACAGACACACACACACACACACACACACACACACACAGACACACACACACACACGCACGAGGCACACACACACACACACACTGACTCACACACACAGACACACAGACACACAGACACACACACACACACACACACACACACACACACACACACACACACACACACACACAACCACAAGGCGTATTCCCACAGCGGTTCATGCGTTCAGTGTACAGGGAGGGGATGAGACAGATAAGGATAGTTAGCTAACTCAATAGAACTGCTGGCTTCATGTCAACATGTCTTCATGCTTTAGGCCTATGTGACTGCCATAAATATCAACATGTCTTCATGCATTAGGCCTATGTGACCGCCATAAATATCAACATGTCTTCATGCTTTAGGCCTTTGTGACCGCCATAAATATCAACATTCATGCTTTAGGCCTTTGTGACCGCCATAAATATCAACATGTCTTCATGCATTAGGCCGATGTGACCGCCATAAATATCAACATGTCTTCAGGCATTAGGCCTATGTGACCGCCATAAATATCAACATGTCTTCATGCTTTAGGCCTTTGTGACCGCCATAACTATCAACATGTCAGTGTTAGGCCTATGTGACCGCCATAAATATCAACATGTCAGTGTTAGGCCTATGTGACCGTCATAAATATCAACATGTCTTCATGCTTTAGGCCTTTGTGACCGCCATAACTATCAACATGTCAGTGTTAGGCCTATGTGACCGTCATAAATATCAACATGTCAGTTTTAGGCCTATGTGACCGTCATAAATATCAACATGTCTTCATGCATTAGGCCGATGTGACCGCCATAAATATCAATATGTCTTCATGCATTAGGCCGATGTGACCGTCATAAATATCAACATGTCTTCATGCATTAGGCCGATGTGACCGTCATAAATATCAACATGTCTTCATGCATTAGGCCGATGTGACCGTCATAAATATCAACATGTCAGTGTTAGGCCTATGTGACCATCATAAATATCAACATGTCAGTGTTAGGCCTATGTGACTGTCATAAATATCAACATGTCTTCATGGTTAGGCCTATGTGACTGTCATAAATATCAACATGTCAGTGTTAGGCCTATGTGACTGTCATAAATATCAACATGTCTTCATGGTTAGGCCTATGTGACTGTCATAAATATCAACATGTCTTCATGGTTAGGCCTATGTGACTGTCATAGGCGTTTGCTAAATGTCAAAAATGTAAATGTAATGTAGAAGAGGGAATCTTCCCAGCTTTCCACTGTGGCACGCACACACACACACACACACACACACAGGGTCAGACACTATATTGTGGAGGTGGAGGAGGAGGTAGATGTTTCTAGATGTTTCTCTAACACGTTGACATGATGTTGCAGTTGGTCTGACACGGACCTGTCTTATGAAGAGCAAAGGAGGTACACCTTCTCTAGCCCCCCCGCCCCCCCGCCCACCCCGTGACCTAACCTGACCTCTGTCATCACCTCCGTCATCCCCACCCCCCCACCCCCCCTCTCCTCTCCTCTCCTTTTCTCTTCTCTCCTCTTCTCTTCTCTTCTCTCCTCTCCTCTTCTCTCCTCCGCTCTCCTCTTCTCTTCTCATCTCTGCTCTCCTCTTCTCTTCTCTTCTCTTCTCTTCTCTTCTCTTCTCATCTCTCCTCTGCTCTCCTCTTCTCTTCCCTCTCCTCTTCTCTTCTCTCTTCTTCTCTTCTCTTCTCTCCTCTTCTCTCATCTCCTCTTCTCTTCTCATCTCTTCTCTTCTCATCTCTTCTCATCTCTCCTCTGCTCTCCTCTTCTCTTCTCTTCTCTTCTCTTCTCTTCTCATCTCTCCTCTGCTCTCCTCTTCTCTTCCCTCTCCTCTTCTCTTCTCATCTCTCCTCTGCTCTCCTCTCCTCTCCTCTTCTCTCCTCTTCTCTCTCATCTACTCTCCTCTTCTCTTCTCTTCTCTTCTCTTCTCTTCTCTTCTCTTCTCTTCTCTTCTCATCTCTTCTCTCCTCTCCTCTCCTCTTCTCCCCTCTTCTCATCTCTTCTCATCTCTTCTCTCCTCTTCTCTCTTCTCCTCTCCTCTCCTCTTCTCCTCTCCTCTCCTCTCCTCTAATCTCCCTTCCTCTCTTCTCCTCTCCTCTCATCATCCCCTCTCCTTCCATCATGGTCTTCATAGAGAGTGTACTAGTCGGTGGTTTTGTGTTTGTGTGCTCTCCTGCTGGGAGTCTGGGAGGTGACAAGGGATATGTCATGTATCCACGGCAACGACACGCTCTCACTATCGACCAATAGGAACGCAGAGACAGGTCACTCTACAGTTTGTGTCAGTAGCAGTTATTTTCGAAAAGACCCGCGTCACCTAACCTCTTCATGTGCTGCGGAAACATTCTCTGGCTTATGTAACAAAGGGCGTTATATACAGTAAGTCACTACTGTCCTGTAGGTTTATATCGTAGAGATACAGAATTATATAATTAACAGAATTATACGTGAATATCAATACGCTGATCATCACCGAAGCCAAACCCTGTGGTCTTGAGGATTCTGAGGTAATCTGGACTCCCAGCACGGTATTGTTGTTGTTGTTGTTGTTATTGTTGTTGTCGTTGTTGTTTTTGTTGTTGTGGCTTTAACCAGTAAATCCATCGATCCCTCTCACCTTTGACCTTGTCATGTGTCTTGGTTGTGATATCCCCCCCCCCCCACTGCCTCCCCTCACCTGTAGTTGATCTCTCTCTTTCTCCTCCATTTCCCATGATGCCTCAGTAAGAACAGGTACTCGGTGGCCTACGCTACCCAGAAGTCCTGGCTGCTGAACGCCACGGTGGAGGACAACATCACCTTCGGCAGTCCCTTCAACAAGCAGAGGTAACTAACTAACTAACTAACTAACCCTAACTAACTAACTCAACCAGGTCTCGGGGTGGTAAAAGGGTAGCCCGTCGGCCCCGAGCCTGGTGGAGTGGAGAGGAAAAACAACTACCCATACGCCGAAGAAGAACCCTAACTAACTAACCCTGACCCTAACTAACAAGCCATTATTAACTACCTAACTAACCCTAACTAGCTAACTAACCCACCCTATCTAACTAACTGACCCTAAATAACCCTGACCCTAACTAACCCTAACTAGCTAACTAACCCTAACTAACCCTGACCCTAAGTAACCCTAACTAGCTAACTAACCCTAACTAGCTAACTAACTAACCCTATCTAACTAACTAACCCTAACTAGCCCTGACCATAACTAACCCTAACTAGCTAACTAACCCTAACTAACCCTGACCCTAACTAACCCTGAACCTAACTAATCCTAACTAACCCTGACCCTAACTAACCCTAACTAGCTAACTAACCCTAACTAGCTAACTAACTAACCCTAACTAACCCTGACCCTAACTAACCCTAACTAGCTAACTAACCCTAACTAACCCTGACCCTAACTAACCCTGACCCTAACTTACCGTAACTAGCTAACTAGCCTTAACTAACCCTGACCCTAACTAACCCTAACTAGCTAACTAACCCTAACTAACTAACCCTGACCCTAACTAACCCTAACTAGCTAACTAGCCATAACTAGCTGTGTGTGTGTGTGTGTATCTGTGCGTATGCATGTGTGTGTGTGTGTGTGTGTGTGTCCAGGTACAAGGCAGTGATAGACGCCTGCTCCCTGCAGCCTGACATCAACCTAACCCTAACTACCTAATTGCTAACTAGCCCTGTGTGTGTGTCCAGGTACAAGGCTAACTAGCCCTGTGTGTGTGTGTGTGTGTGTCCAGGTACAAGGCAGTGATTGACGCCTGCTCCCTCCAGCCTGACATCGACCTGCTGCCCTTCGGAGAC
>NC_137678.1:18019699-18029699 GCF_963989245.1 Nansenia antarctica
GGGTCAATATGTGGTCATTATGTGGTCATTATATGGTCATTATGTGGTCAATATGTGGTCATCATGTGGTCAATATATGGTCTTCATGTGGTCAATATATGGTCATCATGTGGTCAATATGTGGTCATCATGTGGTCAATATGTGGTCAATATGTGGTCATTATAAGGTTGAAATTATCCTCTCTCTCTCTCTCCCTCTCTCTCTCTCTGTCTCTCTGTCTCTCTCCCTCTCTCACCCTCTCCCTCTGTCTCTCTCTCTCTCCCTCTTTCTCCCTCTCTCTCCTCTCTCTCTCACCCTCTCACCCTCTCACCCTCTCACCCTCTCTCTCTCTCCCTCCCACCCCTCTCCCCGCCCCCCCCCCCCAGGACTACCTAGGAGCAGTGATAGTGTTGACGGCGGCGGTGACGTCCATCTGGAGCAGCCTGTACGGTCTGCCCTCTGGAGGCCTGGTGGGACTAGGCCTCACCTACGCCCTGACTGTGAGTCACCTTGTCTCCTCTCCTTGTCTCCTTGTGTCCTTGTCTCTTCTCCTTGTCTCCTCTCCTTGTCTCCTCGTCTCCTTGTCTCCTTGTCTCCTCGTCTCCTAGTCACCTCGTCTCCTCTCCTTCTCTCCTCTCCTTGTCTCCTTGTGTCCTTGTCTCTTCTCCTTGTCTCCTCTGCTTGTCTCCTCTCCTTGTCTCCTCGTCTCCTAGTCTCCTTGTCTCCTCTTCTTGTCTCCTTGTCTCCTTGTTGCTTTCACCTATCCCTTCCACCACCTCCCTGCACTGTGTCTCCAGAGACAACTGCTTCCCCCCCTATATTGTTCCCCCCCCCATACTGTCCCTCCTGAGACATCTACTACCCCCATGTACTGTCCCTCCTGAGACATCTACTACCCCCCTGTACTGTCCCTCCTGAGACATCTACTACCCCCCTGTACTGTCCTTCCTGAGACATCTACTACCCCCCTGTACTGTTTCTCCTGAGACATCTACTACCCCCTGTACTGTCCCTCCTGAGACATCTACTACCCCCCTGTACTGTTTCTCCTGAGACATCTACTACCCCCATGTACTGTTTCTCCTGAGACATCTACTACCTCCCTGTACTGTCCCTCCTGAGACATCTACTACCCCCCTGTACTGTCCCTCCTGAGACATCTACTACCCCCCTGTACTGTCCCTCCTGAGACATCTACTACCCCCATGTACTGTTTCTCCTGAGACATCTACTACCCCCATGTACTGTTTCTCCTGAGACATCTACTACCCCCATGTACTGTTTCTCCTGAGACATCTACTACCCCCATGTACTGTTTCTCCAGTGAAAAATCACGACGACTGCCAATGGCCCCTGGCCTGAGCTAGATTACTCTTCCTGCTACGACTGGTGGATTGATGATTCACTTGCTTAGTCAAATGTATTGGGTTGTAAGTCGCTTTGGAATAAGGCGTCTGCTAAATGCCAAAAATGTCAAATGTCTAACCTGAATAATGGAAGTGTCTGTACACACATTACAATGAGCCCCCGTCCTCCGATTTCTACCTCCGCCAGCCTCCCCTAGCAACAGATAGCAACAGAACAACACATCTCTCATTCCAGTCATTCGAGGGGCAGCCAGCCCGGACACTGTAGAAGGCCTCTGTTGGTCTGTGACATCACAGGAGAAAACCTTTAAAGGAACATCACTCACCTGAAATCGAATAGAACTTTATTGTCCATCCAGACATTTACAAGACAGCCAGCCTGCCAGTGGCTAGGCCTTAGGAGGAGCTGGGAGACCATGTATGGGAGGATAGTGGGGACAGGGAGGAGGGGAACTGTCTGTCATTGTAATGACCGGAGTAAAGCAGGCAGTCACCATGGCGATGGTACGATAACATTTAAGGGCAGACTTTTTATTAGTCGTTTTGGAAAGGTGTTTTATGATTGCCATGTCAGGGTGCTCTCTAATGGTGCTTAGTTGTGTTTGCGCTGTAATGACACCGCTGTCTGTTCTGGGCCGGGGGGAGTATGGACTGGCCATGGATCGCAGGCTTAAAACTCTCACGCTCACACACACAAATAACTGCCCTCCCATCGTGCACCACGACACACGTACAGGCCCCGTCATTCTGTCTCACAGCAGAGGCGGAGAGGGGAGAGAGAAGAAAGAAGAAGATTCAACCTTTCTCATTGCACAGTACAACAAAATGTATTTATGCTCTAGACCAGGGGTCAGGGGTCAGAGCCATAGAAGGACGCTGGAGCAACTAGGGGTTCAGTGCCTTGCTCAAGGACACTTCGACACATTGGGCCAGCGGGGATTTGAAGTGTCTGTACAACATACACTTGTTTGACGCCGTTCCTCATTCCATTCGTTCCATACATGAGCCTCAGCCGCCCCCGGCTGGGAGGCTGGTGGAGGTAGAAATCGGAGGACGGGGCTCATTGTAACGTAGGAAACAGAATGAGGAATGGTGTCATTGTACCAGAATGTATTCCCAGTCACAGCAATGAGTCACCCTGCTCCTGGTAAGACAGAGGACATTAGTGGGGACATTTTAGAGAGAGAGTTTTATAGACATTATAAATATTTATGTTGGTCCAAATACTATTAACCAAGGACTTTTTAACAGTGTTTAGTTTGGTTTGCAAACTAAGTGCAATGAAATTACTACTGCACTGTACTGCTGTACTGGGCTGTACTGGACTGAACTGGGCTGTACTGGCCTGTACTGGGCTGTACTGAGCTGTGCTGAGCTGGACTGAGCTGTACTGAGCTGTACTGAGCTGCACTGGGCTGTACTGAGCTGTACTGGGCTGTACTGAGCTGTACTGGGCTGTACTGGGCTGTACTGGGCTGTACTGAGCTGTACTGGGCTGTACTGAGCTGTACTGAGCTGTACTGGGCTGTACTGGGCTGTACTGAGCTGTACTGAGCTGTACTGGGCTGTACTGGACTGTACTGGGCTAGGCTGGGCTGTACTGAGCTGTACTGGGCTGTACTGAGCTGTACTGGGCTTTACTGGGCTGTACTGGGCTTTACTGGGCTGTACTGAGCTGTACTGAGCTGTACTGAGCTGTACTGGACTGTACTGGGCTGTACTGAGCTGTACTGAGCTGTACTGAGCTGTACTGAGCTGTACTGGACTGTACTGGGCTGTACTGAGCTGTACTGAGCTGTACTGAGCTGTACTGGGCTGTACTGGACTGTACTGGGCTAGGCTGGGCTGTACTGAGCTGTACTGGGCTGTACTGAGCTGTACTGGGCTTTACTGGGCTGTACTGGGCTTTACTGGGCTGTACTGAGCTGTACTGAGCTGTACTGAGCTGTACTGGGCTGTACTGAGCTGTACTGGGCTGTACTGGGCTGTACTGGGCTGTACTGGGCTGTACTGGGCTGTACTGAGCTGTACTGAGCTGTACTGAGCTGTACTGGGCTGTACTGAGCTGTACTGGGCTGTACTGGGCTGTACTGAGCTGTACTGAGCTGTACTGAGCTATACTGAGCTGTACTGGGCTGTACTGGGCTGTACTGAGCTGTACTGGGCTGTACTGAGCTGTACTGAGCTGTACTGAGCTGTATTGGGCTGTACTGGACTGAACTGGGCTGTACTGGGCTGTACTGGGCTGTACTGGGCTGTACTGAGCTGTACTGAGCTGTACTGAGCTGTACTGAGCTGTATTGGGCTGTACTGGACTGAACTGGGCTGTACTGGGCTGTACTGGGCTGTACTGGGCTGTACTGAGCTGTACTGAGCTGTACTGAGCTGTACTGGGCTGTACTGAGCTGTACTGGGCTGTACTGAGCTGTATTGGGCTGTACTGGGTTGTACCGGGCTGTACTGAGCTGTCCCTGTTCCCTAGGTAACCAGCTGTGTCTCTGTTCCCTAGGTAACCAGCTGTGTTCCCTGTTCCCTAGGTAACCAGCTGTGTCCCTGTTCCCTAGGTAACCAACTACCTGAACTGGGTGGTGCGTAACCTGGCAGACCTGGAGGTGCAGATGGCCGCCGTGAAGAAGGTCAACAGCTTCCTGTCCACAGAGTCAGAGAACTACGAGGGCTCCATGGGTAATGGAGTCCTCCTCAGACACTCTCCCATGTCTCCCCCCTCTAAACCCCTCTCCCACCCCTATGTCTCACCTCTATGTCTCACCCCTCTCACCCCTGTCTCACCCATGTCTCACTCTTCTAAACTCCTCTCATCCATGTCTCACTCCTGTCTAACCTATCTCATTCCTCTCACCCCTGTCTTCATCTCCTCTCTCACTCCTGTCTCACTCCTCTAAACCCCTCTGACCCATGTATCATCCATGTCTCACCCCTCTCACACACGTCTCACACACGTCTCACTCCTGTCTCACTCCTGTCTCACCCCTGTCTCACTCCTCTCACCCTGGTCTCACCTCTCTCCCCCTGGTCTCACCGCTCATCCCCCTATCTCAGCCCTGCCACTCAACACTCCTTGTGAACCCTGGGCCCGTGTCCAGCCCTTCTCAGGAGTGACCTCAGGAGTGACCTCAGACGTGCGTCCAGGACCAGGGCGCTCTGACCCGGGTGTTTGGACTCCTCTGAGTCTCTGGATGTCCATCTGCACGTTTACAATACGGCCTCCCCCTCCCTTCCTCCCAGAGACACATTGACTGGGGTGGAGGTTTGGGTGCGGGGGCGGGGGGGGGCTGGGGTTGGGGGGGGCGTCATGTTGCAGAGGGGGATTGGGGTGGGGGTGTTTCTTGATGTAAAGAACAGCTTCTTGGCTCTTGGGGTTAGGAAGATAAGATAAAGAAGGGAGGAGAGAAGGAAGGAGAGGAGGGAGGAGGAGGAGGAGGAAGGAGAGGAGGGAGGAGGAGGAGGAAGGAGAGGAGGGAGGAGGAGGGAGGAGGAGGAGGAAGGTCTTCGGGAGGGCCATCGCGTCTCTAGAGTCTTGGCCTGTTAGTTTCCTGTAGCTGAACCCTGCCAGAGAGAGAGAGGGAGGGAGGAAAGGATGGAGGGGGGGAGGGAGGGGGAAAGAGAGAGAGAGAGAGATAGAAAACCCCATCCTCCTCTTCTTAGATGACGTCATGGAAAGTTCCAGACCTGATAGCAGCAGAGGACAGAAACCCAAACGCTGGAAGCCGCTAGCAGAAACAACGCTAGCTTGTAAAAGCACTGACCCCGTCAGCCGCTCCCCCCCCCCTCCCCTCTCCCCCCTCCCCCCGTCCATTTTGAGGCTTTCAACTCCCGAGGGGGGCGGGTTTAAGACTAGGACCCCCAGCCCCCCGCGTCCCCCTCTCTGAAGTAGGCTAGGGTGTTACCGCGGAGGAGCATGGAGGGTTTTGGAGTAGCCTAGCGAAGTAGTCTAAACAAACTAGGGCCTGTAACCAGAGAGCAGAGAGCTTCTGAGTGGCCCTCAGGAAAGACACTCTCACAGAGAGAGAGAGGGCCTTCTGTGTGGAGGCCAGGGGAGGCTGGTGGAGGGCAGGGGAGGCCAGGGGAGGCCAGGGGAGGCCAGGGGAGGCTAGTGGAGGCCAAGGGAGGCCAGGGGAGGCTGGGGGAGGCCAGTGGAGGCTAGGGGAGACCAGGGGAGGCTGGTGGAGCCCGGGGGAGACCAGTGGAGGCTAGGGGAGGCCAGGGGAGGCTGGTGGAGGCCAGGGGAGGCAGTGGAGGCCGGTGGAGGCAGGGCGGTTATCACTCAGGGTTATCAGGGTCCTAAGCCCAAAGAAAGTGTAATTAATCATGTGTGTGTGTGTGTGTGTGTGTGTGTGTGTTTGTGTGTGTGTGTGTGTGTGTGTGTGTGTGTGTGTGTGTGTGTGTGTCTGTGTGTGTGTGTGTGTGTGTGTGTGTGTGTGTGTGTGTGTGTAGACGCATCCCAGGTACCAGAGGACTGGCCCAGCCAGGGGGAGATTAAAATCCAGGACCTGTGTGTGCGCTACGACCCCATGCTCAAACCTGTCCTCAAACACGTCAACGCCTTCATCAACCCTGGGCAGAAGGTGTGTGTGTGTGTGTGTGTGTGTGTGTGTGTGTGTACAGTGTGTGTGTGTGTATACAGTGTGTGTGTGTGTGTGTGTGTGTGTGTGTGTCTCCAGGTACGTGGTCACAGGATCTCTGTCCTCTCCACACACACGTGTTCGTTTCTCACTGTCATGTCAGCTCACCCTACACACTCCCTGCTGTACCGTGTGTGTGTGTGTGTGTGTGTGTGTGTGTGTGTGTGTGTGTGTACTATAGGTGGGCATCTGTGGACGAACAGGCAGTGGGAAGTCCTCTTTGTCTCTGGCCTTCTTCAACATGGTGGACATATTTGAAGGTTGGTCTCACACACACACACACACACACACACACACACACACACACACACACACACACACACCCACACACTCAAGCCTTGGCTGAGGTGAGACAGACAGATACCATAGACCACTCAGACACACTACACAAAGTAGACTTTTATTCACAAACGGATGTATTCTTTTTTTTTTGTAATCAGTATTTTATTGAATTTTTCAATTAACACATTTATCAAACAGAAATAATACAGAGAAAAAAAACAAAATATACAACAAAAATACAAATAAAATAAAAAAGCACCCCTAGATTACATTCATCACTCATCCAATTTGTCAACTTAAGTCTTACAACCGACTAGCAATATATCTCAAGTAGCCTCCCCATTTTGCTGTGTATTGTTCATTTCTGTCCATAGTCCCGAAGGACATTTGTTCGTATGCTGCCACCTTTGCCAACTCCATAAGCCATTCCTGGAAAGACGGCTCCCCTGCGTTCCTCCAGTGTCTCATAATGATTTGTTTTCCAACCATTATACTGGTCTGAATAAATTCTGCAGCTCCACATAGAGACGTCATTTGTGGATCACTGAGAACATACAGTCTCGGACAAAACTCAAAGTTGTCCTGGGTAATGTTTTGCACCCATTCGTGGATCTTTCGCCAGTAATTTTGAATCATAGGACATTCCCAAAGTAAGTGAACCAGGGTCCCTTCCGGCCTGCAACATTTCCAGCAATCAGCATTGTCCTTGAGCTTCAGCCTGAACATCCTGGAGGGGGTCCAGTAGAACCGGTTAAGAACCTTGAACTGGATCAGTCTAATTTTAATGTCTCTCGATACTCTCTTAATGTTCTCACATATTTTGTCCCATTCTTTTTCTGTGAAATCAATTTTCAAATCAACTGACCAAATGACCATCAATGCATAGGATACCTTAACCGTCTGTTGGAAAACCATTTTATAATAGATAGCCGCCTCATGTCCCATACCCATTATCTTTGTAATCTCAGACAGAAGAGTTGACTGTTGAGGTGTGATTCCTTTACCTAGAATACTGTCCAGCAAATGGCGGAGTTGCAAGTATTTCCAAAAATCATGTCTAGGCAAGGCAACCCATATTCATTAACCAACTCCTCAAATGATTTCAGACCATCTCCCCCATATATGTCTGTTAATGTTACAATTCCTTTTCTTACCCATTCCTTCCATATAAAGGAACACTTATTTATTTGCAATTTGGGGTTATTCCAAATACAGGATTCAGAGTTAAGATAGACATTTACTTTAAAGGACTTACATATTTTCTAACGGATGTATTCTTCATTTCTCCAGGAGAGTCAGACAGAGAGAGAGAGAGAGAGAGAAAGAGAGAGACAGAGAGAGAGACAGAGAGAGAGAGAGAGAGAGAGAGAGACAGAGACAGAGAGAGAGAGACAGAGAGAGAGAGAGAGAGAGAGAGAAAGAGAGTGACAGATGGATAGAGAGAGAGAGAGAGACAGAGAGAGACAGAGATAGAGAGACAGAGAGAGAGAGAGACAGAGAGAGAAAGAGACAGAGAGAGAGAGAGAGGGAGAGGTCTATTTAAGTGAACAGCAGTAGTACTACTAAGTACACTAATGCATCATGGGATGGTTTCACAGACAGGGCATAAGCCGAGTTCTGGACTGAATCACGCTTTCTTTTTATTTGTCACTTAAGTATTTATTGGGTTTCAAAATAGACACAGACAGAACAGCATATCTCTTCATCATTATAGAGAAAAAACAAAAGGGCAAAGAAACACTGCATGTCCCATTAACATATGGGTAAATAGAGAAAGATAGAAAGATAGATAGAAGAAGATAGAATAAACAAAAATAAAATAAAAGGGAAGTTGTCCAGAGGTGTGTTTCCATAAACATGTTCATGTATTCTGAAGGGGTATTAAATTAGACGGTGTCACGTTTCATAATAAATCACACTTTCAGTGGAAAATCTCAACTGAAGATCCTTTTTAGTCCAAATACCATCCACTTGTCTGTGATAACTGTACTCCAACATACAGTTTTAGTTGTTTATATTTGGTTCATGCTCCCTGTCCCAAAATGGCCCTCTCTCCAGGCTACAAGGAGGAGGATGTGGGGCGGCTGTGTCTCAGGTGGTAGAGGCTGCTGGTGGAGGTAGAGGCTGGTGGAGGTCGAGACTGGTGGAGGTAGAGGCTGGTGGAGGTAGAGGCTGGTGGAGGTAGAGGCTGGTGGAGGTAGAGGCTGGTGGAGGTAGAGGCTGGTGGAGGTAGAGGCTGGTGGAGGTAGAGACTGGTGGAGGTAGAGGCTGGTGGAGGTAGATACTGGTGGAGGTAGAGGCTGGTAGAGGTAGAGGCTGGTGGAGGTAGAGGCTGGTGGAGGTAGAGACTGTGGCTCAGGAGGTAGAGGCTGGTGGAGGTAGAGGCTGGTGAAGGTAGAGGCTGTGTCTCAGGAGGTAGAGGCTGGTGGAGGTAGAGGCTGGTGGAGGTAGAGGCTGGTGAAGGTAGAGGCTGTGTCTCAGGAGGTAGAGGCTGGTGGAGGTAGTGGCTGTGTCTCAGGAGGTAGAGGCTGGTGGAGGTAGAGGCTGGTGGAGGTAGATGCTGTGGCTCAGGAGGTAGAGGCTGTGGCTCTGGAATAAGGAGCTATATAAGTCAGTCCATTTATGTGGGAGGCTTGAATGAAACTGTCTTCATTCCTCCCGGCATTCCCTTCTGATTCTCCTGGTCCAACAGTCCACAAGTCGTCTTACCTTTGCTTCCTTTGTTTACATTGTGTGGCTCATGCTCACTGTCAACCTGGCACACAATGAAGATGTCACAGCTACCTGTTGTAACTGGAGGCAACTTCATAGCCTCTTAGCCCTGGGGGGTATTCCATCAACGTCACTAAAGGAAAATCTTCTCCAGTCTTATTTTTGGCCTGATTTTTTGGTAAGTCTCACAAAAATTCTTATCAAAATAAGCCTGGGTTTTCCTTTAGCGACGTTGATGGAATACCCCCCTGGTGTTCTATGTGAGTGCGTAGTCCAACCTCTTAGTAATAATAATGGGCTGTATACTTTATTGATCCCTGAGGGGAAATTATCTTTTTGCACACCCCCCACACACACAGCACAGCACACACACACACACACACACACACACACACACACACACACACACACACACACAGCACACACACACACACACAGCACAGCACACACACACACACACACACACAGAACACACACAGCACAACACAGCACAGCACACACACACACACAGCACACACACACACACAGCCCCTGATAGGCGCCCTTGGAGCAGTTAGGGGTTAAGTGCCTTGCCCAAGGGCACAACGGTAATGGTGGTAGATTCAGATTCAGATTCAGATAACGTTTATTGCCATTATGCATACACATATAGGAATTTGCTTCGACATTACAGTAAGTGCGTTTATACTTTTTTCACGTGTATGCAAAAACAAATGCAAAAAACAGGACAACACAGGACAGACAACAGTGCATTGGATAGTGCAACATATATAAAGTGCAGTGCAGAGTTTTTACAGTGAGTCCAGTGCATATTCAGTCCTGGGCAGCATTGGGGGCGGGGGGGAGGGGGAAGCCAGAGTCATTTATCAGCCTGGCGGCTGAGGGGTAGAAACTGAGCCTGTGGCGGGCCTTCAGTGCCTTAGGCAGCCGCAACCTTCTTCCAGAGGGAAGCAGGGTGAGGAGGCCGTGGCCGGGGTGGAAGGGGTCGGCCATGATCTTTCTTGCCCTCCTCAGAG
>NC_137678.1:18039699-18059699 GCF_963989245.1 Nansenia antarctica
TGATCGTGATGAAGCGAGGGAACATTCTGGAATACGACAAGCCAGAGACGCTGCTGGAGCAGGAGGACGGCATGTTCGCCTCCTTCGTCAGGGCCGACATGTAGCCCCGCCCCCAACCAATCAACCAATCAACCAATCAATCAATCAATCAGTCTGACATGTCACCACGCCACCCGTCCATCAATCAACCGATCAACCGATCATTCGATCGATCGATCAACCGATTACCATCCCAATGTCATCCATGCCTGACCCACTGGCGGTAACCATAGATATCACGTTAGGGATTAATGATTAAGGTCACGTGACCTGACCGATCGGTTTCATTGATCTTTTTGACTGTCGGTCCTGTGTGAGGACCGTGGTGGGGTTTATAGGACACATTTGATTATAAAGTTCTTTCGTATTTTTTTGTTGTTGTTGAAATTATTAATCTTTGTTACACTTATTAGACGACGTTATTATATTGTACGGATACATTTTAATTGTGTTATTTGTATGTTCGCGTTAAGCAGATATGCGTATGTATGTATGTCTGTATGTCTGTAACTGCCCTGCAGTGGAGGCTGGTGGAGGTAGAAATCGGAGGCCGGGGGCTCATTGTAAATGCAAGGGAACGGAAATGAGCCCCCGTCCTCCGATTTCTACCTCCGCCGGCCTCCCCCGCGACACTGGTAAGAACACTGTAGGGTCACCGCTGGCCAGCGAGCCCCCTGTCTGTCTGGGAACATGCATCACTGCTGACTGATTCACCGGGACTGCGGACACACAGCGCTCGCTAGCTCTCCTCGACAAGCATGGCTTTCGCCCAATGGGGTGTTCTGATGATGAGATGTAAGATCCCGCCCTCCTCCTCTTGCCATTGGCCAATACTACTAACCATACTACTAACCATATTTCGATTCACTTCAAACCTTGACTCCACAGACCGGTTGTCCAACTGGACACAGATTAACCCTGGTGGTCCCCTGGACTAAAGAAATATATTCACGAGACGAGATTTTAGTCAGGGATCAGCAGGATTAATCTGTGTCCGGGAAAACCGGATAAAAAGATGAGAGACAAGATGAGATTCAACTTCATTGTCATTGAACAAAGCACAAAGTACTGAGACAACCACATTCATGCACCCCCCCCCCCTGCCACCCAGGGAGAACAGAGCTCATTGTGACCTCATTGTGACCTCATAGTGACCTTTGACCTGGGTGATGATGGCATTGGTGGAGGAGGAGGCCTTGTGTGTTCTGATTCAGGATAAAGTTGCTTTCAGGAGAGCTGTGTCACTGTCCCACTATAGCACCCAAACATGTATAGTTATTTTGCATATCAATGACAATTTTATATATATCGACTTTGTACTGTAAAGTATCCGAGTGTTAAATGGATTCTTGCCCGAATGTTCTGCTTTTTATCATAATATAATCCTGTGCCATATCGTTGTTTTTTTTTCTTTGTTAGTTTCAAACTATTTTTGTTTTCTTTTTTTGCTTTTCCTTTAATCACTAAAGCAAGAACAGAGCTCATACACTACTTAATAATAAATAAATAAAAATGTGCCATTTAGCAGACGCTTTTAATCCAAAGCGACTTACAATTACGAATTACAGGGACATTCCCCCTGGAGTAACTGAGGGCTAAGTGCCTTACCCAAGGGCACACTAGTAGTGGTGTGGCTTCAGGCGGGATTTGAACTCACAACCTTCCGATCACAAGTCCAACTCACTATCCACTAGACCACCACACTACTTTTCCTCACATAAGTGCACGCATGCATCCACACACCACACACACGTGACACGTGTAGGGTATTTTGCCAGTCGGTTGTTGAAACCAATCTATACACTCTTCTCAACCTGGTGTTTATCTAACACCTCTCTCTCCCTCTCTCTCTCTCTCTCTCCCTCCCTCTCTCTACTCTCCTTGTGACCGCCCTCTCTCTCCTCTCTCACCCATGCTCCCTCTCTCCTACCTCTCACCCACCCCCCTCTCCACTCCCTCTCTCCCACCCCCCCTCTCTACTCCCTTTCTCCTCCCTCTCTCCCACCCCACCTCTCTCCTCCCTCCCTCCCTCCCTCCTCCTCTCCTCTCCTCTCTCTGAATGAGTAAGTGACATTCATTTAGATTACATTACATGTAAATGTCTTCCCCTCACTGTCCTATATACTCAGTCAGTACACATACACACCCAGGGGCATCTGTGTGTTTGGTCTGCCAGGCTGTTTAAGGTCAAAGGTTAAAGGTCAACAAGGCCCCTATGGGCAGGACGTGCCAGAGGTCCTGTTAGAGAGGCCATAGAGCGGTCCTCAGGGCCTACTATAGGATTATACTGTGTGTGAGTGTGTGTGTGTGCGTTCGAGCATGCGTGCGTGCATGTCTGTGTGTGTGTGTGTGTGTGTGTGTGCGCGTACCAAGCTTCATCACTGACTGCTACTAGATAGATAGAGCCACGCAAGATTCAACTTTGCAGATTTCATTCATGCATTTCATAATAGTTCATTATACCAGTTAACTAAATTAATTAAAGATGATCTCTGCTGTTACTGTTCATGCATGTGTGGAGGGGTTATCAATTATCACCATTTTAAAGACCACATGTTTTTTTTACACATGTTACTTCACCATAGACTTGTGTCTGTCTTAAGTGTATATACTGTATGCGACAATTACTCTGGTATTTGTAATACAAACATATAGAACAAACATTATACAGGGTGCCTACTTTTTTACACTTGAAATGATAATAAAAAAACCTGCTTTAGGTGAAAACTACTGCGAGCCTGTGTTGTTGTTTCACACACACACACACACACACACACACACACACACACACACCACACACACGAAGAACCCTTTTAGAACGTTTTTTTTCTAAGAGGCTATGAACATTCAAAGATTATGTCTCACACACACACACACACACACACACCACACACAAAGAACCCTTTTAGAACTTTTTTTTCTAAGAGGGTATGAACATTCAAAGCTTATGTATCACACACACACACACGCACACGCACGCGCGCACACACACACACACACACACACACACACACACACACACACACAGATGTGTCCCATTGGGCTCATATCCCATCTTCACAAGGATAACTAAAGCTTGATCAGATGTAAACCCTCGGCATTGCATCAGTTGCTGCCTGGCGCCACCTACTGGTCGTTAACGGAACATGACCCTACCATATCTCCACATAGATGACAGTCCACAGCTACCCTTGCTGCCCACAGCTCAGCACAGTCAGCAAGTGAACATTATACATGAATGCAAGTTTGTAAGTAACTGTAACAACGAATTATGTTAAGCCACTTTAACGCACCCATCATCGCCTACAATAGTGGCATTATAAGACTGTTCCATTGGCTACACACAATGGGCAAAATGGATATGATATGAGGCAACAAATGTGTTTTTATGTGCTTTTTAAATAAATGAAACTGAACGAAAACAGAATGAAAAACGAGTAAAGTAAATTCCTTCATTTTCAAAATAAGAAATAAAGCAGCTGTGTATTGTAACCCGCCCATGGAGTTGCGCTGCGTGCGTCAACAGGAGTTGGGATGCGCCCAGGGTTGCCAGATGGGATTGACATATTCCAGCCTTACCACAGTCTATAAACCGCTAAATCCACCAAAAACCACCAGGCCAAAACCTATATTATTGTCAGAAAACCGATAATTACTATTAGGCAGGTGCCCATCTCCTGCCCCTAAACTGTATGTCTGTTGGTGTCCATCTCCTGCCCCTAAGCTGCATGTCTGTTGCCAACGATGTTTGTAAAATAAAATAAAAACCTGCACATTGTATGTAGCTACTAGGGTGTGTGTTTTAACTTCACGCATTTTGTAACTTTCAGGCAGACATTTTGATACCGCCTAAATGCTATTTATCCAGCCCAACATAAATGCTATTTATCCAGCCCAGTAAGTGTGATCAAAAGTAGCCCATTCGGCGGGAACCCGCCCCACCTGGCAACCAGGGATGCGCCCTCAGTAACAGACTGGAAACATCCTTCAGAAGCACTTTTTGGAAGTTGCGCTGGTGCGGACATAATATTTGCCTATTTCTTATTCCGAGAAATCGATGTGATTGAGAACCGACAACGATTTGATTGATTTGATCTCCTTCTACTACATGAACCATGATTGACCGCAGGTGACAGAATTACGCACGGCCCAGGAGGAGGAGAAACTTTGCTGCTGCACTGAAACTATTCAGTCGGTTTTTGTTCCGTTGTCCAATGTGGTGAGAAGAAGCACTGCTGAGGATGTTGGCGAGGAAAAGCATCATCCCGGAGGAGTTTGCCCTTCCGGGGCTTGCGTCGCGGATCCCCCGCAAGCCGGTGTTCAGGGACCGGGTGAACAAAGCGCGCTTCATCGCCAAGAGCGGCTCCTGCAACCTGGCGCACAAGAACATCCGCGAGCAGGGCCGCTTCTTGCAGGACGTGTTCACCACCCTGGTGGACCTGAAGTGGAGGTTCACGCTCGTGATCTTCACCACCACCTTCCTGTGCAGCTGGCTGCTCTTCGCCATGGGCTGGTGGCTGGTGGCCTTTGCGCACGGGGACCTCGACCCCAACCGCGAGCGTGGCATCGAACAGTGCGTCACCAATGTCACGTGAGTACGGGTTATGCATTGATCAATAATCGATGGACGCGTCCTAGTGATTAGACATTATATAGTGGCAGCTGTGGCTCCTAGGAGGTAATGAGCGCAAGGTCGGCAGATCTGCGGTTCGAACCCCGGCTGGCCCCATCTTGAGGTGTCCTTGGGCAAGACACTGAACCCCAAATTGCTCCCAATGAGCGGGCCGGCGCCTTGCATGGTAGCTTGCCACCATTGGTGTGTGAATGGGTGAATGAGAGGCCATTGTAAAGCACTTTGGATTAAGGTGCTATATAAGTCAGTCCATTTATATTGGAAACATTAGAACCATAAGAAATTAGGCCTTTTATTATTTTATCCTGCAACTGTCACATACACTCACATACAGCTTTGTCATCATGACGTATTGAAGCCTAGCACTTTGCAGTAAAAGATCAGATTTTCAACACAGTCATATTGATTATAAACGTACAGTGATTGGTATCTCTGGTGGTCTACTTTATTGATTTGATTGCCTATTAACCCTCTCATCATCCACCATGGCATCCAGCTCATACACTGTTTGAGAACAGGGGTCTAAAGGAGTTCTCCCTTTGTCCCTATCAGGGGAACCCTTTGGGGGGAGGTGGGGGGGGGGGGGGTGGGGGGGGGGGCAGAGAGTGGGGGGGTCAGAGGAGCAACCATTAACATATTGAGAGAGATGAAAGAACCCTTTTCCGTTCCATGTTGACCCCATCTGGGTTCATTCAGAACCTTCTGTGAAAAGGAGTATATGGAACCCCAAAGGGTTCATCTGAGGGTTCTTCAATGAAGAACCATTTTAGACCCCTAGCTGTTTCCCCGGTTTCCTCTGAATAAACTCTGTCCCAGCTGTTCCTCGTGTGGCACCATTACTCTCTCTGTGGCTTCCTGTCCCTCTGGGGTTGGAGGTTGCCTCTCTTGACTGATCTAGGACCAGATCTCCCAGTCCCAGTCCCAGCTAACCCAAACCACAGAGCTTTAAACCACTGACTGTTCCATGGTTGTAAAGCAGGGCTCCTCTGAAGAAAGACACCTTGGTCTCAGTAGGCCCGCCTGTCTAAATAAAGGTTTAATACAATTAAATACATAATACCAATACATTATAATATAATAATAATTAGGGGATACACACCAACTGATCATTGGACAGGATGGATGCCAACCTCCATCAGGGGTAAACATTTGAAAAGGAAATCACTCTGGAAAATGGAAGTTCACCACTCACTGTGAAACCAGCGTTCATCTCCATAAACATATTTACATTTGATGACAATGATGATGATGTAACACACGTTTGACACCATTCCACATTCCGTCCCATGCATTACAGTGAGCCCATCCTCCGATTTCTACCTCCACCAGCCTCCCCTGTTACCTATTCCTATCCCCCTACCCCTTTCATTTCATCTCAATATGGTAATGGTTGCTCCTCTGTCCCCTGACTTCCCCACTCTCTCTCTCCCCCCCTGTGCCCCCCTCCCCCTCTATTCTCTCTCCCCCCCCCTCTCTCTCCCCCCCACCCCCCCGTCCCCCCGTCCTCCCCTCCCCCTCTCTTCCCCCCCCCCCTCCCCCCCTCTCTCTCTCCCCCCCACCCCCCCTGTCCCCCCTCCCCCTCTCTCTCTCTCCCCCCCTCTCTCCTCCCCCCTCTGTCCCCCTCTCTCTCCCCCCCCTCCCACCAACCCCACAGGTCGTTCACCTCGGCCTTCCTGTTCTCCATCGAGGTCCAGGTGACCATCGGTTTCGGGGGTCGTATGATCACGGAGCAGTGTCCCACCGCCATCACGGTCCTGATCCTGCAGAACATCGCCGGCCTCATCATCAACGCCATCATGCTGGGCTGCATCTTCATGAAGACGGCGCAGTCCCACCGCCGCGCGGAGACGCTCATCTTCAGCCGGCACGCCGTCATCGCCGTGCGCAATAACCACCTCTGCTTCATGATCCGCGTCGGCGACCTGCGCAAGAGCATGATCATCAACGCCTCCGTGAGGCTGCAGGTGGGACTGTGGAGGCGGAGGCGCGACTCAGGGTCGTGTCCTGAGGCCGCACAAGTTGATTAGTGATTTAGAGTTTAGAGAACCGCTTTCTCCCTGACCTTAACCTCAATCTGACCTCTGACCTTAACCTCAACTCTGACGTTAACCTCAACTCTAATCTTTACCTCAATTCTGACCTCAACTGACCTTAACCTAAACTCTGACCTCAACTCTGACCTCAACTCTGACCTTAATCTCAACTCTGACCTCAACTCTGACCTTAACCTCAACTCTGACCTCAACTCTGACCTTAACTCTGACCTTAACTCTGACCTTAACCTCAACTATGACCTCAACTCTGACCTTAACTGACCTTAACTCTGACCTTAACCTCAACTCTGACCTCAACTCTGACCTTAACTCTGACCTTAACCTCAACTCTGACCTCAACTCTGACCTTAACTCTGACCTTAACCTCAACGCTAACCATAACCAACTTTCGAATCATAATTTAAACCGTAAATTCTAACTAACTAACTAACTAACTAAAGCATTAGCAACTTCCAAAGGAAAGGGGGGGGGGCGGGACTCGGGAGTTGTGACAAAGAAGCTCTCAGCCAACCAGAGACCAGAATGTTTGGTCATGTTTCAACCCTAATTCTCTGCCACCTCTGTCTCCCCCCACCACCCTCCCTCCCTCCCCCTCCCAACCCCCCAGGTGGTGCGTAAGACCACCACCCCCGAGGGCGAGATCATCCCCATCCACCAGATCGACGTGCAGACGGAGTCGGACGTGGCCAACAACAGCATCTTCCTGCTGGCTCCCCTCATCATCTGCCACACCATCGACAAGGACAGCCCCATGTACGACCTGTCAGCCATGGAGCTCCAGTGCAGCGACCTGGAGGTGATCGTGATCCTGGAGGGCGTGGTGGAGACCACGGGCATCACCACGCAGGCGCGCACCTCCTACGTCACCGAGGAGATCCAGTGGGGCCACCGCTTCGTGCCCATCGTGACAGAGGAGGACGGCGTCTACTCGGTGGACTACTCCAAGTTCGGCAACACGGTGAAGGTGGCGACGCCGCGGTGCAGCGCGCGCGAGCTGGACGAGAAGCCGTCCATCCTGATCCAGACGCTGCAGAAGAGCGAGCTGGCGCACCAGAACTCGCTGCGCAAGCGCAACTCCATGCGGCGGAACCACTCCATGCGGAAGGCGGCGACGACGACGGCGGGGGGGGTGGCGGCGGCCGTGGCCATGCGGCGGAACAACTCGGCGCTCAACGTGCCCAAGGTGCAGTTCCTAACCCCGGAGGGAGGGCAGAACATGGCGGTCACATGACACGAGGTCACACAAGGGTTCCCGTCGGCTGTCGTCCGATTCCCCGTCCAGTTTCCCGTCAGCTACGATAGGGCGGCGGACTCTTCCTCTGTTCTTTCTCTTCCGTCTTCTATAGCGTTTATTTGCTCAGCACTGTCACTATACCTGAAGCAATTAATAATTAATAATAATTAATTACTGTGTTGTCTCTGTTGTTTGTTTTACTGTGACTGACTGTCTGTTTGTGTGTAGAAGTGTACGTGTTTCGTTGTGAGGGAGGTTATTTTTTTTCCGACTTCTAAGTCGCCTTTGTCTTTGAGAGGGAATACGGCGGGAAGATGTGTAGTCTCTCATGGCCTTAAAATAATCTATTTTTCACAAGTACTGTATAATATATATGATGTAGATGCCATGGTGTACATGTGTAGGAACACACATTTGATGTCCTTTTTTAGCGTTACTTTTTTCAGAATTTTCCATTTTCACAATTGACCAAAGAGCCCTATTGTGTATCAGCATACAGACCAAGTCTCCGGCTTAGCAGAGGACAGGGAAGATTGTAGCGGAGATGACCAGGTAGAAAATGGATTCATATACCACCGTGTGCCTTTTCTCTCGACCTTTGTTAAACCTTTGCTACAGCACTGAACGTACACCTTGTTGTTTCTGAATCTGCCACAATAAATAGAACCCTTTAATTGTTGGTTTTGGGTTTGATTTACTTTTTTTTAAATTATTGTGTTAGTATCTAACCACTTAATTAAACATGACTGTTTTAGAAATGATTGGACGAGCTTTATAATGATGCATAGAGTATGATGCTAGACAGAGAATACTCAATGCTGTTTCATTCAGATGACCTTTTAGCTGACCCTGCATGACCCCATGACCTTTGGGGCAGTCCTGATAATCAAGTGGACATGAGAAGTGTTTGGTACATTTATTTTTGGATTCACTGACCGGAAGAAATGGCTCTCATAATACACAAAAAAAGTTATACATACTGCAACCATCAGAAAAGAAAAGTGTAAAGAAAGGTACAACGTGCAGTGGTCTCTGATTATGTGATGACGTCACGCACGTGCCGGTGTGCAGCTTCTCGGTTGTTTTTACAGACACATAATGCAGACACAGTTTGCACAGGATCAACTAAATAAAGCTGTAAGCGTCATAACTATAGATATGTCATTGGGTCAGACGTGCAACGTTATTGACAACACAAATGGAGGCGCGTCTGTCATTAAAAGGTGAGTGTTGCTATAACGTGGAATTGGAGCGGTAAAGAGAACTAACTACACCGGCAGAACCGGCAGATCTTACAGACTGAGTGTGTGGTTGGATGGTGCAGAACCGTTGGCTCAAACCTAGTAGCTTGTTATCCCCCCGCCCTCCAAGTGATTTATATAGACAATATAAAAATGCGCCGTTGTGGTATAGCGTTATGTCGTTAACGTGGGCATCTTCCACCGGGACAAAGTGAGAGAAGTTAGGCAGGTTACTTTTAATAATAATAGTAGATTACATTTGTATAGCGTTTTCTTATGGACTCAAAGCACTTTACATGTAAAACATATGAAAATAAAAATAGAACACATCGTACAGCCAATAGAAGCCTTAACAGGTGGGTTTAATCAAGGTCTTAAAAGAGTCAACTTTCAAATTGAGGTTGTGGAGATCGGTTAGTTACAAACTACGAGACCTTGCATTATGTCATTGTTTGTAGCTAGCTTTCTGCTCTGAACATCAACAAACTTTGTCAAACAGTGAATGCTGCCAGTTGCATTATAACAGTAAATGTAGGTTCGCTTCTGCTTTCAGTGCAACAAGCATAGGGTTGGTACATGCCTCCACCTGGTGGTGAAGATGGAGAAGTGCAACAAAGGGAAATAAATAATAATAATAATAATAATAATTAATAATAGTAATAGGAAACACTCACAGTAATGGGAAACGATTGGGAGAAATTGGGAATGTATTTAGGTTGCAATTGTTTTATTTGGTTGAAAACATAAAGGGACCCTCAAATGTGGAGACTGACATTTGCTATAGGAAATGTTATGACAGTGTACGACTAGGAATAGGCTTTTTTTCTATATCCTGCACAATAGCCAGCCCTTCTAGCAAACACTTAATTTGAGTTGTCCACATGTGAGGTGGGTCGGGAGGATCTGTGTTCCTTTGCAGTGCCGAGCACAGTCAAGACGGTGACCGAATAAGAATAAAACGTTGATATTTCCTAAATAGTGAGTTTGAATCTCGCTCTCTCACCCTGAAGCATCGCGAGAGTTGGAGAAGCGCTTCCGCATTGTCCCTGCCGGGTCGATCTCCACCTGGCGATGGGCTTCAGCTCCGAGGGCGTGTCCCTGGATGCAGCCGGTCCCAATTGTATGCAGATCGGTGAGTCCTGCATTTACCATGTCAATGGTATTGTTATGTACGACACTGTGTGTTTTGGTGTTTGCGACGTCACGTTTTGCTTTACGGTATTTGGGCTATATACTTTACGGCATGGGTCACCAACAGGCGGCCCGCGGGCCGAATGCGGCCCATCAAAGCTTCCCATCGGGCCCGTGGAATATTTATGTTTTTTAAAATATTAATGAATTCAGAAAATGTGAGGAGGGAAATACCGTTTAGAACATATAGGGCGCGTTCGTAAATTCGTCGGAGCGCACACTGGATTCAACGTCGTCATGGAACCAAGTAATTTGATTGGACTAGAGGCAGTCACGTGGACGCTCTGATTCTCTCAGAGCGAATTTACGAACGCGGCCATAGCATAGATTCATATCGTTCTTCCAATGCAGGACGATTCAGACCTAACTCATTCACAAAGCTGCAACCTTGCATATAAAGTAGCAAAGCTGAAACTAATTCCCGTCTTTTAAATGGAATTCGGCAGACGTAGCGCCTATTCACATGCAAGAATGGGGACACACTCATAGCTCTCATTTAACATTTCGTTTTTTTTTTTTTTTTTTTCACATACTCATTTAACATTTCGTTTTTTTTTTCTTCACATGCTCTTGTTTAACATTTCGTGTTACAGGCTCTTTTTTCACATGCACATTATAGTGACTTAAATAACAAATAACTTCTCAGTCAAAACATGAATGAGGTAAATGGCTTGTTATGATTGTAGAACCCAGACAGCCCGGAGAGATTGATTGATTGATTGAAAACCTTTATTGTCCCCAATGGGGAAATTTTGTTGTCAAACAGCTTAGTTAGGGCAGACAGAAAACATTCAATAAAATACATAAAACAGTGCAGGCTCAATAAGTAAAAAGTTCCAAGTTCCAAAGTTCCAGCTCCAGGTCTCCCCCACCCTGCAGGGCCTGGTTGTAGAGTCGGAGTGCAGCTGGAACAAAGGACTGTCCAAATCTTTTTGTACTTTGACGGGGGAGAACAAATCTGTGGCTGAACTTGCTCCTCATCCCCGCCAGCTCGCAGTACATCGGGTGGGAGGGATTGGCCAGCATGGCCGCCAGTTTTTTCCCCATCCTCTGTTCTGCCACCACCTCTAGGCTGTCCAGCCCGGTCCCCACCACAGAGCTGGCCTTCTTCACCAGTTTGTTTAGCTTCGCAGCATCCCTGGCACAGATGTTTCCACCCCAGCAGGCCACGGCGAAGAACAGAACGCTGGCAACCACCGACTGATAAAACATTCGCAGCAGCTTGTTGCAGACACCGAAAGACCTCAGCCTTCTCAGGAAAAACAGTCTGCTCTGCCTTTTCCTGAGAAGAGCCTCGGTGTTGTCAGTCCAGTCCAGTTTGTTATTAATTTGTACTCCCAGGTACCTGTAGGAGTCCACCCTCTCGACTTCCACCCCCTTGATGGTGATGGGGGCTGGGGTCCTTCTCTTCCTCCTAAAATCCACCACCAACTCCTTTGTTTTGCTGGTGTTAAGCAAAAGGTAGTTGGTGTCGCACCACTGCACAAAGCTCTCCACCAGGGCCCTGTACTCCTCATCCCTGTCGTCTGTGATGTAACCGACGATAGAGGAGTCATCAGAAAACTTCTGCAGGTGGCACTGGTCGGAGCTAAACTGGAAGTCGGAGGTATAGAGGGTGAAGAGAAAGGGTGACAGAACAGTTCCCTGGGGGGCACCGGTGTTGCACACCACCACCTCAGACTGACAGCCCTGCAGTCTCACATACTGACGTCTGTCTGTGAGGTAGTTGTGGATCCAAGCCGTCAGGGAGTCCTCCACACACATCACTGCTAGTTTGTCAGCCAGCAGTGATGGCTTGATAGTGTTAAAAGCACTGGAGAAGTCGAAGAACATGGTCCTCACCATGCTCTGTGGCCTCTCCAGGTGTGTGTAGGCCCTGTGCAGCATGTAAATGATGGCATCCTCCACCCCAATGCTCTCCTGGTATGCAAACTGCCGGGGGTCCAGGAAGTCCTTCACCTGGGGCTTAAGGTGTTGCAGCACTAGCCTCTCCAGGATCTTCATGACCTGTGGTGTCAGGGCGACAGGTCTGTAGTCGTTTGGGGTGCTGGGCCGTCCCTTCTTTGGCACTGGGACGATGCAAGAGGTCTTCCAGAGCTGTGGCACCCTCCTCAGTCTTAGAGATAGACTGAAGAGATGTTGGAATGTGTCCGCCAGCTCTCCAGCACACACCTTCAGAACCCTGGGGTTGATGTTGTCTGGACCTCTGGACTTGTTCACATTCACCCTGGAGAGCTGCCTTCTCACCTGCTCAGATGTTATAAAGCTGTGAGTACAGGTGTCTCCAGGTGTGAAGCATGCTCCCTGGCTCCTGGTGTTGGTAAGGGGAGGCAATTGCTGCTGGGGTGTGAGGAGGTCAGGGGGTGAGGGGGTCAGGATGCTGCTGGGGTGTGAGGGGGTCAGGATGCACTAGTTGCCCTCTCGTTCAGATAACTTTCTGCTAATAATTCCACTGGCATGTCCATATCCAGCTTTTAAGTTGCTTTTAAGTCTATTTTTCTGTGACGGGTCTCAGGGTATGACTTCTCAGGGTATGATTCTCTGAAAGCTGCATGCCTTGTATAATTGTAACGGCGAAGATTGTATTGTTTTTCAATAGCTTCAGTGCAGATGAGGCATACAGGTTTTGCGTTACTAAATGTTGGCAGATGAATGCGTACTTGTCAGTCCATTCCTCATTAAAGCTGCGTTTTTCCACATCAATTTTACGCTTCAGGTTCTTTGAGAGTGACATTTTGCTTGATTGATAACTGAAAATGATTACAATGAAGTGAAGCCAAAATATCTTGATCGCCCCCTGGTGGCTGGCTGCAGTATAGGTGTCAGGAGTCTGTTAACACTGATAATAAATCAATAACATACATTTTGTAAGAAAGTGAAGATATTAAACAATAATATGCTAATTATGCCTAAATAGAATAAATAAAAATAAGTCCGGCCCCCACAGTGTAAGCTTCGAAAAATTCTGGCCCTTGGACAAATGTAGTTGGTGACCCCTGCACGGTGTGTGTTTCATATCCCATCATGCACTGCGATATCTTAAATCTGTACGTTTTATTCAACCATAACACACATTACGCTTTATAAAATTAACTCACACATATTTTACACCATAGATGTTTACAACAGCTTTCAGTTGAGGACAACATAGTTTTAGGACGATATGTCGAACCGTCATTGTGACTTCTATCTTGTCGGTCAGGTACCCAGGTTTCTCTGGTCTCAGGTCAGCTTTGCGCAGTGGCAGTATCGTAGCCTATGAGGTTTATCCGAGGCGCGATTATTGCTAGTTGAAAACTTTACCCAATACCCCGCCGTGACGACTTGAAATATAGTCGGCATTGGCAATTTTTGACTGTCTCTAAGGAGACTGATTTACTTGTGGAAAATAAATTACAGTAGAATCGCTATTATTACATCCTAAAGTAGAAATACACAAGTTAGAAGTATTTTGAGAAGGATGCAGGAAAATACTTATGAGATGCGTGATTCTTTTTTTTCTTTTTTTTTAAAATTTGTTTTTCAGATTTTATCCCCTTTTTCACCCAATTTGGTATCCAATTGAACCCAACCTAGCATCCAATTATCCCCTGCCTATCGCGTAGGATCCGCCGCCCGACCCCGTAGCCGGCAGCCCCAGAGGAGATCGCCAGGCAGACTAGCTGACTGGCTCCTCGAGCCCGACACCGTTATTCCGGCACCCAGGGGGCGGTGTTGCGCGACGGATCCTTGTCCGGAAATAGTCCTATACCGCCCTCGGGAGCGGCCGCTCAATATGCCGCTCCCTGTGTGCCCTGGCCATATCCGGGTCTGGCGAGACCGGGATTCGATCCCAGACCCCGGTGGGCAGCTTGCACTAGTGGCTAGTGCTTAGACCGCTACGCAGTATCGTAGCCTATGAGGTTTATCCGAGGCGCGATTATTGCTAGTTGAAAACTTTACCCAATACCCCGCCGTGACGACTTGAAATATAGTCGGCATTGGCAATTTTTGATGGTCTCTAAGGAGACTGATTTACTTGTGGAAAATAAATTATAAAACAATCAGAGATCTCTTGCTGTCTCTCTCTGTCTGTCCCTCCCCCCCCCTCTCTCTCTCTCTCTCTCTCTCTCTCTCTCTCTCTCTCTCTCTCTCTCTCTCTCTCCCTCCCCCCCCTCTCTCTCTCTCTCTCTCTCCCTCCCCCCTCTCTCTCTCCCTCCCCCCCTCTCTCTCTCTCTCCCCCTCCCCCCTCTCTCTCTCTCCCCCTCCCCCCCTCTCCCTCTCCCCTCTCTCTCTCTCCCTCTCCCCCCCTCTCTCTCTCTCTCTCCCTCCCCCCTCTCTCTCTCTCTCTCCCTCCCCCCTCTCTCTCTCTCTCTCCCTCTCCCCCCTCTCTCTCTCTCTCTCCCTCTCCCCTCTCTCTCTCTCTCTCTCCCTCTCCCCCCCTCTCTCTCTCTCTCTCCCTCCCCCCCCCTCTCTCTCTCTCTCTCCGTCCCTCTCTCCCCCCCCTCTCTGTCTGTCTCTCCCTCCCTTATTACATCCTAACGTAGAAGTACACGAGTAAAAATATTTGGATTGTGATTCTGACAGTATGGAGACTATCTCTGATCCATCTCTACGACCTCTGCCGTCTTTTACATTACTGACACCAGTGTTGAAGTATTTAGTCAGTGCCTCTTTTATTGAGTTGTTGAAACGTGTATTGTAGAGCTTTAGACTACTTCAGTATGCAATTTTTTAACAGAATTGCGATCTTGTAAAGCGTTAAGAGAGAGAGAGAAAATATGGATACAATATTATTATTATTATTAGTCTTGTTTAGTGATATCGATATTTGTTAGTGGAACAATATATCACGTCTTGGGCTGCATTCGTAAATTCGCTCTGAGAGCGCCGGAGCTCACATTGGGTTCAACGTCATAAAGGGACCAAGTCATTTGATTGGATAAGAGCCGTTCCCTGATCAGATTCCAGAGCGAATTTACGAACGCAGCCTTGCAGAGACAACCCGCTAGAAACATGGGGGGTGTAGAATTGCCATATTTACCGTAAGTACTGCTGTCAGGGTCTATTTCAATTCTGATCACTGTTTAAGTTCATGTTTTATTAACATATATGTATCTTATCAGGTGATGAAACGCATCGTTAATCGAAAAATACTCATGTTTCAATCTCATGTACTTTCGAAATATATATATAGGATATGTATGTGCGCATTGCCGTCTGTCGTTACGGTATATCACGCATTCTTCCTGGTGTTTGCAGCGAGGGAGGTGGAACATTTTATACACATATTTCTCTAATTGGGATTTAACCACTGGAAATCCATCTGCATGCGACAAGTCAGCCAGAGTCAGGAGCTTGCAAACGGACTAGCCTTGTCGCTCTGTCGCGGATTAGAACAGCAGCAGCAGCAGCTTGCTTGTCTTTACCGTTGTTCGGGACCCCTCTATCCGGCCACGTCTCCTCCTCCTCCACCCCGGTCCCTGACCCTCTATCATGGCCGCAGGCGCCCCCAGGAAACGACCGCTAATCTCCGGTATCGAGGACCTCCGCGACCCGTCCAAACAGACCAAGGACGGCCGGGTTGAGAAGCAGCACAAGGCCGCCCTGATCCTCGCAAGGGGGGGCAGCAAAGGGATCCCCCTGAAGAACATCAAGATGCTGGCCGGGGTCCCGCTCGTAGGATGGGTGCTGAGAGCCGCCGTAGACTCCCAGGTGTTTGACAGGTAAGCCTAAGCTCGGGTTTCTTAACGATTTATTTAATTCAATGGAATACAGTTCGAGTTACTGGACTATGCATATGCTGGACTGTGCATTGTGTTCATAGTACACTGGTTCACCACTGCGATCTTGTTATGATGCCAGCTATTGGCCAGTTGATGGGATGCTATTGTGGTTTTAAGTAGTTTTTAATGTAGTTTAATGTAAGGTAAATGTATTAAGATATGATGGCTGACTATCCAATATGTAGGCTGATGTGTTAATCATTAACTGTTTGTTGTTTTTGAAAAGATAACCCCGTAATCAAATGTACAATGAGACAGTTTGACCAAAGCGGTGAAAGTGGCCCCTAATTATTGAACTGATGATGGTAGTGGTAGTCCTGAGAGAGGTAAAGAGAGGGAGGGACCACCTCCTTCTCCTGCTGGTTTCTCCAGCGTGTCTTTAGGTCAGAACCCTAAATAAGACCCTGTAGTCCAGCTGGTGACTGAACTGTCAGTCCTGGAGGGTGTTCCCTCAACGTCACTAAAGGACAATCCAGGCTTATTCTGATAAGGATTTTCCTTTAGTGACGTTGATGGAATACCCCCCTGGTTAGACTGGGGTAAACAGTGATTAGATTAGATTCAACTTTGTAGTCATTGCAGAGTACAAGTACCAGACAAGGAAATGCAGTTCGTCTAACCTGAAGTGCAGATAGTGATATAGGAACATGATATAAAAACATGACAGTGATAGAGATAGGTACAGTATGGCATGTACGGTAGTTTAGAGGTATATACAGTTATGAGCAGCTACAGTTAAGGTAGCTTATGGACAGTATGTAATGTACAGATGATTAAATGTGATGGTCCAATGCTGCTCAGTAGAGCACGGTGTTAACAATGCTTAGGTTGTGGGTTCGTTTCCCATCGGGACCGTATATACTGAAAAATTTGTACATTCAATGCAATGTAAGTCGCTTTGGATGAAAGCGTCAGCTTTTTCTTTTCAGTGTGTGGGTGTCCACGGACCATGACGAGATCGAGCAGGTGGCGAAGGCCTGGGGGGCCAAGGTGCATCGCAGGAGCACAGCCGTGTCCAAAGACTCCTCCAGCTCCATAGAGACCATCCAGGAGTTCACCAGACTCAACCCAGGTAAGGGTTCACCTGTTTAACCCAGGTAAGGGTTCACCTGTTCAACCCAGGTAAGGGCTGGTGACAGTGACGTCTAACTCGTTCAGTGCCATTAATGCATCGAGGATGATGCTTAATTTTCTAGCCAATCAGAGTAGTGTTGCTAGGTAAACACCACATTACATTTACATGGCATTTAGCAGACGCCTTCTTCCAAAGCGACTTTACAATCGATACATTTGACTAAGTAAGTGAATCATCCAATCAACCAATCGTAGCAGAAGGAGTAATCTAGCTCAGGCCAGCAGCCAGCGGCAGTCGTCGTGCTAGATGGAACACACGGAACACGTGGAACGCTCCAGGCGGTGAGAGTTCCGGGTCTCTCTGGCAGGTGTGTTCAAACCGGATTCAAACCTGTTGGCACGTTGCTCCTGTATCAGAACACACACCCAGGTACCATTGTTCATGATGGTGTGTGTTTGCTCTCTGGAGGTATGCTGCAGAGCAGGTTCACCCACATCTGTTATACAGATCCACCCAGATCTGTATAACTCATCTTCAGGAATGTTCTTTCTGTAGTACAGGTTATGACCGTGTGTGTGTGTGTGTGTGTGTGTGTGTGTGTGTGTGTGTGTGTGTAAGACTGACTGTACCAGGCCCCCCTCCCCCCAGGCTCTGTGTGTGTGTATCCAGACATCTATGTGTGTGTATCTCTCCTTACTCTCTCTTGTTGCCCTCCAGACATCGATGTGTGTGTGTGTGTGTGTGTGTGTGTGTGTGTGTGTATGTATGTCTCTCTCTCTTGTGTCCCTCCTCCAGACATCGATATGTGTGTGTGTGTGTGGGGGGGGGTTTGTGTGTGTGTGTGTGTGTGTGTGTCTCTCTCTCCTTACTCTCTCTCTCTCCCTCCTCCAGACATAGACGTGGTGTGTAACATCCAGGCCACCTCCCCCTGCCTGCACCCCCACCACCTGAAGCAGGCCCTGGACCTGATCTCCCTGCAGGGCTTCCAGTCCGTGTTCGCCGTGGTCCGACGACACCACTTCCGCTGGCAGGAGGTCCAGAAAGGAGGTAAACAGTGAAGACACTGAACCCCAAATTGCTCCCAGTGGGTGGGCTGGCGCCTTGCATGGTAGCTTGCCTACCTCGCCATTGGTGTGTGAATGGGTGAATGAGAGGCCCTTGTAAAGCTCTTTGGAATATGGCGTTATTTAAGTCAGTCCATTTGACCGTTTTAGGTCAACCTAACACACTGTGTTTTAGGCTTTATCTGCCATCAATCAATCACTATTTTATGGGTGTTCAGAACATACCTGCACACCTGTTTCATTCATTGAGTTATTGTTTTTTGCTTTTTAGTTTAGTTTTTCACCAGAGTTCTCTTTTAGTACATCTGATTTCCATCTGCAATGAGCTTGTCAGTTAGACACCAGAAACGTGGCCAGACGTAAATCAGCTGTAAATCATCCCTGACTACATCCTGTTTCGTGTGTGTGTGTGTGTGTGTGTGTGTGTGTGTGTGTGTGTGTGTGTGTGTGTGTGTGTGCGTGGCAACATGCCATATTGACTTTCTCTAGGTCTGTGTGTAACACTGTAATACTACCCCATCATAAACTATCAATGTTTAACATTACATTGTGTAACAATGTAGGAACACTGCTTCTATTATCCACAGATTACTCTTGGATAATGAAAAGCGCTTTATAAATGTAATTTATTATTATTATTATTTATTATTATTAAGGGTTGCACCTGCGTGTGGCATGTCCTGTCCATGTTCTAGCGCTCCCAGCAGAGTGTTTTTGTGACCTTTTTATTTCTTCACTTTTTGAAACCGTTTGACCTATAATTAATAATAATTTTGCCATTTAGCAGACGCCTTTATCCAAAGCGACTTACAATTACGAATTACAGGGACATTCCCCCTGGAGTAACTGAGGGCTAAGTGCCTTACCCAAGGGCACACTAGTAGTGGTGTGGTTTCAGGCGGGATTTGAACTCACAACCTTCCGATCACAAGTCCAACTCACTATCCACTAGACCACCACTACCCCTAACACTACCTCCCTTCCCTCCCCCCTCACTTCTCCCTCCTCCCCCCTCACTTTCCCCCCCTCCCTTTTCCCTCCCCCCTCCCTCCTCCCTCCTCCCCCCTTCCTTCCCCCCCCCCCCCCCAGCCGGTGTGCCCACCCAGGCCCTGAACCTTGACCCCAGCAGCAGACCCAGAAGGCAGGACTGGGACGGAGAGCTGTGTGAGAACGGCTCCTTCTACTTCGCCACCAGAGACCTGATCGAGAAGGGAGTCCTGCAGGTTAGCCGGGGCACCTGGTCAACACTCAAACCTGCAGGCTAGCATCACTGGTCAACACTCAAACCACTGGTCAACACTCAAACCTGCAGACTAGCATCACTGGTCAACACTCAAAAACAGAGGCTGCGTTCGTCAATTCACTCCGGAAATCTGATCAGAACTCGGGGAACGCCTCTTGTCCCATCAAATCACTTCTTGGTCCCTTTATGACGTTGAACCCAGACTCAGAGCGAATTTACGAATGCAGTCAGAGAATTCAGCCACCAACTGCCAAAATGTTCCGGAACACTCGAGTGTTCCAAGTGTTCTATGTGGAGTTTACCTAGCAACACTACTTTGATTGGCTACAAAATGAAGCGGCTTCATTTATGCATTTTTGGTGAATAAAGTCCTCCTCAGCAGTCGAATGTTGACAATGTGGGCGAATTTATTCACCCTCGGCACTGAATGAGTTAAGGTTTCCTTCAATGATGATGAAGAA
>NC_137678.1:18062199-18069699 GCF_963989245.1 Nansenia antarctica
CTCAAACATCTGCTCATCAGTCAGAAATCTTGGAGTGATATTTGACAGTAACTTCAAATTCACCAAGCAGGTCTGCTCTGTGGTGAAAAATAGCTTTTTTCACCTCAGACTCCTCGCTAAAACAAGGGCCTATCTTCCGCAGAAGGACCTAGAGAAGGTGATCCATGCCTTCATTACAACCCGACTGGATTACTGCAACTCTTTGTATGTTGGCATTGACCAGTCCCTGCTCCGTCGGCTGCAGCTAGTTCAGAATGCTGCAGCTCGACTACTCACCGGTACAAAGAAGCGTGACCATATAACACCAATCCTGGCTTCTCTTCACTGGCTCCCTGTCCGCTCCCGCATTGATTTTAAGTTACTTTTAATAGTTTTTTTGAACGGGCTGGCACCCCCGTACTTGGCTGACCTATTGTGCCACCACACTCCATCCAGAGCCCTTAGGTCAGCTGAGCAACTGCTTTTGGAGGTCCCCAGGACTAAATTAAAAACTAGAGGGGACAGAGCCTTCTCTAAGGCCGCCCCTAGGCTCTGGAACAGTCTCCCCCTCCACATCAGAGCCGCCGAGAGCATTGAGGCTTTTAAAAAACTAGTCAAAACACATCTTTACTCTCTGGCCTTTGACCTGAGGTGAGCCTGCCTTCCCGACACTGCACTCTTTGCACTTTTATTTGTACTGCACCTTGCTTAGGTGTAATTAGTGTATTTTTCTATTTGATCAGTTTTCTTTAATCTGTATTATCTCTTTTATCTTGTTTTTCTCTTTATATTTTATCTGTTAAGCACTTTGGGCGGCTCTTGTCGTTGTAAATGTTGTGCTATATAAATAAACGTTACTTACTTACCGTATTTTCCGGACTATAAGTCGCTCCGGAGTATAAGTCAAAAAATGCGCCATGAAGAGGAAAAAAACACATAAGTCGCACTGGACTACAAGTCGCATTTATTTAGAAATTTATTTCACTAAATCCAAGACCAAGAACAGACATTTAATCTGGAAAGGCAAGTTTATTCAACTACACAATAGCACACAGAACAACAGGCTGAATAGAAGTCAGGTATGTTAACGTAACACATTAACAGTTATTCAGCAACACAATAGCATATAGAACATACCTGGGAAGCTGAATAGGCTAAATTAACATAACAAGCCAGCGAGTCCAACAAGCAAGTTACCAGTAAGCAAGTTCACCAAGCTACCGTTTGTAATGTTTCATTTCTTCAGTGGTATAGGAGCAGCATATAGTTGTCACAAGCCCAGAGCGCCCTCTGTCGGCTGTAGACGGTAATGTTTACTCCTTGGTTCATGTCTGTCAGTATGAAATTCTATATACAGTATATTTATATATAAGTCGCACCTGAGTCTGACTATAAGTCGCAGGACCAGCCAAACTATGAAAAAAAGTGCGACTTATAGTCCGGAAAATACGGTACTAACATATATAACACACACAACATATATAACATGTATAACACACACAACATATATAACATGTATAACACACACAACATATATAACATGTATAACGCCTCACTGGCTTTGAATGAACTGTAGGTGAGGCTGGCTGACGTCAAACACACAGGATGGTTTCCTCTGACAGTCATGGGATGTCAACGCCTTCATCTTCCAAACATAATATGTAAAAAAAAACTATTATTATTATTAATAATAAAATAAATATTTTATTATACATATTTTAAATCCTATTTATTATTAGCATTAAACCATCATTAGCATAAAGCACCATAATGAATATGTATTAACAACACAGGGGGGCCAAGGGTGAACAGTAGGGCTGCAACTAACGATTATTTTGGTAGTCGACTAATCTGTCGATTATTTTTCCGATTAGTCGTGTGGCCGCGGCAGTGGCCGCGGGCTCCAGTGCATGTTGTACCTCACCTTCTCAAGTCTGCACACCTGTGAATGTCACCCTGTTGTCCAGTCTCTCTGGCTTAACATACATTCCCATTGCAAATTAAAATAATGAATTTGGACCTTCCAAAACATTTAATACATACAATAATCAATCTCTGTTTCAATGAAACAAAATAAATAATAAATTAATTAAATAATACAAATGAAAGTGCAAATATAAACTTGGTAATGTGCAAATGTTTTAAAATAAAATAACAACTCAAAGTTTTGCCTTGCCAGCAACCGAGCAGTATGTTGATACATCAGGTTCTGGATTCACTACACTTGTCTTTATGAATGAGTTAACATTATTTATTTAAAATGATTGAGATCAAAACAATGTACATTGAATGAACAATACCGTTTAAATGCGTTTACGTTGCACTCATCTGATACACTGCAATACTAATGTATGAACATGTGAGGGCGCTATCATCACGGCCATATAGCAGAAACACTAGGCACGGCGCCATCTGGTGGTCAATTGTCGTCAGCACAACATCAGCTGCAGTTCCTGTATGCATTGCAATTACAAATGAACAGCGCGGCTCTGTATTATCGGCTCGTGTGTTTTTAATACGATGCGTCAACACTAAAATTCCACGCCGACGAGTTTTTATGATCGACGTCGTCGATTATGTCGACTAATCGTTGCAGCCCTAGTGAACAGTAATGAATAACAATTAAATTAAACACCAGAAGAATAAGGTTGATCTTTTTTTATTATTATTATTATAAACCCCTCATAATGAAGATGTATGGACAACACTGGAGGGCCAACAACAGAAAACTAAACAAGAAAAATATCAATTAAAAAGAAATGGAAATTATATTTTAACCATTTAGCAGATGTTTTTTTATCCAAAGTGACTTACAATCAGAGATTCCAGGGACGGTCTCCCTGGAGTAACTCAGGGACTGTCTCCCTGGAGTAACTTAGGGTTAGACAGTCTCCCTGGAGTAACTTAAGGCCGATTTAAAGTTCTGCGTCGAATTTACGTGCGTAGCTTACGTAGACTACGTAAGGGGTCTCGCACTTTACACTTCTGCGTAGGCCGCGCTGCAATTACACCGTCACATCGCTAGGTGGCAGTGTGTTTTCTATGCCCCTGTGCTGTGCCTCTTCCGGTTAGGAACTCAACGGAGCTCAAAGCTCAAAGCGGCATAATAGCGATCTTTTTGTTGTTATGCTTGTTGTAAATAAAAGTTCTATGATGCATTGAAATGACATTAAACTAAGATAATACGATGGTTATCATAATTTTTCTAATCTTTATTAATAAGTAATTACAGAAAAAGTAAATGACATTTCTGTCATGGCTTCCGCATTTTGGCCGACGAGAGAGTCGGAATCTTGTCGAAACCATGTGCTACCAAGCGGACCAATCACAGAGCTTACTGTTGCGTAGAAACTGACGCGTTCTTACATTTTTGGAGATGTGCACGTCAACCCTCTCCGTAGGCAACGCAAGGTCACGCGGGACTATGCAAGGCTACGGCGTCGATTTTACGCAGAAGTTTAAATCGGCCTTAAGGGTTAGACAGTCTCCCTGGAGTAACTTAGGGTTAGACAGTCTCCCTGGAGTAACTTAGGGCTAAGTGCCTTACTCAAGGACACACTAGTGGTGGTGTTCCCAGGTCTTACTCAAGGACACACTAGTGGTGGTGTTCCCAGGTCTTACTCAAGGACACACTAGTGATGGTGTTCCCAGGTCTTACTCAAGGACACACTATTGGTGGTGTTCCCAGGTCTTACTCAAGGACACACTAGTGGTGGTGTTCCCAGGTCTTACTCAAGGACACAATAGTGGTGGTGTTCCCAGGTCTTAACTCAAGGACACACTAGTGGTGGTGTTCCCAGGTCTTACTCAAGGACACACTAGTGGTGGTGTTAGAAGGTGCGAAGAGGGGGAAGAAGAAAAGTGAGGGAAAAGAAAGAGAAGAGAAATTGAGGCTTTTCCATTATCTCCATGTTTAACAGTCATGATGTATTTTAAACAATTAAATAACAATAGAAAATGTTACCCCACCACTACCCCTTTACTGAAATCATATCCAGTGTTGTTTCGGCTGGGGGCGGCTGTGGTGCAGGAGGTAGAGCCGCCGTCTAATGATCGCACGGTCGGCAGATCGGCGGTTCGAGCCCCGGCTGGCCTCATGTCAAGGTGTCCTTGGGCAAGACACTGAACCCCCAAATTGCTCCCAGTGAGCGGGCCGGCGCCTTGCATGGTAGCTTGCCGCTATCGGTGTGTGAATGGGTGAATGTGAGGCCGTTGTAAAGTGCTTTGGAATAAGGCGCTATATAAGTCAGTCCATTTGTTTCTCTGTGTTCCTCCTGGTCTGGTCCAGTGAGGACCCCATCACCAGAGTTGTGTGTGTGTGTGTGTGTGTGTTCCTCCAGGTGGTTCTGGTCTGGTCCAGTCAGGACCCCATCACCAGTGTTGTGTGTGTGTGTGTTCTCCAGGTGGTCCTGGTCTGGTCCAGTGAGGACCCCATCACCCAGGCCCTGGGGGAGAAGCTGTCCCAGAGGACAGGCTGTGAGGCCAGGCAGCTGGGCCCGGCACTGCAGGGTGACGTGGAGGCCATGATGGAGGACCGAGGGCTGGTCTGGAAGGAGGTGGCCTACATGGGTAAGATGGACTCCCTCTCCCTCTCCACTCCCTCTCCCTCTCCCTCTCCCTCTCCCCCTCCTCTCCTCTCCTCTCCACTTCACACAGACTTAAAGGGGCGTCTGTGGCTCTTGAGGTAGAGCTGGCATCTAATGATCGCAAGATCGGCAGTTCGAACCCCCCTGGTCGGCCACGTGTCGAGGTGTCCTTGAGCAAGACATTGAACCCCAAATTGCTCCCGCTGAGCGGGCCGGCGCCTTGCATGATAGCTTTTGCCGCCATTGGTGTGTGAATGTGTGTGTGAATGGGTGAATGAGAGGCCGTTGTAAAACGCTCTGGAATAAGGCGCTATGTAAGTCAGTCTATATAAGTCAGCCTATATAAGTCAGCCTATATAAGTCAGTCTATGCAAGTCAGTCTATATAAGTCAGCCTATATAAGTCAGCCTATATAAGTCAGCCTATATAAGTCAGCCTATATAAGTCAGTCTATGCAAGTCAGTCTATGTAAGTCAGTCTATATAAGTCATCTATGTAAGTCAGTCTATATAAGTCAGTCTATGTAAGTCAGTCTATATAAGTCATCTATGTAAGTCATCTATGTAAGTCAGTCTATATAAGTCAGTCTATATAAGTCAGTCTATATAAGTAATCTATATAAGTCAGTCTATATAAGTCATCTATATAAGTAATCTATGTAAGTCAGTCTATGTAAGTCAGTCTATATAAGTCATCTATGTAAGTCAGTCTATATAAGTCATCTATGTAAGTCAGTCTATATAAGACATCTATGTAAGTCAGTCTATGTAAGTCTATGTAAGTCAGTCTATGTAAGTCTATGTAAGTCAGTCCATTTACCATTCATTTGAAGAACTGGAAATAAGACAGTGAAGAAAAGAGGCGGCTAAAAATAAAAGCACTTTTAGCGGCGTAAGTGGCGTAGCACTCTAAGGCCCATGGCATATCATCTCAGGGTCGCCGGTTCGACTCTGGCCATCCTGCCTGTCATCCTGCCTCTCTCTCTCTCTCTCTCTCTCTCTCTCATCCATCCTTCCTGTCAACCTCTACTGTCTCTATCCCAATAAAGCAGAAATGCCCTAAAAACATATTTTAAACAAAACAAAACAAAAATATTCCCCAGTATGACCTCAGACGGTTAGGGACAAGTATTTAGCACCTCCACAGCTTCAAATGACCATAGAGTTTATCTGACCAGTAGTCTGTGAACGGACCTGTTGAGAAACGTAATAATAATAATACATTAGACTTTTATATAGCGCTTTTCTAGACACTCAAAGACGCTTTACAAACTGAAAAGATTGAGTAGTAATAATAAAAAGACACAAAAAGGTTAAGGTACACATGGGAAGGGGGGGGAGAGGGTTAACTGGTGAAGGCGAGCTTGAAGAGGTGGATTTTGAGGGCCTGTTTAAATGTTGGGAGGGTGTTGGCCTGTCTGATGTGGTTGGGGAGGGTGTTCCAGAGGGACGGGGCTGCGGCTGAAAAGGCCCCATCACCCCAGGTTGGTCCTGGTGGTCTTGAGGGTGGTTTGGTCGTCAGACCTGAGGCAACGGGAGGTGGTGTGGAGGGGGACAAGGTCGGCAAGGTAGGAGGGGGCCAGATTGTTGATGGCTTTGTAAGTGGTGAGTAGGATTTTGAATTGAACACTTAAACACAAGTGTGTGTGTGTGCGCCTGTTTATGTGTGATGACAACACAACCCTGTCACCTCTCTGATCTCTCCTTCCATCTCTCTCTCTCTTCTGTCTCTCTCTCATCTCTCCATCTCTCTCTCTATCTCTCTCAGGTAACGATGCGCTGGACGTGGACTGCATGAACCTGGCAGGGCTGAGTGCAGTACCCAGGGACGCCCCGGTGGTGGCGCTCAATGCTGCCAAGTACTCGTGCCACTGTGCGGGCGGCCGCGGGGCGGTCAGGGAGTTCGCTGAGCACATCCTGCTCCTGAAGAAGAAGGCCAAGGCCCAGATGGAACAGGACCGCATCAACAGGGACGCATTCTGATGTCATAGAGGGGGGGGGGGGGCTTTCTGATGTCACAGGGGGGTTGGGAGGGTGGGCATTCTAGTTCCAAACTGACACAAATGCATTCTGGTGTCTCAGAGAAGTATTCTGAACTTCCGTTGCGTTCTACTTCTAGGGTGCGTTCGTAAAATTCGCTCTGGAAATCGGATCGGCACTCATGGAATGCCTCTTGTCCAATCAAATGACTTGGTCCCTTGTTTTCCATGAGTGCTTCCAACAGATTTCCAGAGCGAATTTACGAACGCAGACCCCAAGACTGGAAGAGACACACGGTACATTCTAGAATCACAGAGTTGCATTGTGAGGTCAGAGATTTATTCTAATTCCGAATATTCCGGTTTTAAACATGTGTAGAAATGGTCTGAACTGGAATAGATGCGTTCTGCACTGGTGGTGGTGGGGGTGATTCGCTGGTGGTGGGGGTCCCTTCTGGGCTCGTACAAGGCCGAAGCCAAAGACAAACTCTTGACAGATCTGTAATTGCTCTGATGGAGGTTGAGAACGAAGCGTTGATTCATTTTATTGCACTTAGCATAGGCTAAAGAAGTATCTGGTTTTGCTTGTTGTCAAGCGGACATTTAGTTTTTGTTTTTGTTTGGTCAGATACACCCGGTACCTTGTTTTAATGTGACTTATTTGTTTAAAATGGACATAGGAAGCCTTTTATTTTGTCTTGGTCATTTACATTTTACTTTCCGATTAGGGTTTTGGAATGTAGTTTTATTTTATTTTTATTTAACCGACAGATACACAGTTTACAATAATATATAATACACACACTATTACAACACAATTGATTTACTTAATTTAAAAAAACAAAATGCTTGGTTTGACAATCCTGTAATGTAAGTAATGTTACTTCATGAAATGCTAGGATGTACTAGGATATAAACAGATAAATAAAGAAATGAAATATTCTCACCAGCCGTCTT
>NC_137678.1:18074699-18149699 GCF_963989245.1 Nansenia antarctica
ACATCTTTACTGCATAGTTTGCAAACGAGTTTAATCCCTTGTTTGTGGTGCAACGCGGTTGAACGTGGTTCGTGGAGCTTCCTCTGGTGTTGTAAGTGTGGACGTTGTTCACTTTTTGGAAGTATGTTGACAGGTACTTGGGTGTCTTTGTGGTGTAGCGTATCTTGAAGACTAGGCCCAGTGCAAGCTGCTGCACTCTGTCAACTACTCGTAGCCAATCAAGGCTCAAAAAATGAGCAGCGGTTAGATGTGTCCTAGGGTTGAGGCCTAGCAGAAGCCTAACCAGTTTATTTTGGGCTGTCTGGAGTCTTGTTTTATGGGCCTTTGTGGTTCTATAGTACCATGATGTTACGGCATAGTCGAAGTGACATTGAATGAGAGCTCCTGATAGGGTCCTCAGTGTGTTTTTACTGACAAGTGAGGATATCCTGTACAAGAATCTAGTTTTATGGTTAACTTTTTTGATTACTTTTGCTGCCATTTTATCTCCGGAAAGATTTGCCTCTAAGATGGAGCCCAGGTATGTAATATCCTCTTTTCTTGTGATATTAATGTTACCCACTTTTATTTTAAAATTTTCAGCCTTTCTGAGTTTAGATGGGGATCCGTATAGGATGGTTTCAGTTTTACCTAGGTGTATTGATAGTTTATTGTCAGCTAGCCAGATGCAGATTCTACTCAGTTCAGTGCTTAGCGCTTTTTCCACCTGCAATATGTCCCTGTCAGAGACCAGCAGAGCCGAGTCATCCGCGAACAGGAACAAATTGCAATTACATGCTGATGACATGTCATTCACATATATTAGGAACAGTAAAGGTCCCAATATGCTTCCTTGTGGAACGCCGCAGGTCACTGGGAGGGGGGGGGACAGTGTTCCGTTCACACTAACCACCTGTTCCCTCCCCTCTAAGTAGGATTGCATCCAGCTCACCGATGTTCTATCGAACCCAATTGCTTTCAGTTTATCTAACAATATGTGGTGATCTACTGTGTCGAAGGCCTTCTGGAGGTCCAGCATGACCATGCCGCAGTACTTGCCCGAGTCCACCTCATGGTTGATGTGGTCGTTCAAATAGAGAAGGCATGTGTCAGTGGAATGGGATGTTCTGAATCCTGATTGAAATTCATACATCAGATTTTTTTCGGTAAGGTACCTATCGACCTGTTCATAAACTATTTTTTCCATAAGTTTCGAGATGGAATTAAGAATAGAAACAGGTCGGTAGTTGCCTGGGTCTAATTTGCTTCCTTTTTTATACAGTGGGGTTACCCTTGCTATTTTAAAGTCAAGGGGGACGTGTCCCTGTTTGATGGAGAGGTTTATTATGTGGGTGATGATTGGGGTAATGGAGGCAGCTGAGTCTTTTAGAAATCTGGCTGGAATATTGTCATGGCCCGTGGCCTTTTCTGAGTGTAGAGCGCCTAGCTTTTTAAACACCTCATCGTTTGACACCATGGAGAGTTTAAAATCATCATTGCGTACACCCAGTTTATTGTAGAACGCACGGATGTGCTCTACACCATAACGCCCTGAGTGGGGTGGTAGATTGTTAACTAATTTAGTGGCTATGGTTGTAAAGAAAGTGTTTAAGCACTTAGCCACATCCAGCTTGTCTGTAAGGAGAGAATCACCAGATTTTATGCTGATGTTTGTAGACCTGGTTTTGAGTTTTTGACTGCAACCTAGTTGGCTATTAAGTAGCTTCCAAAGGTCACGTGGTTTGTTTAAGTTTTCTTCGATTTTGTTATCGATATATATATATATATATGTAGTATATATGTAGGCTATACGGCTATGATGCGCATACATATCCTTATATATATATAATAGGGTTATATATATTTCGAAAGTACATGAGATTGAAACACGAGCATTTCTACTATAGAACAATAGTAATCAATACAACACATAATAGCAATAATATAAACTACATTATAAAACAAGAATACACCATTGTACATGGATGGTCTCCAAACAGAATCACGCATCTCATAAGTATTTTCCTGCATCCTTCTCAAAATACTTCTAACTTGTGTATTTCTACTTTAGGATGTAATAATAGCGATTCTACTGTAATTTATTTTCCACAAGTAAATCAGTCTCCTTAGAGACCGTCAAAAATTGCCAATGCCGACTATATTTCAAGTCGTCACGGCGGGGTATTGGGTAAAGTTTTCAACTAGCAATAATCGCGCCTCGGATAAACCTCATAGGCTACGATACTGCCACTGCGCAAAGCTGACCTGAGACCAGAGAAACCTGGGTACCTGACCGACAAGATAGAAGTCCCAATGACGGTTCGACATATCGTCCTAAAACTATGTTGTCCTCAACTGTATATATGTAGGCTATATACGGCTATGCGCATACATATCCTTATATATATATAATAGGGTTATATATATTTCGAAAGTACATGAGATTGAAACACGAGTATTTCTACTATAGAACAATAGTAATCAATACAACACATAATAGCAATAATATAAACTACATTATAAAACAAGAATACACCATTATACAATCCAAGGGCCTAGAACAAAGATAAAGAAAATAACGAAATAATCTAAGAATTACTGTAAGATTTAAACAAGTAAATACATATAAATATATAGGCCTAGATGAAAACAATGTTGATGAATAAAGTCACCCGCGGTACTCTAGTCTAGAGAGTCAAGACTTTACAGAGAGCCCAATCTGAGAGTCAATCCTCTGAGATTCATAGAAGAGGAAAAATATTGAAACCTCTAAAGACCACTGAGAAACATGAGAAAGATATTTTATTACAGATGGTTATGATAAAGCATCACTCTTATGGGGACCTCTACTCAAGAGAGGAGTACATCACCTGCTCTCAAACAATTTGGCCATGTGCTCATCTGCACCCATCCAGACCTTCATTCCCAGTACAGTCTTTGTTGGAGAGTTGATTGCTGGATGGAGCCTTTGCTCTGTAGGAGGTAGTTCTTTGTGGAAAGGGTCTTTGACTTTGTGTAATGGTTACTTCCTTTCCTATGGATAGCCACTATGGTGGCGGAGAAGGAAGACACAGTCTTTGACTTTGTGTCATGGTTATTCCATTCCAATGGATAGCCACTATGGTGGCGGAGCAAACATTTCTGACTCTCCATATCCTAAAAAATAAACCAAGGTCCACAGAAGTTGTTTTCCAGACCAAATTCACTCCCTCAATCTTGGGTTTTGGTTTGATAGTATGTTTGGTGTTGGGGCCAGTGCTGAGCTGTGTGAGCTTGAGTCATGTTTGCTTGGAGAAAACCTACGCCCAACGTGCGGCTCAAACCCACGAGTCCAGAGTCTGCTTGAGACCAAGGAGAACTGGAATAAGGATCCTGGCTTACCTAATTGGTAAGGCATTGAATTTATCCTCACTGGTATTAACAAGGGCAAGAACCAATCGGTGACCTTCTTTTTGACTTTGGCCGACAATGCGAAGCACGCAAGAGAACAAACCATGCATCCGTCATGAAGTAAGCAAATAGAGGCGCTGCTGGGATTCGAACCCAGGGTCTCCTGTTTACAAGACAGGTGCTTTCACCAGCTAAGCCACAGCACCGGCTGCACATGAACAAAGGGTTTCAAAGCAGTGTTTTTCATTACATCAGAGCAGATTCCACATAAAAGGATACGAAGGCTTCCATCCCTTCAGGGAGACCATGCACAATCAAGGACCGCTATTCTGTGGATTCAGCTGAAATGACAGAACGCATGGCTTGAATGCGTGCGTACCTTCCACCAGTTGGATGGTGGTCAGGTGTTTGCAGCGACTGAGAGTTGGCCGAATTTTCAAGAGAGATCTGAGGTTGATGGCACTTTACAGAGACATGTTTACTTGGAGAAAACTTACGCCCAACGTGGGTCTCGAACGCACGACTCCAGAGTCTCCTTGAGACCAAGGAATACTGGAATGAGGCTCTTGTGGCGCAATCGGTTAGCGCGCGGTACTTATACGACAGTATGCAGCAGAGCAATGCCGAGGTTGTGAGTTCGAGCCTCACCTGGAGCACAGCATTTTGTTGAACGTCTACATTTTGAGAAAAGCACCCTCTCATGGGCCTTGACAGATTATTCATACTGACTTCGGATCAGTAAAAGTACATAGTATTGTACCTCATGTTATTTAAGCCTAACTGTCGTAAAAATGTATGCATTGTCCTGCATACTCATCTTCCAACAAAATAGCTTGCAGTATGAACGTTGATTCACAATCCTGGTCAGTTTACATTGTCTGCGAACCTCATCGGTAAGGCATTGAATTGATCTTCACTGGTATTAACAAGGGCAATGACCGTCTTTGGCCGACAATGTGAAGAACGCAAGTGAGCAAACCATGCAGCAGTCATGAAATAGGCAAACAGAGGCGCTGCTGGGATTCGAACCCAGGGTCTCCTGTTTACAAGACAGGTGCTTTCACCAGCTAAGCCACAGCACCGGCTGCACATGAACAAAGGGTTTCAAAGCAGTGTTTTTCATTACATCAGAGCAGATTCCACATAAAAGGATACGAAGGCTTCCATCCCTTCAGGGAGACCATGCACAATCAAGGACCGCTATTCTGTGGATTCAGCTGAAATGACAGAACGCATGGCTTGAATGCGTGCGTACCTTCCACCAGTTGGATGGTGGTCAGGTGTTTGCAGCGACTGAGAGTTGGCCGAATTTTCAAGAGAGATCTGAGGTTGATGGCACTTTACAGAGACATGTTTACTTGGAGAAAACTTACGCCCAACGTGGGTCTCGAACGCACGACTCCAGAGTCTCCTTGAGACCAAGGAATACTGGAATGAGGCTCTTGTGGCGCAATCGGTTAGCGCGCGGTACTTATACGACAGTATGCAGCAGAGCAATGCCGAGATTGTGAGTTCGAGCCTCACCTGGAGCAAAGCTTTTTGTTGAACGTCTACATTTTGAGAGAAGGACCCTCTCATGGGCCTTGACAGATTATTCATACTGACGTCTGATCACTAAAAGTACATAGTATTGTACCTCATGTTATTTAAGCCTAACTGTCGAAAAAATGTATACATTGTCCTGCATACTCATCTTCCAACAAAATAGCTTGCAGTATGAACGTTGATTCACAATCCTGGTCAGTTTACATTGTCTGCGAACCTCATTGGTAAGGCATTGAATTGATCTTCACTGGTATTAACAAGGGCAATGACCGTCTTTGGCCGACAATGTGAAGAACGCAAGTGAGCAAACCATGCAGCAGTCATGAAATAGGCAAACAGAGGCGCTGCTGGGATTCGAACCCAGGGTCTCCTGTTTACAAGACAGGTGCTTTCACCAGCTAAGCCACAGCACCGGCTGCACATGAACAAAGGGTTTCAAAGCAGTGTTTTTCATTACATCAGAGCAGATTCCACATAAAAGGATACGAAGGCTTCCATCCCTTCAGGGAGACCATGCACAATCAAGGACCGCTATTCTGTGGATTCAGCTGAAATGACAGAACGCATGGCTTGAATGCGTGCGTACCTTCCACCAGTTGGATGGTGGTCAGGTGTTTGCAGCGACTGAGAGTTGGCCGAATTTTCAAGAGAGATCTGAGGTTGATGGCACTTTACAGACTCATGTTTACTTGGAGAAAACTTACGCCCAACGTGGGTCTCGAACGCACAACTCCAGAGTCTCCTTGAGACCAAGGAATACTGGAATGAGGCTCTTGTGGCGCAATCGGTTAGCGCGCGGTACTTATACGACAGTATGCAGCAGAGCAATGCCGAGGTTGTGAGTTCGAGCCTCACCTGGAGCACAGCATTTTGTTGAACGTCTACATTTTGAGAAAAGCACCCTCTCATGGGCCTTGACAGATTATTCATACTGACTTCGGATCAGTAAAAGTACATAGTATTGTACCTCATGTTATTTAAGCCTAACTGTCGTAAAAATGTATGCATTGTCCTGCATACTCATCTTCCAACAAAATAGCTTGCAGTATGAACGTTGATTCACAATCCTGGTCAGTTTACATTGTCTGCGAACCTCATCGGTAAGGCATTGAATTGATCTTCACTGGTATTAACAAGGGCAATGACCGTCTTTGGCCGACAATGTGAAGAACGCAAGTGAGCAAACCATGCAGCAGTCATGAAATAGGCAAACAGAGGCGCTGCTGGGATTCGAACCCAGGGTCTCCTGTTTACAAGACAGGTGCTTTCACCAGCTAATAGTAAGGGAAACATATGAAAATCTGCGAAGTAAATCGTTACCAAAAACATTCTTTACCAATGTGTTTCTAAAGGTGTGTAATAACGTGTACTAAAAGGTTGAAATTCAACTCCTGTGGGAAACCTCATAAAAAAACTGCTCAAAGTTGGGGTACCGATAACCAATTTTCGAAAATTCGAAAATGCTTAAATTGGACTTGAGTAACTTTTTAGCGGTCAAACTAGGCATTTTTCATGATTCTGAGTTGATTGCAAGCATCTTTTTGTCACCAAGACCACTTCCTGGTAGAGAAACTGCCACGCCCTTTTTACCATTTACATATACATTTATTTAAATTAGCTGCATAATACTCAGAGTGGAGGTGGTAGTGGGGGTGGTAGTGGAGGTGGTAGGTAGTGGGGGTGGTAGTGGAGGTGGTAGGTAGTGGAGGTGGTAGTGGAGGTGGTAGTAGAGGTGGTAGTGAAGGTGGTAGTAGAGGTGGTAGTAGAGATGGTAGTGGAGGTGGTAGTGGAGGTGGTAGTGGAGGTGGTAGTAGAGGTGGTAGTAGAGGTGGTAGTGGAGGTGGTAGTGGAGGTGGTAGTGGGGGTGGTAGTGGGGGTGGTAGTGGAGGTGGTAGTGGAGGTGGTAGTGGAGGTGGTAGTGGAGGTGGTAGTGGAGATGGTAGGTAGTGGAGGTGGTAGTGGAGGTGGTAGTGGAGATGGTAGGTAGTGGAGGTGGTAGTGGAGGTGGTAGTAGAGGTGGTAGTGGAGATGGTAAGTAGTGGAGGTGGTAGTGGAGGTGGTAGTAGAGGTGGTAGTGGAGGTGGTAGTGGGGGTGGTAGTGGAGGTGGTAGGTAGTGGAGGTGGTAGTGGAGGTGGTAGTGGGGGTGGTAGTGGAGGTGGTAGTGGAGGTGATAGGTAGTGGAGGTGGTAGTGGAGGTGGTAGTAGAGGTGGTAGGTAGTAGAGGTGGTAGTGGAGGTGGTAGTGGAGGTGGTAGTAGAGGTGGTAGTGGAGGTGGTAGTGGGGGTGGTAGTAGAGGTGGTAGTAGAGGTGGTAGTGGGGGTGGTAGTGGGGGTGGTAGTGGAGGTGGTAGTGGAGGTGGTAGTAGAGGTGGTAGTGGAGGTGGTAGTGGAGGTGGTAGTAGAGGTGGTAGTAGAGGTGGTAGTGGAGGTGGTAGTGGAGGTGGTAGTAGAGGTGGTAGTGGAGGTGGTAGTGGAGATGGTAGGTAGTGGAGGTGGTAGTGGAGGTGGTAGTGGGGGTGGTAGTGGAGGTGGTAGTGGAGGTGGTAGTGGAGGTGGTAGTGGGGGTGGTAGTGGAGGTGGTAGTAGAGGTGGTAGTGGAGGTGGTAGTGGAGGTGGTAGTGGGGGTGGTAGTGGAGGTGGTAGTAGAGGTGGTAGTGGAGGTGGTAGTAGAGGTGGTAGTGGGGGTGGTAGTGGAGGTGGTAGTGGAGGTGGTAGTGGAGGTGGTAGTGGAGATGGTAGGTAGTGGAGGTGGTAGTGGAGGTGGTAGTAGAGGTGGAGGTGGAGATGGTAGGTAGTAGAGGTGGTAGTAGAGGTGGTAGTAGAGGTGGTAGTAGAGGTGGTAGTGGAGGTGGTAGTGGAGGTGGTAGGTAGTGGGGGTGGTAGTGGAGGTGGTAGTGGAGGTGGTAGTAGAGGTGGTAGTAGAGGTGGTAGTGGAGGTGGTAGTGGAGGTGGAGGTGGTAGTGGAGATGGTAGGTAGTAGAGGTGGTAGTGGGGGTGGTAGTAGAGGTGGTAGTGGAGGTGGTAGTAGAGGTGGTAGTGGAGGTGGTAGTGGAGGTGTTAGGTAGTAGAGGTGGTAGTGGAGGTGGTAGTAGAGGTGGTAGTGGAGGTGGTAGTGGAGGTGGTAGGTAGTGGAGGTGGTAGTGGGGGTGGTAGGTAGTGGAGGTGGTAGTGGAGGTGGTAGTGGGGGTGGTAGTGGAGGTGGTAGTGGAGGTGGTAGTAGAGGTGGTAGTGGAGGTGGTAGTAGAGGTGGTAGTGGAGGTGGTAGTGGGGGTGGTAGTGGAGGTGGTAGTGGAGGTGGTAGTGGAGGTGGTAGTGGAGATGGTAGTGGGGGTGGTAGTGGAGGTGGCAGGTAGTGGAGGTGGTAGTGGAGGTGGTAGTAGAGGTGGTAGTGGAGGTGGAGGTGGTAGAGGTGGTAGTGGAGGTGGTAGTGGAGGTGGTAGTGGAGGTGGTAGTGGGGGTGGTAGGTAGTGGGGGTGGTAGTGGAGGTGGTAGTAGAGGTGGTAGTAGAGGTGGTAGTGGAGGTGGAGGTGGTAGAGGTGGTAGTGGAGGTGGTAGTGGAGGTGGTAGTGGAGGTGGTAGTGGGGGTGGTAGTGGGGGTGGTAGTGGAGGTGGTAGTAGAGGTGGTAGTGGAGGTGGTAGTGGGGGTTGGTAGTGGAGGTGGTAGTAGAGGTGGTAGTGGAGGTGGTAGTGGAGGTGGTAGTGGAGGTGGTAGTGGAGGTGGTAGTGGAGGTGGTAGTAGAGGTGGTAGTGGAGGTGGAGGTGGTAGAGGTGGTAGTGGAGGTGGTAGTGGAGGTGGTAGTGGGGGTGGTAGTGGGGGTGGTAGTGGAGGTGGTAGGTAGTGGGGGTGGTAGTGGAGGTGGTAGTAGAGGTGGTAGTAGAGGTGGTAGTGGAGGTGGAGGTGGTAGAGGTGGTAGTGGAGGTGGTAGTGGAGGTGGTAGTGGAGGTGGTAGTGGGGGTGGTAGTGGGGGTGGTAGTGGAGGTGGTAGTAGAGGTGGTAGTGGAGGTGGTAGTAGAGGTGGTAGTGGGGGTGGTAGTGGAGGTGGTAGTAGAGGTGGTAGTGGAGGTGGTAGTGGAGGTGGTAGTGGAGGTGGTAGTGGAGGTGGTAGTGGAGGTGGTAGTAGAGGTGGTAGTGGAGGTGGTAGTGGAGGTGGTAGTGGAGGTGGTAGTAGAGGTGGTAGTAGAGGTGGTAGTGGAGGTGGTAGTGGAGGTGGTAGTGGAGGTGGTAGTAGAGGTGGTAGTGGGGGTGGTAGTGGAGGTGGTAGTGGAGGTGGTAGTGGAGGTGGTAGTGGAGGTGGTAGTGGAGGTGGTAGTGGAGGTGGTAGTGGAGGTGGTAGTGGAGGTGGTAGTGGAGGTGGTAGTAGAGGTGGTAGTAGAGGTGGTAGTGGGGGTGGTAGTGGAGGTGGTAGTAGAGGTGGAAGCATTGAATACACTTTGAGCAGTTTTTTATGAGGTTTCCCACAGGAGTTGAATTTCAACCTTTTAGGACATATTATTACACACCTTTAGAAACACATTGGTGAAGACATTTCTTGGTAACGATTTACTTCGCAGATTGGTCAAATATCTGGTAAAATGCCCTTACTATAAGCCACAGCACCGGCTGCACATGAACAAAGGGTTTCAAAGCAGTGTTTTTCATTACATCAGAGCAGATTCCACATAAAAGGATACGAAGGCTTCCATCCCTTCAGGGAGACCATGCACAATCAAGGACCGCTATTCTGTGGATTCAGCTGAAATGACAGAACGCATGGCTTGAATGCGTGCGTACCTTCCACCAGTTGGATGGTGGTCAGGTGTTTGCAGCGACTGAGAGTTGGCCGAATTTTCAAGAGAGATCTGAGGTTGATGGCACTTTACAGAGACATGTTTACTTGGAGAAAACTTACGCCCAACGTGGGTCTCGAACGCACGACTCCAGAGTCTCCTTGAGACCAAGGAATACTGGAATGAGGCTCTTGTGGCGCAATCGGTTAGCGCGCGGTACTTATACGACAGTATGCAGCAGAGCAATCCCGAGGTTGTGAGTTCGAGCCTCACCTGGAGCAAAGCTTTTTGTTGAACGTCTACATTTTGAGAGAAGGACCCTCTCATGGGCCTTGACAGATTATTCATACTGACGTCTGATCACTAAAAGTACATAGTATTGTACCTCATGTTATTTAAGCCTAACTGTCGAAAAAATGTATACATTGTCCTGCATACTCATCTTCCAACAAAATAGCTTGCAGTATGAACGTTGATTCACAATCCTGGTCAGTTTACATTGTCTGCAAACCTCATTGGTAAGGCATTGAATTGATCTTCACTGGTATTAACAAGGGCAATGACCGTCTTTGGCCGACAATGTGAAGAACGCAAGTGAGCAAACCATGCAGCAGTCATGAAATAGGCAAACAGAGGCGCTGTTGGGATTTAAACCCAGGGTCTCCTGTTTACAAGACAGGTGCTTTCACCAGCTAAGCCACAGCACCGGCTGCACATGAACAAAGGGTTTCAAAGCAGTGTTTTTCATTACATCAGAGCAGATTCCACATAAAAGGATACGAAGGCTTCCATCCCTTCAGGGAGACCATGCACAATCAAGGACCGCTATTCTGTGGATTCAGCTGAAATGACAGAACGCATGGCTTGAATGCGTGCGTACCTTCCACCAGTTGGATGGTGGTCAGGTGTTTGCAGCGACTGAGAGTTGGCCGAATTTTCAAGAGAGATCTGAGGTTGATGGCACTTTACAGACTCATGTTTACTTGGAGAAAACTTACGCCCAACGTGGGTCTCGAACGCACGACTCCAGAGTCTCCTTGAGACCAAGGAATACTGGAATGAGGCTCTTGTGGCGCAATCGGTTAGCGCGCGGTACTTATACGACAGTATGCAGCAGAGCAATGCCGAGGTTGTGAGTTCGAGCCTCACCTGGAGCACAGCATTTTGTTGAACGTCTACATTTTGAGAAAAGCACCCTCTCATGGGCCTTGACAGATTATTCATACTGACTTCGGATCAGTAAAAGTACATAGTATTGTACCTCATGTTATTTAAGCCTAACTGTCGTAAAAATGTATGCATTGTCCTGCATACTCATCTTCCAACAAAATAGCTTGCAGTATGAACGTTGATTCACAATCCTGGTCAGTTTACATTGTCTGCGAACCTCATCGGTAAGGCATTGAATTGATCTTCACTGGTATTAACAAGGGCAATGACCGTCTTTGGCCGACAATGTGAAGAACGCAAGTGAGCAAACCATGCAGCAGTCATGAAGTAGGCAAACAGAGGCGCTGCTGGGATTCGAACCCAGGGTCTCCTGTTTACAAGACAGGTGCTTTCACCAGCTAAGCCACAGCACCGGCTGCACATGAACAAAGGGTTTCAAAGCAGTGTTTTTCATTACATCAGAGCAGATTCCACATAAAAGGATACGAAGGCTTCCATCCCTTCAGGGAGACCATGCACAATCAAGGACCGCTATTCTGTGGATTCAGCTGAAATGACAGAACGCATGGCTTGAATGCGTGCGTACCTTCCACCAGTTGGATGGTGGTCAGGTGTTTGCAGCGACTGAGAGTTGGCCGAATTTTCAAGAGAGATCTGAGGTTGATGGCACTTTACAGAGACATGTTTACTTGGAGAAAACTTACGCCCAACGTGGGTCTCGAACGCACGACTCCAGAGTCTCCTTGAGACCAAGGAATACTGGAATGAGGCTCTTGTGGCGCAATCGGTTAGCGCGCGGTACTTATACGACAGTATGCAGCAGAGCAATGCCGAGGTTGTGAGTTCGAGCCTCACCTGGAGCAAAGCTTTTTGTTGAACGTCTACATTTTGAGAGAAGGACCCTCTCATGGGCCTTGACAGATTATTCATACTGACGTCTGATCACTAAAAGTACATAGTATTGTACCTCATGTTATTTAAGCCTAACTGTCGAAAAAATGTATACATTGTCCTGCATACTCATCTTCCAACAAAATAGCTTGCAGTATGAACGTTGATTCACAATCCTGGTCAGTTTACATTGTCTGCGAACCTCATCGGTAAGGCATTGAATTGATCCTCACTGATATTAACAAGGGCAAGAACAAGGACGGTGACCGTCTTTGGCCGACAATGTGAAGAACGCAAGTGAGCAAACCATGCAGCAGTCATGAAGTAGGCAAACAGAGGCACTGCTGGGATTTGAACCCAGGGTCTCCTGTTTACAAGACAGGTGCTTTCACCTGCTAAGCCAGAGCGCCGGCTGTAACCTTTCTGTGAACCTCATCGGAAAGGCATTAAATTAATCCTTACTGGTATTAACAAGGGCAAGAACCAATTGGTGACCGTCTTTTTGACTTTGGCCGACGATGCAAAGTACGCAAGAGAACAAACCATGCATCCGTCATGAAGTAAGCAAATAGAGGCGCTGCTGGGATTTGAACCCAGGGTCTCCTGTTTACAAGACAGGTGCTTTCACCAGCTAAGCCACAGCGCCGGCTGTTGCTCTTCTGCGAACCTCATCGGTAAGGCATTAAATTGATCCTTACTAGTATTAGGGCAAGAACTTTTTGTTGAACGTCTACATTTTGAGAAAAGGACCCTCTCATGGGCCTTGACAGATTATTCATACTGACTTCTGATCAGTAAAAGTACATAGTATTGTACCTCATGTTATTTAAGCCTAACTGTCGTAAAAATTTATGCATTGTCCTGCATACTCATCTTCCAACAAAATAGCTTGCAGTATGAAGGTTGATTCACGGTCCTGGTCAGTTTACATTGTCTGCGAACCTCATCGGTAAGGCATTGAATTGATCCTCACTGGTATTAACAAGGGCAAGAACAAGGACGGTGACCGTCTTTGGCCGACAATGTGAAGAACGCAAGTGAGCAAACCATGCAGCAGTCATGAAGTAGGCAAACAGAGGCGCTGCTGGGATTTAAACCCAGGGTCTCCTGTTTACAAGACAGGTGCTTTCACCTGCTAAGCCAGAGCGCCGGCTGTAACTTTTCTGTGAACCTCATCGGAAAGGCATTAAATTAATCCTTACTGGATACATTGTCCTGCATACTCATCTTCCAACAAAATAGCTTGCAGTATGAAGGTTGATCCACGGTCCTGGTCAGTTTACATTGTCTGCGAACCTCATCGGTAAGGCATTGAATTGATCCTCACTGGTATTAAGTAAAATGTTGTTCACTTATGTTAAATACCTGAAAAATGTGCAACTCTGACAACAGTTGGAAAACTCTGTTCTGTTTGTTTGCGACAAAGTATGCATACATTGGATAGATATAGCTTGACAGTGCTTCACGCATTGACGCATAGTGTGTTGTTTTACTGAACTTCAACTACCTGTCTATGTAATTATTATCATTATTTTTTTATGCTATATATAAAGCACGTTGAATTGCCCCTGTTGTATGAAATATGCTATACAAATAAACTTGCCTTGCCTAGTATTGCTGAAATAAGAAATCCCCCGCTTGTCCTGCCTATGTCAGGTCTGTTGTCCCAGCTGTCAGTACACAGTAGGCATGGGAGAGTGTGTGTGTCACCCTACCTCGCCGTCCAGCAGAGGGACAGCTCTACCTCTTCCAAGATCAAGGTGGATCTGGACAGCAGCACAGGTAAGAGAGCTCAGGTGTTTATTTGTTTATTTGTTTATTTAAAAGGATCCCCATTAGCTTATGCCGTAGCAGTTTGCTAATCTTCCTGGGGTCCACATATAATCAACAGACAAACACCTAATACATTAATACAACATATAATACATTAAAGGGACAATGCGTGACCCTCCGCGACATCCAGTGGTGAAAACAAGACAAACAGATCCGACAGCAATCAAACATGATATTTGTATTAATTTGCGTATAATGCAATGCACAAAAGCATTTTCCTGGCCTTAAAATGAGCGCATGTCTTCGTGGAGGCCGCCATGTTGAATTAATTGTAAATCAATGGAACATTAGCTTCACCCCTGGATGTCACACTCAGTCCCTTCAAACATAGGCCTACAGATGAATGCCATATTCGATTCCAGTCAAATCCTCCAACCTCATCCCCACCACAAGATGTCGCCAAAACTCACACACTATCCCCCCGATACAGTAGTAAATACAACAAAATAAACTAAAATAAATAAAAATTTACAAAAAGGGCAAATATTATTAATCCATTAAAATATAAAGACCTATAAAGACATGATCCTAACGCAATCATCTCTTCTATGAAAAAAGGAATCAACCAAAATAAACAAAGTAAAATAAAACAGCTACCTGTCATCAGCCATTTAATAGGTGCCTCTTCAGTCTCTTTTTGAATAACCTTTTACTTTTTTCTTGGCGGATATCAAGAGGTAATTCATTCCAAATTGTACTAGCTCTATAAAGCACTGTTCTTTTCAAAAAATGTGTTCTTGGGTGGGCTTTCATAATGTCACCATTGGTGTGAAGAAATACGAAGGAATAAGAATCCTGCTCAGAGTGAAGTTCCTGCTCCTAAATGGAAATGTATTGTCTGCATCATAGACAGACAATGGCAGCAAGTGACTGCCCATCTCTCCCCCCCTCTCTCTCCCCCTCCCACCCCCTGCCCCTCTACTAACTCTCTCACTCCCGCCCCCCCCCCCTCTCTCCAGGTGTTGCAGTGATGAGGATGCAGTCACCCCCTGTCAACAGTTTGAGTCTATAGACTTCCTGACGGAGTTCAGCATCAGCCTGGAGAAACTGGAGATGGACAAGAGCTGTAGAGGCCTCATTATCACCTCGGTCAGCGCACACGCACACACACACACACACACACGCACACGCACACACACACCACACACACACACACACACACACACACACACTCATTCCACATCCCTCTTACTCATAGTTGTCCACCCAACCCCCAGCAAGGCCACCACCCACACTACAGTCCTTGACGTGTGTGTGTCTGTGTCTGTGTCTGTGTCTGTGTCTGTCTGTGTGTCTGTCTGTGTGTCTGTCTGTGTGGGGTCATACAGACCCTTCCTAAGGTATACTCTGCCGGTCTGGACATCATGGAGATGTATGGGAAGAGTCCGGAAAGTTGTGGAGTGTTCTGGAGGGCTGTCCAGGAGATGTGGCTCAAACCCTACGGTTCCAACATGGTTACCATAGCAGTAGTAGAGGCTGTTAGACCAAAATATAGCGCGTTGACTTCAGTTCATGCAACAAATGTCCCCTTTGGCATGCAAGTACCTTAGGGCAGAGGTTCCCAAACTTTTTTTAACCAAGGCACCCCTGAAGCTTTCCCCCTTCTCCAAGGCACCCCAACTCTACGAAGATTTAAAAAATGCCTCGGAGCTTAAACTAAAAACAATACACGATTAATTGGTTTGAAAATGTGTGTTTATATATAATACATAAGTATTGCCCCAATGAATTTTAACAAGATAATAAAAGTCATAAATGAACTGTAATGGATGGGCAAGAATGCATAGGTCAGTCAAACTATCGCTAAATTAAATAAAATTGTGGCCCTCAAGGATTGTACAATATGGGAGGAGACTCAGAGAGAATTCTTCACACAAATAAAATATCAAAGGCCTGTATAATCAATCAATGGAACAATGCTTTTTTTTGGGGCTTAAAATAATGCCTTAAAATGTAGTTCTCATTTCAATGCTCATTCTGAGATTATTATTTCACATCTGAACCAAACGGGTAACTCACAACTATAATAATTTAACAATAATAATCATGACAGAATTGTAAAAATTGAGAGAAATACAAAACAAAGAAATATGTTGTGCGCATTAGTGGGACACATGCGCCTGCTTTTGGGAGCAGAGTCTCTTTATGCGGGGAGAGATAGTGGACAGCGCGACACGCAGGTCCTGTTCCACTGACAGACGCGTGCGTGTCTTGTTCTTGACGTATGCTAGAGAAGAAAAAGCCAGCTCGCACAAGTAGGAAGTTGGGAAGGGTAAAAGCACCTTGATGGCGCTCTCTGAGAGAGATGGATATTCATGTCCCACAAGCAGTCAAAACCTATCCAAACCTAGCTCACCATGTTTGAGCTTCAGTGTGCGGTCCATAATGAGCTCTGCCAGTTCATCTTGAGCTTTGCTGCTCAAACTAGCGGCTGATGCTGATGAGAGGGGGTTGAACGGATCCCGGAGCCAGTCGAAGTCTTCGTTCATTGGAGGGAAATAGGACTCAAATCTCTCCTCCAGCATACGTAGGTGCGCAGCGATCAGATTCAAGAAAGACGCTGACTTGTGTGCTGCGTCATTGGCCGTCAACGTAAACATTTCAATGTTTTTCTTGGCCACCCCGTCTTGCCACCGTCTCAATTTGGATCGGAATCCGTTCAGTTTGTCTGTCGCTGTCAGGATATTCTCAGCCTTCCCTTGCATTTTTATGTTGAGGTCATTAAGGTGGCTGAAAATATCTGCCAGATAAGCAAGCTTAATCCACCACGATTCATCTTCCAATTGTTCTTTGTATGGCAAGTCGTGCTCACTGACAAAAGTTATCAGTTCATCTCGGAGCTCATATAGACACGGGATAACACCTTGCCCCGCGACAGCCAGCGGACCTCTGTGTGTAATAAGAGCCCCTCATGCTCGGACCCCATCTCATTGCACAATGTGCTGAACAGCCGTGACTTCAGCGGGCATGATTTTACATAATTAACCATTTTCACCGCTTGGTCCAAGACTTCAGTGAGGAGTAGTTAGTTAGTAACTAGTAGGCCTAGTTAGTAAATTAATATCTTTCAAATCTGAGAAATATATCTTTTATTTGCTTATGAACTCCATTGCACATGTAATAAACAAACGTTTATTAATGTATTATTATTATAATTGTATATTATACTTTTTTTTTTTTTTTTTACGAGCAGATTTGGCGGCACCCCCGGACAGGTGCCGCGGCACCCACTTTGGGAACCTCTGCCTTAGGGTGATAGAAAAACTTTTATCCAAAGACACAAGTGAGATCTGCTTTTTTTTCCAAAATGGCCGCCAACAATACATCAGAGCCCATTGGCAATTACCACACCCCATATATTTGCTACTGTTATAGCTATAATTACAAATGTGGAGTCAAACTGTACATTTGTGCGGTCAGAGAATCCAATTAAATACGTTTCAAGGATGAAAACCCAATATTCTTCTTCTTACCATGACAATCTGGGGTAAAATATGCCCCAGATCGTCACATTTTAAAATTTCATTCAAAAATAAGTGTGATAAGGTGATTTTCCAAATCTTTTATTTTAAATTGTTTTAAGAGGTCCAGCTACTTGCATAATGTTACATGTGTCCTTTAGTAGCATTATATTTAGACCAATCAGGTGCAACCTAAGCAAGTTAATGTGCACCAGTGGCTGTGACAAATGTTCCAGATGTGACAGTAATTTTAGATGAACACATGAGGTTGGTATAACTTTATTATTGATTACAGACCTTTCTAATGTTAGCTAACTAGGTATAGCTAGTAGTAGTATAGGTAGTTTTATTATTAGATTGAAGCAAAGCAAATAGCAAAGAAAAACATATGCAACGATGTGTCCATCATCTTCAACGCAACCAAAATCCTCTGGCAAGAGTATCTCCCCATGAAGCAGGCTTTTACAGGTTCCTTCTCAAACTTCTGTGAAGCAGATCCGATCCCTCCCATGCTAAGATCATTCCTACACATGCTTCTTGATGGATCAGGTATTGATCAGCCACCTCCTGGACCTGAGAAGTCCCAGGTTGCAACATCCACTGGGCAGCAAATCATTTTCAACTCCGTAAGACACAGATCCAAGAAGCCTGACAGTGTTTCTCAGCATAAAAAAGAGAAGAAAACGCCAGCATGGCTATATCTGGCAATGAAACTACACCTTCAAACTGGCAGCGGACATCTGGTGGAGGCCATGCATAATCGAGGACTATGTGTGTCATATCACCGCTTGGAAATATACAGCACATACATCTACCAGCGCAAGCAACACGAGCTGCTATCGGGCCTGGCCAGAATCGAACCGATCGCGGATGACATCCTGGTGGTCGGGTGTGGCGATACGGATGCCGAGGCCGAACTGGACCATGACAGAAACTTGAGTGCTCTCATGGAACGATGCAGAGCAGTGGGACTCAGGCTGAGTGAACGCAAGCTACAGTTCAAGCTCAAAGCCGTACACTTCCACGGCCACATTCTGTCCTCGGAGGGACTGAAAATCGACCCAGAGAAGACACGGGCCGTGCTGGAAATGCCGACACCCACCGACGTGAAAGCAGTGCAGCGCTTTATTGGGTTCGTGACGTACCTTGCAAAGTTTCTGCCAAAGCTCTCGGAGGTCTGTGAGCCGCTCCGCAGGCTCTTGGATAAGGACGTCATGTGGCACTGGTTGCCCAAACACGAAGATGCAGTGCGCGGAGTGAAGTGTATGGTCACCTGCACGCCCGTCCTCAAGTACTATGATATCACAAAGCCTGTCACGGTCCAGAGCGACGCCAGCATGACCGGGCTGGGGGGCTGTTTGTTACAAGGGGGACAGCCGGTGGCTTTTGCATCGAGGGCACTAACGCCGACAGAGCAAAACTACGCTCAGATTGAGAAGGAGTGTTTGAGCATAGTCTTTGCCTGCCAGAGATTCCACCAGTACCTGTATGGCAGGGAGGCTATCACTGCAGAAACAGACCACAAGCCGCTTATCACAATATTCAAGAAGCCCCTCCTGAGCGCACCGAAACGTCTCCAAGGCATGTTGCTGCAGCTGCAAAGCTACAATCTGGATGTTGTGTACAAGCCGGGCCCCGAGATGTATGTCAGCGACACTCTGAGCAGGGCCACGCCCCCGTGCCGTGGGTCTGACACCCCGTACGTGCAGCATGCTGTATGCGCCGTGAACAGCACCCAGGCCGGGTATTCACAGCTGGACCAGGCGCAGCACCTGGACGTTACGGCTTTCAGATTCCACCAGATTGTGCAGCACACAGAGACGGATGATGTGCTTCAGGAGCTGGCATCTGTGATCCTCAGTGGCTGGCCAGACTTTAAAGAGGACACTCCGCTGGCAGTGCGGGAATACTGGCCCTTCAGAGACGAGCTGAATGTTCAAGATGGAGCGTTGTACAGGGGACAGTGCGTCGTCATACCAAAAGCCATGAGATCTGAGCTGCTCAAACGCATACACGCTAGCCACATTGGTGGGGAGGCGTGTTACAGACGGGCCAGGGATACGCTCTTCTGGCCGAACATGAGAGCGGAGATAAAGGACTTTGTGGCGAACTGCTCCGCATGCAATGAGTACGCACGGGTCCAGCAGAAGGAACCGATGATGTCGCATGACATACCGGTGCGCCCGTGGCAGGCAGTGAGTATGGACGTCTACTCATATGCGGGCAAGGACTTTCTCGTCATTGTGGACCAGTATTCGGATTTCTGGGAAATCGACCAGCTGCCAGATCTGTCTGCTGACACGCTCATCACGCGCTGCAAAGCTCAGTTTGCACGTTATGGGCAGCCAGAGAGGGTGGTCTCGGACAACGGCCCACAGTTTGCATGCGAACGGTTCAGGAAGTTTGCAGCGAGCTGGGGGTTTGCCCATGTCACCTCCTCACCCCGACATCCTCGATCCAACGGCAAGGCAGAGTCGGCCGTTAAGATTGTCAAGTCACTCTGCAAGCGGGCGAAATTGGATGGCACGGATGCGTGGATGGCCATCCTTCACTGGCGCAACACACCCACAGAGGGGTTGGACAGCAGCCCGGCCCAGCGCTTAATGGCACGCAGGCTCAAAACTTCACTGCCCGTCGCGGACAGCCTGCTTCTACCAAGTGTGGTGGACGGAGTGGCAGAGAAGCTGCGGTGGAAACGGCGGGTCGCCAAGTCATTCTATGACACGTCTGCCAGAGACCTTCCAGAGCTGGATGTTGGAGATCACATTAGGATGAGGCCTCTGCCAGGTGATCGCACAGGGCGGTGGCGACGAGGCCAGTGCCTCCAGAGAGTCGCTCCCCGCTCGTTCGTGGTGGATGTGGACGGCACACTGTACAGACGCAACCGAGTGGATCTGCGTGTTGCAGAGCGCTCAGCTCAAGCGCAACAGACAGACATTCTACGGCCTGAGCGGAGCAGTCCTGACCAGACCCAGGTCGCTGGGGAGACTGCCTCAGCCGAGACACGGATTGTCTCAAGTCGGGGGGAGACAGGCGGCGAGGTACATCCTCGTACACCAAGGGCACCGGCGACGCCGGGGGGTCCTGCCACGGCAGGCCAGGGTGTCTACTCACGGAGTGGTCGCCTGTCACGGCCGCCACAACGACTGGACTTATGACTTTGGAAAAAAAAAAGGAAAAAAAAGGAAGGGGTGAGTAAAGGGACAGCTCTTCTCGGACTGTTTTGACTTTGCCTCAGACGGCTGTACTGGACTGTTGTTCTTTGTTCAGAAAAAAAAAAAAAAAAAAAGGGAAATAATGCAATGTTGTAATGCTATTGTTAATGTTTGGGATTGTTATTGTCAATGGAATTGCAGACGGAGATGCAAGCATGTCATTTGCAAACAGCTAAAGGAAAGGAGATGTTACATATAGGCATATGTGTGGTGGCCTGGGAAAACCCGTCGGATGTCGCTGGCGTTCGTTTGTGGCAAAGAGCAAAAATAGATGGAAATGTCCTATTTCTGCGATTTTGATATTATGTGGTATTCTAGTACTTTGAACTCCATACTACATTATGGTGAATAAACATTTTAAGAAAACAAAAGAGAAAGTACTTATATTTTTGTTTTTGTGGTGGGTAGTTTGCTAGCGAAACAACGTCAAGCTGAACGTGTCTCATTCTCAGTTAAGCAACGCACGCACACATGAGCGAAAGGAGAGACGATACTTCCACCTGTGTTATTGCCAGTTTACTGATGCTCACAATAAGCATAAAGTAATACAATCTTAACTAGAAGACACACAAATGGATCTGTCCCTCGCATACCGACGAGGCGAGCAGACTAACACCGCATCACAAGCAGACAAACGAGACCGGCCGATCTGCATAGGCTCCTCCCCCGACCCGGAGGAGAAAGGAGTCGGGGGCAGCATGGGGGCAGCATTTCTCACCTTTCACTTTTTTTGACATGATACATTAAAATGCTCATAACTTTTTAAAATAAAGGGCTATCTCAGTCATTCAACCAGTTATGAATAGCTGAGAACTTCTAATTTATGGAAATATAAAAAAATTAAAATGTCAAAATGCCACCATGTGAAGGGTTTTCCCAGGCCACCACACATATGTTAGTAGCCTGTGTTACAGGCACACTATGTGCAATATGACAACCCTAGTCGTCTATCTGTACAGTATAGTATAGTGGATAGTGTACATAGCCTTTATTTATGTAAACCAGCTCCTTCCCTTCTTGTGTTTTTTTTAAAAGTTTTTTTTCTTTCCTAACACCAGGGGAGCCACCCCTCCTAAATTTCGTTGTTTGGTACCTGTACTATAGCAATGACAATAAAGACCATTCATTCATTCATTCATAATGTTGCATGTAAGACCCGGATGTTGTATGTGGGCGTGCGCGGGAGGAACCGCAGTTTAATAAAAGTCATACTGAAACAGTTTTGGGTCGCTCCACCGCCAAAAAATCTCACTCCAAACTTTTGGTGAAACTTGGCAGCCCTGCAGATTCACCCAAGATGGCCGCCAGCCTAACAACACAACCAGACTCACCTAAGATGGCCGCCAGCCTTACAACACAATCAGACTCACCTAAGATGGCCGCCAGCCTTACAACACAAACTGACTCACCTAAGATGGCCGCCAGCCTTACAACACAACCAGACTCACCTAAAATGGCCGCCAGCCTAACAACACAAACAGACTCACATAAGATGGCCGCCAGCCTTACAAACACTCTCCAAGTATATCCAGCTGCGGACATCACGCCTATCACCCGGAAGCTTGATGGACCATATTTGGTTGGAGTGGTTGGAGCGCGTCATCATACCGCGCCTGCATATTTGCATATTGCGCCTGCATATTTGTATAGACTACGTCATCGCCTTACGAAGGTATGTTTTTTTCAAATCATTTATGCAAGAAATGTTTATACTAAGGATAGTTGATTGTTGAAGTGACTGGATGAAAAGGTAATGTTGTGGCTTATATGCCTTGTTGTGATTTTAATACCACACATATGTTAGTAGCCTGTGTTACAGGCACACTATGTGCAATATGACAACCCTAGTCGTCTATCTGTACAGTATAGTATAGTGGATAGTGTACATAGCCTTTATTTATGTAAACCAGCTCCTTCCCTTCTTGTGTTTTTTTTAAAGTTTTTTTTCTTTCCTAACACCAGGGGAGCCACCCCTCCTAAATGTCGTTGTTTGGTACCTGTACTATAGCAATGACAATAAAGACCATTCATTCATTAATTCATAATGTTGCATGTAAGACCCGGATGTTGTATGTGGGCGTGCGCGGGAGGAACCGCAGTTTAATAAAAGTCATACTGAAACAGTTTTGGGTCGCTCCACCGCCAAAAAATCTCACTCCAAACTTTTGGTGAAACTTGGCAGCCCTGCAGATTCACCCAAGATGGCCGCCAGCCTAACAACACAACCAGACTCACCTAAGATGGCCGCCAGCCTTACAACACAACCAGACTCACCTAAGACGGCCGCCAGCCTTACGACACAAACAGACTCACCTAAGATGGCCGCCAGCCTTACAACACACCCAGACTCACCTAAGATGGCCGCCAGCCTAACAACACAACCAGACTCACCTAAGATGGCCGCCAGCCTTACAAACACTCTCCAAGTATATCCAGCTGCGGACATCACGCCTATCACCCGGAAGCTTGATGGACCATATTTGGTTGGAGTGGTTGGAGCGCGTCATCATACCGCGCCTGCATATTGGCATATTGCGCCTGCATATTTGCATAGACTACGTCATCGCCTTACGACAGTATGTTTTTTTCAAATCATTTATGCAAGAAATGTTTATACTAAGGATAGTTGATTGTTGAAGTGACTGGATGAAAAGGTAATGTTGTGGCTTATATGCCTTGTTGTGATTTTAATACCACACATATGTTAGTAGCCTGTGTTACAGGCACACTATGTGCAATATGACAACCCTAGTCGTCTATCTGTACAGTATAGTATAGTGGATAGTGTACATAGCCTTTATTTATGTAAACCAGCTCCTTCCCTTCTTGTGTTTTTTTTAAAGTTTTTTTTCTTTCCTAACACCAGGGGAGCCACCCCTCCTAAATTTCGTTGTTTGGTACCTGTACTATAGCAATGACAATAAAGACCATTCATTCATTCATTCATTCATAATGTTGCATGTAAGACCCGGATGTTGTATGTGGGCGTGCGCGGGAGGAACCGCAGTTTAATAAAAGTCATACTGAAACAGTTTTGGGTCGCTCCACCGCCCAAAAATATCACTCCAAACTTTTGCAGAAACTTGGCAGCCCTGCAGATTCACCCAAGATGGCCGCCAGCCTAACAACACAACCAGACTCACCTAAGATGGCCGCCAGCCTTACAACACAACCAGACTCAACTAAGATGGCCGCCAGCCTTACAACACAACCAGACTCACCTAAGATGGCCGCCAGCCTTACAACACAACCTGACTCACCTAAGATGGCCGCCAGCCTTACAAACACTCTCCAAGTATATCCAGCTGCCGACATCACGCCTATCACCCGGAAGCTTGATGGACCATATTTGGTTGGAGTGGTTGGAGCCCGTCATCATACCCCGCGCCTACATATTTGCATATTGCGCCTGCATATTTGCATAGACTACGTCATCGCCTTACGACGGTATGTTTTTTTCACATCATTTATGCAAGAAATGTTTATACTAAGGATAGTTGATTGTTGAAGTGACTGGATGAAAAGGTAATGTTGTGGCTTATATGCCTTGTTGTGATTTTAATAGATAGCTGGAACTCAGCCATATGTTTTACATACCATTTTCTAGCATTGACTAATTTTAGATGCACTTGAATTCTACATGGAAAGGAGGTTTTCATTGCTGACCTTCATGTAACCGCAACGTGGGTCCAGCCCCACAACTGTGATCCCATGAGCCATTTCCCAGTAAGTCAAATGAATGAGCCGGTATTTGAATAAGATAAACAGCTATGTAGACAACATTGTATCCAGCATAAGGCATGCCCTTCATGGGACATCAGCACATTAGCTGTGTTGGTCCTAAATGCCTTCTTTTTTTTTAAACTTGATTTCATCAAGGTAAATTAAATGGTTTCCTAACACTAAGCAAAAAAAAACACTACATGTATGAGAAAGGACTTCATCAAATTATCATGTAATTCATAATCATGCACACCCCAGTTAAGTTTTGGATAAAAATGATAAATGCAGTACATTGTTTTGAACAGGAACATGCTGATCAGAAGGATGCCCTTATCCTTCCACTGTGGGTTCCAGGCCACTTCGTCCTGTGTGTAGGGATGGGACGATTATCGTGTTTATCGTTAATCGCGATAAAAACACCCGCGATAACTTTATCGTAGAGAATTTTAATTAGTTGAATAATCGTCATAATCGTTTATTTTTTATTTTTATATATATATCTTTTTTATTATTATTATTTTTAAATGACTGGACTTTTTAAATAGGCACTACATTTTATAAACACTGCTTTGTCTGTCTGTTTTTATTGTATGTTTTTTTTTTTTTTGGGTTAATATTTTTATTGAGTTTCACAGAGACATGTACACAACAGGACATAACAACAACAACTAGTATCCGTGGGGGAGGTTATTGTCCCATTATTAGTAGAAAACTAGTTTTGCACTTTGTTATGCAGTACATTGTCCATAAACAATAACAGAAAATGTTCTTTCTCTCTCTTTTTAAAAAACAAACAAACTAACAAACAAAAAACAAAGACAAACAAAACAAAACAAAAACAAAAAAACAGGTGGGGAGGAGGCCATGTCACATATCAGAAATAAACAGAAAAGAAAATGACACAACAAATGCCATAATATATGGGGGGATCACCCCCATCGGAGACAGCATCCATGTCTTACAGTCCTAAACACAGCGGCAGCACAACACCAGCACAGTAAATAATATTGTGACCCATACATTGTAGATCTGTTACACATTAGTCTTGTGTACTTTCTTGAGTGTAATCCACCAAACCTTTCATTACAATGGCAGCCAGTCTGGTACCAATATAATCTAAGAAAGGAGACCAAATCTTATAGAATGTCTTTATCTTACACTTAGACCGATATGTCAGATATTCCATAGGAATCATATCAAAAATTACCTTGTGCCATCCAGCTATTGTAGGCGGTTTGCAGTCTATCCATTTCAGCAATATATTTTTCCTTGCACAAAAAGTGAGGATACACAGAAGTCTTTTGGAATGCATACTTTTAAGTTGTTTGTCTGGCAACCCAAACAATAGACACATGGGGTCCTTATCCAATGTAACATCTAGAATTAGATGAATTTTATCCACCATAACTTTCCAGTAATCATCTATATATCTAGTCCAAACACAATGAACAAAGCTCCCAACCTCGGTAATACACTTTGTACACATTTCCGATTTGTTATGATCCATTTTATGTCTAAGTTGGGGAGTAATCTGCAAACGTTGTAGTAGTCTAAATTGCGTTTCCTTCGTCCTATTACAGATTGAGATGTCGTTTGCCGATTGCCATATTAGTGACCAAGTTGCTTCATCAGTATTAATGTTCAGGTCATTATTCCAGTCTTTGGGCGTAAATGCAGGTTTGCCTTTATCATATTTCGAAAGTGCTCTATACCCAAGCCCCAGAATGCCTCTCGTCTTTCCAGCAGAGACTATCTCCTCCAGCGGAGAGGGTTGGTGACAGAGGCCAGTGTCTTTTTGGCTATTTAAAAAACTTCGTATCTGAAGGTATCTGAAAAACTCATTTCGTGGTAGGTCATATTTCTTACATAATTGGTCAAATGAAAGTAGTATTTCCGTATCATAAATGTCAGATAGTAACCATCCCTTTGCTGTCCCACCGCTTGAAACCCCTATCCGTGGCACCAGGGGAGAAGTCTATGTTGCCCCAAACTGGCGAGAGGGAGGATGTCATAATTGTATGTTATAAATAAATAGTAATATAATTGAGATTTCTCACATGAGCCGCACGCGAATATCCTCACAGAAATTTGTCTCGCGCGATTGTTCAGCCTGCATGGGTAACGTGACTGTCAAGTCAGCCTTGTCAGTCAGTCACTAACGTATGCTAGCCTTCTCACCATGGCTGCATCGGCCCCGTGTCCATTGCCTCACCTTTCCAGGGTTGCACGCAGGCTTCTATGCATACCTGCAACTAGTGTTCCTTCAGAGAGAGTGTTTAGTGCCAGTGGGCACATACTCACACCTCTCCGAGCACAGCTAAAGGCAGAAAAAGTGAACATGTTGACATTTTTGCACTTTAACCTATCTTGAAGCTTTCAAGTCTCTAAGCCATCAGTTTGATGACAGAAAAGTGGCAGTGTTCAAGTTTTGTTCGACAGTATTTTTTTCCTTTATTTATGCAGTGATACCTTATAATTTATCATTACCTTATTTAAGATTTTATTAAAGATTTTTATTTTTGTCAAGATGTTTTTAAAATGATGTTAATGTTATTAACATGATTCAATAAAAATACAACAAAATCTAAGTTAAAGTGATTACAGTGTGTTTTATTGGCATTCTAAAAATTCTGTTCGAGGGCAGCCGAGCAAAGTGTTCGTACCCAGGGTGGGATGGGTCTCTGGAGATCTTGGAGGCCTTCCTGAGGCAGCGTGTGTTGTACAGCTCTTCCAGAGAGGGGAGGGGGGCGCCGGTGATCTTCTGGGCCGTTCTCACGACTCTCTGTAGCGCATTCCTCTCTGCGGCTGTGCAGCTGGAGAACCAGTTGCAGATGCAGTAGGTGAGGATGCTCTCCACTGCGCAGCGGTAGAAGGCCACCAGTATCTCCTGTCTGGTGTGGTCCTTCCTGAGGACTCTCAGGAAGAAGAGCCGCTGTTGTGCCTTCTTGATGATGGCTGCTGTGTTGTTCTTCCAGGACAGGTCATCCTGTATGTGCACCCCCAGGAATCGGAGGGTTGAGACTCTCTCCACGCTCCCTCCGTCGATGAGCAGGGGCTGGACCTCAGATTTTTTCCTCCTGAAGTCCACGATGATTTCCTGGGTCTTTGACTGGTTCAGCAGCAGGTTGTTAACCTTGCACAGCTTGCTCAGCTGCTCTACCTCATCCATGTACGCCGCCTCGTCCCCCCCCGAGATGCAGCCCACCACGGTGGTGTCGTCTGCAAACTTTACGATGGAGTTGCTGGGGTGGACGGGGGTGAAGTCGTAGGTGTAGAGGTTGTAGAGGATGGGGCTTAGCACGCAGCCCTGGGGGGACCCAGTGCTGAGTCTGAGGGCTGTGGAGGTGTGGGAGCCCACCCGCACCCTCTGGGGGCGGTCGGACAGGAAGTCCTTGATCCATGCACATATAGAGTGTGATAGTCCCAGGTCTAGTAGTTTGGTCACTAGCCTGTCTGGAAGGATGGTGTTGAAGGCAGAGCTGAAGTCCACAAAGAGCAGTCTCGCGTAGCTGTTTCCCCTCTCCAGGTGGGATAGAGTGGAGTGGATAGTCGTCGCGATGGCGTCCTCTGTGGACCTGTGGGCTCTGTAGGCGAACTGGTATGGATCCAGGTTGGGCGGGAGGCGTGTGACTATGTGGGCCCGGACTAGTTTCTCGAAGCACTTCATGATGATTGGTGTGAGTGCCACCGGGCGGTAGTCGTTTAGGCAGTTCACCGTGCTTTTCTTCTTATATGCAACATATGACATCCACAGTAGTAGATTATAAAGACATACAATGTAGTTGAGCATTTCTCAGCTTTAACCTTCATATGCCATTTGTTTGTGAGTTTGTGTCGATTGTATTACCCCCAGTGTCCTTTTTGCTTATTGCACTAGGAAAGCCGTGAGGTGTCATAGGGCACCAGTGAGTACAAAAACAAATCTACCTTTGCACTCGATCAAATGTCAGGACCCTCCTTTCATTACTTTTCCTAGATATGTGCGTTCTACCACCCAGCATCTTTACATTTTCAAAATCTAGTTAGTATAAAGCGTTTTTGCAGTATTTGTGTGTGTGTCTGTGTATTTGCCTTGGAATTCGGCTGCCATCTTTTTCTCCAAGGCTGCAATTCTCTTTTATATCAGCAGAGGTAGCAAGGGGACACACACTGTGCTCAAACTTCAGGCTTCAGTGCTGAATTAGATACAGTGGATAAGACTGATACGTATGTAACATAATGTGTTTATATATAGGCTATATATAGCAATAGGGATACATAAGATATGTATATGTACAGACAGTTATGAAAATGATAAACTGTACAGTTGTCTCCCAATCCCTTCAGATTTGTTGGAGCTGATTTTTTTTTTTCACAGCGGGTTTACCCAAGTTCCATGCAATAGTGATAAGATATTATGATATGTGTAGCCTATGTACAGTTATGAATGATACACTGCACAGTATGTACCTATCAAGTTGTGTGGTGCATGCATAGCTCCCGCAGCAAAGTAATTGCAGTAGCCTACGTTTGATTATGCATGTACTCATCAATGAATATTATATAACAAACGGATATTTATAATATTGTATAAAATGTATTTTTTGTATATCACTGTAGACCACGGTGCTAGACCACTGGACCACCTCAGGCCACCAGTAATAACCATAATTGTGGATTACTATTTACAATGAGTAGTCTCCTAATCTCGCTACAGTTTGAGCGAGTCTAAGTAACTACTTTTGTTTCAGCCCATTCTTGCCTATCGACAACAATGTACAATCATTCATATTGAGTTTATTCACCCAATAAAGTAAAGATGAATAATACTGCCCTTCATCTTATTATCAGATGTTCAGTTATGATTAGACCTGTGTCGGCAATGATAATAATACACAACAGGCAAGACGGTTGTACCATAGATATACGCAGATTAATATTTGTAGATTCATTTTCGAACATTAGATAGGCCTAGTTGATTTTGGCAACATTGTAGTAGCCAATTGCAGAGTGTATTAATTATTTTGTTTGTTTGAATCCTCACTGTGTTCATGTTATAATGTTTAGTGAACGAACAATTGTTGGGTGAATAAACTGTCTCTTGCCACAAATCGGAATTCTCTTGCCGTGAAATGTGTACATCAAATAACATGATGTCGGCGATCTACTAGAACTGGAGCGGGACGACTGCAATGTACCATATATATCTGCCATATCATACCGTTTTATATTGAAAAATATGATGGTAAATAAATACATGTGGGACCGATGTATGATATGGCAGAGGTGTGGTGTGTATCAGTCTGTCTCGTTCTAGCGAGTCAACTCGTGTTGACTCAATAAGACATTATTGCGCTCTGCGCTGCGGGCTACATTTGATTATGTAATCATCAACGAATATTATATAACGAACGGATATTTATAATAGGCCTACAGTATATAATGTATTATTATTTTTATTCTGAGCAGTCCCACTCATAATAAAATACTGATGTTCTCATAATATAATTATAGATATAGCCTAGCTAAATCGTGTAGACTGCTATGGAGGTATATTGAAAAATATGATGATAAATAGGCTACATGTGGGATGGAGGTAAGGTGTGGGATGGCAGATATATGTATGATATATTATGGCAGTTTCTCGCGCCTGTCCCGATCTGTTGTTCAAAGACTATAATATACAACTTTAACTTTACTCTCATTACTCTCATGTGCCGTGGGCTCTCGGAAAGCTGCGCATTTAATGTATTATGTATGAAAATAATGCAATAGGCTACATAGGAATAAGTGTGTTCATATGCAAACATACTCGAGAGATATGAGTTCAATCTGTAAACTGTTATCATCTCAATAGGACGGCCAATGTAATGCGTTGTTTTTTTGATTTTGCATTCCTTGTTTCGTGGTAAACAAATCTCTTTCTGATCGTCCCGTTCACAAAAACCTAAGGTGCATAAGTCACGTAATATGGCGAAATAAATGTTCGTTCAGACAATACAAGATATATTGAAAAATATGATGATGAATACATGTGGGATGGAGGTACGGGGATGATATGTGGCATGTCAGCTCGCCAACTAAAGCCCATTCTTGCCTATAGACAACTGTACAATCATTCATATTGAGTTCCCAGTGAGCAATTTTACGTTGATTAGACGTCTAAACAACGTCTAAATGGCCCGTAGACGTCTAGGCGAAATCGAGGCTAAATATCCGCCAAATTGGAAATTTAAAAAACGTCTATGTTTAGACGTTGAAATGCCGTTGAAACATAGACGTTGTTTCCCTGTCTATGTTTCAACGGCATTTCAACGTCTAAACATAGACGTTGTTTCAATTTCCAATTTAGCCTAAATTTAGCTTAATTATAACCTAGACATTGAAACACCGGTGTTTAAACGTCTAGGCTAAAACAAAGCCAAATGGAGGTGAAATTGAAACGACTGTTTCTATAGGCATTTCAACGGCAGACTATATATAGCTGTTGAAATGCAGTTTAAACAGACGTTTCAATTTCCAATTTCACATCAATTTAGCTTTGTTATAGCCTAGACGTTTAAACACTTAGTATAAGTAGACAAATACAATTTTCATGAGTAATAAGTAAATATAAATAAGGAAATATGAATAGGAACATGTATTTATTTAGGGAACTAGTAAATACGAAATAAAAATAAGGAAAAAAGAATATTAAATATTAACAATGTTGATTGTTGTGGAACATTTAACAACATAATAACATATTTAATAACATAATAACAATTAAATAGGAACATTTAACTAGTAAACATTTAACTAGTAAATACAAAATAAAAATAAGGAAAAAAGAATATTAAATAATAACAATGTTGATTGTTGTGGAACATTTAACAACATATTTACAACATTTTTAATAACATAACAATTAAATAGGAACATTTAACAACATAATAGTTTTTATTGACAGTTATGAGACAACATTTAGGTTGTCTTCTGTCTGTAGCCAGCACCGCCCATTCTGCCTGGGGCCTGCTTCAGGTGATCTCCGATGCTCGCCCTTGCCTCCACCTCTGTGACCTTTTTTAGTTTCATGACAGCCTCTGTAATTAAATAAAGCAAAATAAAAGTTGTTTTCACAGAAGAATCCCATTTAAAAGTTTAAAAAGCAAGAGTAAAGAGCCAGATAAATTGTGGATTGCCTACTATGTGCCAAAGAAAATGTAATATGCTTGAATGTCTGGTCCCTGTAGCTCTTGTTCCTATAGTGAGCAAATGTTTGACACTCGCCACAAAATAATCTGTAGTATGCTACCACCCACCCTAGACCCCCGTGTATGGATAGTAGAGTTGAAGCCGTTGCTATAGACAACAAACCTTTAGTGCACACCTTTTTGATCATGTCAAGTTAGCTGATGACGGTGCAGGCCTGAACAACAACAACATGGCGGCCTACAGTACAGAGGATAAGTTAACCACCTAGTATAATGCTGCCTGGAAAATTACCTCAGCATCGACAAGACCAAGGAGCCGATTGTGGACTATAGAAAGGGTAGCAAGAGGAAGAGAAGAAAAAAGCCCCACCCCTTGCAGATACAATGCTTCTTGCCCAGTTATCGGTTCCAACCTACCCAATATGACACGGTACAGGGCAGTCTGCCCAAAGGCCCTCTTGTTCCGTACAATCATTTCAACCCTTTGAAGTTTAAATATTTTGCCATCTCCATTGAACTCATTTTCAGGTGTATTATACATTGAACTCATTTTCGTGTATATTACATTTTTGGGGGTTTAAATTTGTCGCGGTAAATGCAGCCGTAAACTTTTATTTTAAATTATCACCATGCTTTGTCGGAAATGTTCCTTCTTCAGCTCCTCCTCCTGCTCTGTGAACTCTGTTTCTGTCCCCAGCTGTCGCAGTGAAAATGTTTGCCCTGGCTCTCTCCTCCTCACCTCGTCCAAAATTTCGAGGAGTAGGCCCACAACTCTCTTCTGGAATGCTGATGTAAATCACAATGTAATAAGTTAAACAAAGTGAAAACATTCCGTGCTTAAGCAAACCGCAAAGATCTCACAAATATAACCATTTCTGACTGAGGCAATGGAAGGAGCTTCTTCTTTTGTATTTTCACATACTTAACAGGACTGAAGTCAAATAACATGAAATGTTACTAGCTTCAATTGGAATTCTTACTATTCTCTGAGACTGGGTGTTTGTCTTTAGGTCCTGTTGAGATAGAGAGCATACGAACAAGTTTGCTAAATCAGTTTGGAGCAGAAGAAAAAAATCACAAACATGCAGATAATCGTGAGATGCATTTGAATACATACGTTTAGGGGGAGTCAGGCTTTTCTGGGGTGTACCAACAACTAGTGTTGTTCCGATACCGATACTAGTATCGGCATGGCCACCGATACGCACAAAAATGCTGGTATCGGTATCGGCGAGTACTAACAAAAAAAAAAATCCGTTTTTTTTTTTAAAGTACTAAAGTTATTTTGTTTGTAAATGTTCACTTGCTGTTGCACTACTACTACGACTGTTTTATATCTTAAATGGATATTGCACTGATTGGCATCTGTGAGAGCCACATTTCAGGTTTTATAAGGGGTTGATTTTCTTGTCACCATACCAGGTAGACAATAAAAAAAAGTTCTATAGTATTCACTCTCTGTTGGTATTTTTTCCTGTTTTACAAAGGTTTTGAGCAGTGCCAGACTAAGTGTTAGCAATAATTTTACATCGAGGTGAGTATGCGGCTCAAAAAACATGTTTTTTTGTTTTGTTTTTTCAAACGCCGTGGTATCGGATCGGTACTCGGTATCGGCAAGTACTGCACGGTCAGGTATCGGTATCGGGATCAAAAAATGGTATCGGAACAACACTACCAACAACAACATGTACCAACAACAACATGATTTGAACACGAACCTCTAGGAGTCCTGGTCTGTGCTGGTGAAGAAATGAGGGCCCTGGACCTTGATATTTGACTCAGCCTTCTATGTGTCAAGTCTGAAACATAGAATCATTTGTATTCAACTTCAATGGGTTGCTTTTGACTTCATCTGTGTCAAAACAACAACAACAACAACAACAACAACAACAACAACAACATGATTTGAACACGAACCTCTAGGAGTCCTGGTCTGTGCTGGTGGAGAGTCAGAGAGGGCCACTATTGAAATGAGAATGAAACATGTTAGTGATACAGGTCACTAATACAGACCTGTAAGCTTCTTACTATCAAAAGGAAGTACCATTGGAGCTCTGTGCCCTCTGTGGAGTCAGGCGTTTCTTGGACAAGCCTGAAACATAGAATGATTTGTATTCAACTGTTAAGGGTCGCTCTAGACCTCATCTGTGTCAAAACATCAACAATAACTAAGACATGCTGTGACAACATGATTTGAACACGAACCTCTAGGAGTCCTGGTCTGTGCTTCTGAAGAAATGAGGGCCCTGGACCTTGATATTTGACTCAGCCTTCTATGTGTCAAGTCTGAAACATAGAATCATTTGTATTCAACTTCAATGGGTTGCTTTTGACTTCATCTGTGTCAAAACAACAACAACAACAACAACAACAACAACAACAACAACATGATTTGAACACGAACCTCTAGGAGTCCTGGTCTGTGCTGGTGGAGAGTCAGAGAGGGCCACTATTGAAATGAGAATGAAACATGTTAGTGATACAGGTCACTAATACAGACCTGTAAGCTTCTTACTATCAAAAGGAAGTACCATTGGAGCTCTGTGCCCTCTGTGGAGTCAGGCGTTTCTTGGACAAGCCTGAAACATAGAATGATTTGTATTCAACTGTTAAGGGTCGCTCTAGACCTCATCTGTGTCAAAACATCAACAATAACTAAGACATGCTGTGACAACGTGATTTGAACACGAACCTCTAGGAGTCCTGGTCTGTGCTGGTGAAGAAATGAGGGCCCTGGACCTTGATATTTGACTCAGCCTTCTATGTGTCAAGTCTGAAACATAGAATCATTTGTATTCAACTTCAATGGGTTGCTTTTGACTTCATCTGTGTCAAAACAACAACAACAACAACAACATGATTTGAACACGAACCTCTAGGAGTCCTGGTCTGTGCTGGTGGAGAGTCAGAGAGGGCCACTATTGAAATGAGAATGAAACATGTTAGTGATACAGGTCACTAATACAGACCTGTAAGCTTCTTACTATCAAAAGGAAGTACCATTGGAGCTCTGTGCCCTCTGTGGAGTCAGGCGTTTCTTGGACAAGCCTGAAACATAGAATGATTTGTATTCAACTGTTAAGGGTCGCTCTAGACCTCATCTGTGTCAAAACATCAACAATAACTAAGACATGCTGTGACAACGTGATTTGAACACGAACCTCTAGGAGTCCTGGTCTGTGCTGGTGAAGAAATGAGGGCCCTGGACCTTGATATTTGACTCAGCCTTCTATGTGTCAAGTCTGAAACATAGAATCATTTGTATTCAACTTCAATGGGTTGCTTTTGACTTCATCTGTGTCAAAACAACAACAACAACAACATGATTTGAACACGAACCTCTAGGAGTCCTGGTCTGTGCTGGTGGAGAGTCAGAGAGGGCCACTATTGAAATGAGAATGAAACATGTTAGTGATACAGGTCACTAATACAGACCTGTAAGCTTCTTACTATCAAAAGGAAGTACCATTGGAGCTCTGTGCCCTCTGTGGAGTCAGGCGTTTCTTGGACAAGCCTGAAACATAGAATGATTTGTATTCAACTGTTAAGGGTCGCTCTAGACCTCATCTGTGTCAAAACATCAACAATAACTAAGACATGCTGTGATTTGAACATGAACCTCTAGGAGTCCTGGTCTGTGCTGGTGAAGAAATGAGGGCCCTGGACCTTGATATTTGACTCAGCCTTCTATGTGTCAAGTCTGAAACATAGAATCATTTGTATTCAACTTCAATGGGTTGCTTTTGACTTCATCTGTGTCAAAACAACAACAACAACAACAACAACAACATGATTTGAACACGAACCTCTAGGAGTCCTGGTCTGTGCTGGTGGAGAGTCAGAGAGGGCCACTATTGAAATGAGAATGAAACATGTTAGTGATACAGGTCACTAATACAGACCTGTAAGCTTCGTACTATCAAAAGGAAGTACCATTGGAGCTCTGTGCCCTCTGTGGAGTCAGGCGTTTCTTGGACAAGCCTGAAACATAGAATGATTTGTATTCAACTGTTAAGGGTCGCTAAGGGTCCATTTAACCCGTTAAGGGTTGAAATGGAGACTATTTACAAAGGATGAGTCAGGTCATAAATTCATACAGAAAAATTCCAGTTAAATCAATAACTAGGGGTGTAACGGATCACCAAACTCACGGATCGGATCGTGTCACGGATTTAGAGTCACGGATCGGATCATTTTCGGATCAACACAAAACATTTTTATCTTTTTATAAAAACTACCTTTTCCTTGAACATCACTGCTGCAATCTGGTTGCCAAGTGAAACCTAACTTTACCTAAATAATAAAGTGAAATCCTTTAAACATGGTATATAAAAAAAAGCAAATAAAGCAAAGCAGCCTCAAGTTTATAACTTCATATTCATTTTCAAAAAGATGATGTCCACATTGTCTGGGGAGAGGGTAGATCTATTTGCAGTCACTATGTCTCCTGCTGTGGAGAATAATCTCTCGCTAGGAACTGAAGTAGCAGGCACAGCCAGGTAGCGTGGCTCAAGCACGTTGACCATATTTTGAAACCCTCTGTTCTCCACAACGGAGTATGGCCTCATGTCTGTCGCGATAAACTTCCCAATGGAATTTGTAATGGCTTTAGCACGGTTTGAGTCTGCAGGAATGGGTTGTTTAAATGACATTTGGAGAAGTTGTTGAGCTACCTTTTTCTTGCTCCCCGGTCAACACACCAGGGTGATGTCGAGTCAGTGAGTACGTCACAGATTATTTTTTTCTCTCGCAGGGCTCAGGATATCAGATTTCAGGGTATCAGGTTGCACACAGCTTCATGGCAACTCTACGTCGTGATTTACAAGAGACATTAACTAATATTAAGTAATGTTATTACTTGATTACATTTTGCTATTGTTCCGCAGGTACACATGCGTTCCGAACTGTGGAGGGTGGATTATCCGTGATCCGTTACACCCCTATCAATAACCCTTAAAATCAATAACTTAAAATAAAAAAAACACTGACATTAAATGCCCACAATGAATCTCACAACCACAAATGTTACACATACCATTGTAAAATATATATGTATTTATAAATAAATGAATAAATTCTCATATCAACACCCACTTTCATCAAATAAAAAGTTCGTTTGGGATGAGATCGCCTGTCTGATCTGCTCTCCTGTCACTCAATTTGCAAGTGCAACAGTGGCTCTCAGTCAGTAAAAAAACAATGGTGCCATTTCACTGACAAGAGTAAAGAGAATGAGAAATGGCTCAAGTTTACAGGTTACCTCAGTGTTTAGGTACCTATTAAGCATTGGGTTTAAATCCGAAATTTTAGGCTACCTAATAGGCGCACTTTCACTTGCGTTCATTGCAAATCGGCAGCAGCTAGCCAGCACTATTTGCCTGCAGTTAGACAAACCAAGGCCATAGCCTGTAACGTTAGCTAGCTCCACGCGGCCAATGGCGATTCCTAGAGTAGCCCTAACTTAAGCTTCCAATTCACCCAAAGCTGGTTAAACTCATAGCAATGACATTACGTTCTTTTCTGCAGTGTTTAACAAACAATCAAGTAACGTTATCTAAAACTCTAAAAACGTATCTAAAAATCTAGATAACGTTAACGTAGCTTTGTGTCGTAGGTTAGCACTTGCTAACCGCTTAGCTAGTTTCATTTACGTTCTTCGACAGCATGGTTTGTACAACGTAAAAACAACATATTTTTGTACTCACCCGCAAATACCCCTTCAAATACCCAGTTAATGAATTTGTACAAACCTTCGTGGTGAAAGGACAGGGTTTTCGACTTGCTTCACTGAAAATGTGATGTTTTCGCTGGTGAAACTGCTATGTGACCTTCCGCGGCGAGGATTAGAGGTGTGTGGTGCGATGACGTATGGTAAGAGCGACGCTTCATTGAACTGCTCTGCTCAAGTAATACTTTATTATTCATTAAGTGATGGTAAAAATGCCAGCACATGGATATATATAAATATATATCATCCCATAAGTGGGTAAAATGTATAAAAATAAGAAATTAAAGAAATGAAATAAAATCATCAAGTAATTTAAAAGTCATACTAGGCCACCTCAGTCCCTCCCCCTTTTGTCCTTTCTGGCTCATTCATTGGCTAACAGAGGCAGAATGGGGACGAGTGATTGGCCCTCAGACCTGTCAGGCATTTCTGTGCTTCATAATGAGCAGGAGGTGTATTGGGACTACCTGACATTTATTTATAATGAGTACATTGTAATTAACACAAAATGTTAAGAGATGTTAACTCCAAAATAAGATTTTGCTGGTCTGGAAAGGAGAAAGCTCAGCTGGAGGGAGCTCTGGGGAATGGAGGCAAGCAACATCAGCTTCATCATCAGAGCTACCTATGATGTGCTCCCATCTCCAAAAAACCTTCACCAGTGGTATGGTGAGGACCCAACCTGTGCCCTCTGCCCAACTCCAGCGACTCTCAAACACATCTTGTCCGGTTGTAAGACCAGCCTCACACAAGGCCGCTACACCTGGAGGCACAACCAGGTCCTCAAGAGCCTGGCAGCAGCTCTTGAGAGCAAGAGGAATACCACCAACTCCTTGCCCTTGAAAGCAACCAATTCCATCACGGCACCAGCATTCATCCGAGAGGGACAGAAAAAGTCCAACCATCCTCCAACCAAACCAGAAGCTGGACAGCTAGCCATGGCCCGGGATTGGAAGATGCTAGTGAATAAATGTTTAAAATGTTTAAAATGTTTAAAATGTTTAAAATGTTTAAAACAAGCACATTTATTCAATTAAAAGCTTCACACACCAAAGCCACGTGTCATTATCACTCTGCCTGTCAAACGTGCGTGTGTGGATGTATCAACTCGTCTGGGACGTATTCTGACAGTTTAGAGGGGTTTAATAACGGTTTTAATGCATTTGAGATAAGTAGAAAATATGTTTAGACACAGACCGCATTTATCTGGGTTAAAGGACAGCGACGTATAGACGCAATTTAAACCACCACTTCCGCATGAATAACTATGCTGGACTACATGGAATCTCAGAATAAATGACGGTCTGGTATATATTTTGACAATCTACAGGCGTTTAGGGTATTAATTTAAACTCAACGTGCTGCTAGATTAAAACAGGTTTAGACACAGACCGCATTTATCTGGGTTAAAGGACAGCGACGTATAGACGCAATTTAAACCACCACTTCCGCATGAATAACTATGCTAGACTACATGGAATCTCATACTACATGACGTCTGGGACGTATTCTGACAGTTTAGAGGGGTTTAATAACGGTTTTCATGCATTTAAGATAAGTAGAAAATATAGCCGTAATATAGCTGGTCTATATTGGTTTATATTCTAGACGCGAGGTTGAAAAGACGTCTATTGCTCACTGGGTTTATTCACCCAATAAAGTAAAGATGAATAATACTGCCCTTCACCTTATTATCAGATGTTCCTAGACCTGTGTCGGCAATGATAATAATACACAACAGGCAAGACGGTTGTACCATAGATATACGCAGATTAATATTTGTAGATTCGTTTTCGATCATTAGATGGCCTGGTTGATTTTGGCAACATTGTACATTGTAGTAGCCAATTGTCCGCTCGCCAACTAAACACACCACATATCATATGGAGGACCAAGTCCGCCAAAATTAACAATAAATATATAGACACATAAATGAATGTATGAACAAATACACATACAAATACACACAGTATACCGCAATACATTTCTATATGTATTTATTCTTTTCCACATTTATTCTTTCTTTTCCACATTCATTCTTTCTTTTCCACATTGTTTTCCACATTCATTCTTTTTTTTCCACATTGTTTTCCACCTTCATTCTTTCTTTTCCACATTGTTTTCCACATTCATTCTTTCTTTTCCACATTCAAGCTTTCATTCTTTCCCCGATTATCAGTAATGTATGCAAATATAGGGGCGTGTCTTGCATGTTGTCCTCGCCCCACGCATTTTCATTGGTTGATGCCCCACGCATTTTCATTGGTTGATACCGCGCGTGACGTGGTAAAAGCGACAAAGTTGACATGTTTTCATTGTTAACATACTGTGTTCAAAACGGTGAAGAACACGTTCAAAACAAAATGATTTGGTGCATTTTTGCAGTAATCATATTCCTATCATATATGACAGAAAGCTCACAATAAACCGTTTTTTTGCACAGTGTTTGAGTGACTGTTATTTTGCACTCTATTGACACTCTTCAGTTCCAGAACCTCAGCAAAGTCTGATTACGGATGAGCGGTGGTATTTTCACTATTTGCAGTAATCATATTGACATGTCTAGAAAATATTAGCAGAATATATACAATGAAATGAAATAGACTAGATGCATTGCCAGGGAAGACATTAGATGTGACCATTTCTTAATGTTCTTGCTCTGTACAGAAAGTATGCAGCAACTTCAAAAAGTACATTTGAGGTACACACACTGTCACAATCTGTGCTTCATGTGTTGTGTAGACAGGCATACCCATGCACACACAATTGTAGCCAGTGTTATTTCAGAATTATTTGAGATTTTTCAGACATAATACTGTATTTCGACAGTGACAGTGAAAATAGTGTACATTCCGTCCGTGTTTTGTGATTCAGCATTTGCAGACATTTTTAAGAGATGTATTTCATAGCTATTGGCGAAAACAATCTTAGTTTGGTTCTTTCATTTCTATTCTTGTTCATCACCTGTATTTTCTTTACAGCTTTGATTATACAGTTTTTCTCAATTGCTAAAACACTTCCCTCCATTTTCCCAAAACTCTAAACACAACACACTTTTCTAAAGCTACATAAGCAAAACCACACCTTCTCTCTTCAAAACTCAAACTTTCACACCAAAACATCTGCTCAAAGCCTGCAAAAATGTAAACACTATATGCATCATTACAGACTACAACAAAACAACTGAAAACACAATGTTCAGTGTGTGAGAATGTTCTTTTTTTTCACAACTACCAAAGCACATTTTTAGAAACCTTACAGTATCTGTTCTCAGAATATATCACTGTAGAGTATTGGGCATTCATAGATTGTGTGTGTGTTTCATATGAACAATATGTAAATCTACAGAAAATACAGTATGTATGTCAGGCACGTGCCGTGAGCTTTTAGATTGGGTAAGCATAAGATATAGAAATACACGTAATTACACATACACGCTATCAGTGAACGCAGTTTCAAGGAAATGCAATTTTGATGCCCTAGAACCCGCTAATAAACTGTAGTGTCACTTTGTGATCAGATTACCCAAAAAAAAACAGTTGCCAGTTTCGACTATATCAGGGGTGCTCATTGTTCAAAGATCTTTTCAAGTAGCCAACCTGCTGAAATCTACAAGTCCAGGACCAGTTTCAACATCGCACACGCACACACGCACAACACAGACACACACCGTTTCCATCCTCCATAGTAAAAAACTCACAACACACTTTCTTTTCACACTTTGTCACACAGGCACTTGACATCACATCACAGACCCTCCCTCTCAAAGTACTCAAACCATATAAACAAGCACAGATCGCCACCCGCCTCGCGAATCATATACATCATATAAACCGCTCATACCAGGCTTGCTGTAGCCGCTGGCGACTCTCCCTTTCTGAGTGTGAACATCGGTGAGCGGGCGGCCGGGCGGCCTTTAGCCAGTAGTTGTGTTTTTCCAGTCCAGTCCAGTCTACGAAATCCCTTTAGGTCGCTGACAGTAATGTCCATATTCACAAAATCAAGCAAGTTATCCTTATTGATTATTATTATTTAGATCGTTTGAGCTACCTGGCATAAGCTATTCTGCCGGGCGAGAGGTGAAATGTTAAGTGAACTTGAAAGTGATAAGAGCCAATCAGCAGCTCTTATCGGAATGAAAGACCTACTCTGATTGGCTGTAAGCATGCTTACCCTGGTCACATTAAGGGCCAATCCCAATTCACCCCTAGCCCTTCGTTTTCACCCCTTTGGCTCGATTTGCGCGTTCACGTTTAGGGCGAGGGCTGTCCCAATTCATATTTCATCGAGGGCTAGGGGTAAGGGGGAGGGCTAACTATTACTTCGTTTCGAGCGATTCCAGGACCACACTAGCTTCGAAGGGCTAGGTGTACGCTACCCCTTGATACCAGGATGCATTGCGAATCATCTACAGAAATCTTATGTCGCTCTATTCAATGCGGAAATGTCATTTTAATTCTCTGTAATTACTTATTAATAAAGATTTGAAAAATTATGATAACCATCTTATTGTCTTAGTTTAATGTCATTACAATGCATTATAGACCTTTTATTTATAACACGCATAACCCAAAAATCGCTTTTATGTCGGTGCTGTGTCTAACGTTACAGTAACGCAACGCTGCATGACAGTCGAGCATTTCAGAGATGTACAGTCATAAATCAATTATTACCTGTGGCGTTTGACAGCGGATGATGGTACACATATGTAAAGTTATCTATCAAACGTTCGGCTGACTTGTACATGATGCGCATTTTGACCTATTTCCACCCGCAATCTAATCCGAGCAGTTGTTATTATGTAATATTATTAATGGGTTGTATCATTCATTTCAATGCATTATAGACCTTTTCTTTATAACAAGCACAACAACAACAAAACGTTATCATGCCGATGTGCTGTGTGTCTAACGTTACAAGCTGATTTGTGCATGACAGCCGCGCATTGACATATTTCCATGTCTGATGTCTGATGTACTAATGTCATTTCAATGCATTATAGACCTTTTCTTTATAACAAGCACAACAACAACAAAACGTTATTATGCCGATGTGCTGTGTGCTGTGTGTCTAACGTTACAAGCTGATTTGTGCATGACAGCCGCGCATTGACATATTTCCATGTCTAATGGCATATGACACGCGAAATGTAACTACAGTTAAGGATACGCGTAAAGGATGATGATATATCACCGTTCGACTCTACTGAGAAATGTTTCCGCTTATTTGTCATCTCTCCTTCACGGGCAAATGTGGCCGCGTCCCCAAGAGATCCTCTTTCTACGTTTTTGACCACCACTATGATGGATTGATTTTTGGATTCTAGACGACGAATTGTTCTGAGAAAGGCGCTTGGTAACGTGATTTTTGGACAACGCTTTATGACTATTGATGGACTGGTTGTTTTGGTTGGAGTCATTCATTGTCATTAAATTCATTGTCATTATTGCGATGTCCACAAAAAAGACATCGCTGACGGAAGAGACTAAAAAAGGAACGTCTAAACACTACAGTGTGTTGATAACAAACGAAAATAGATGCTTATAGCACACGCAACAGAAATAAACACAGCTGAAGAAGGCATTGCGAGATGTGAGAATTCGCCGGCAACACAACGCGTCAACCGTACCGCGTGATGACGTAGGCGCAGTGAAGGGCCGTCCCAATTAATAGGGCTTTGATTTCAAGGGGTAGGGCTTGTGACGTATTCGAAGGCCTTGCCTTCGAATCGAGTGACACTCGAAAACGAGCCATAGGGGTAGAAAAGAGAATCGGGATTGGGCCTAAACCGCGGGCTGAGGCATCGGAAAAAAATAAAAAAGACATTTTCACGCATTCGAATGTACGCGAGGGAAAGCAGAGAGAGGAATGCTTATATGCAACGCAGAGTAGGGAGTGCTTTACTCCTACAGGTGGCGCTAAAAATGCAACGTCAAAATGAATGACTCCTGCTGCCCTGGGACCTAAAATACGACTCTTTTAATGAAAACAAACAAACGGTTACATGCACTTTTATTTTAATATTTTCACGGTCCTTTTTCCTTTTTTCGTTGGGTAAGCACTGCTTACCCTGCTTATATGGACGGCACGTCTCTGATGTATGTTACGGTACATGTGGGAATACGGTACATATGGGAAAACTAGGGTTAGGGTTAGGTGCTAGGGTGACTTGGTACATGCTGGCATGTCTAACCCTAACCTTACCCCTAATCCTAACCCTAACCTTAACCCTAGCACCCTAGCACCTAACCCTAACCCTAGTTTTCCCACATGTACTGTATTCCCACATGTACCGTAACATGTACACTACTGTACTGTATCACAACTCAATGCAAACACTACAGAGGATCCATTACACACAACAATACTCACTGAAAACAATGTTCAGGGTGTGTTTTTTTTATTTATTTATGGAACTATACCACACACACACACACACACACACACACACACACACACACACACACACACACACACCACAATCATTTGCAACAAGTGTCTTAAATTTTGAGTCGTTATGTTTAATGAATGAAGCTAGGTGTGGTCATTGTGTTCAAATTTTGCTGACTGTGGCAAGCATTTTGCATCACATGAGCTTTAATTTGAGAATTTGAGCAGAGTTTTTTGCAACTTGTGTTTTAGCAAGACAAAATGTGTTTAGACTTATGAGAAAAGGAGGATTGTGTTTTGTGAATTGTGTCTTCATGTGAAATGTGTTTATGGTTTTGGCAAATGGGAGCTAGTTTTATTAAATGTGTTTAGAGAACTGGTCATTTGGTTTAGAGAATTGGCTTTTGTGTTTTAGCAATTGGGAAAAACTGTAATTAGATCAATGTGAAAGTCAATTGAGAATATAAGTTCAAAATAAATGTAATAAGGATGCTTAGTAACTAGCTAGATAAACATTACCACTAACTCTAAACTAGCTTGCTAGCTAAAGTTACCTGAGGTAACTTACCTCTAAATATGGATCTGACTGGGGCTAAGTTAATTTATTTGAGGCGGTAAACACACACTTTATTTGTTTTTTTGCTTTGAACAAATTACTTACCAACAAGGCATCTGCCTATGGTCCTAGCGGTCACCAGCAACTAGACTCACTCACTGAACATGTAACTACAGAGATGTGTGAAACCTGGACATAAACAAAACCTTCCAAAAGGGTTTAGGCAAGGCAAGTTTATTTGTATAGCACATTTCATACGACAAGGGCAATTCAAAGTGCATTATATGCACACATTATATAAAGACAATAGCCTACAGTAAGAGGAGTAAGTAAGATTTGTATGTATTGTATGTGTTATTATCCATATTCTAAAGGCTTGCTTAGATTAGTTTTAGATTAGTTTTTACTGATTAGATTTCTATTCTGGAAAAGTCTGTATATTTTACAGATTACAATACAAATTATATATAATGTATAACCCTAACCCTAACCCTAAACCCATGGATGGGTACATTTATTGTTTTCAGAATTTTTAAGTTTAAATATACAAATTATACATTATCTACTTAAAATAGGCATTTTCCCAGACTTTTCTAGGGATGTATAGGAATAAAAAAATCACATCTAGAATTTGCCCACCCAGATGGTAATGAAATGTTCAGGTAATCTTGGCTGAGTGCTTTACCACGTCACACGCAGTATCAACCAATGAAAATGCGTAGAGTGCGTCTAAGATACGCCCCTATATTTGCATACACATCTGACAATGACAAAGACAAACTATTCTATGTGAATAGCTAGGTGAAAACAACATTGTCTTTCGCTTTATCAGTAATCTATGCTTTATCAGTAATGTGTGCATTATCAGTAATGTATGCATTATCAGTAATGTATGCATTATCAGTAATGTATGCAGCATGTTGTCCACGCCCCTGCGCATTTTCATTGGTTGATACTGCGCGAGACGTGATGAAGCCCTCAGCTGAGAGCAGACACTCCATTCCACTCATAGCATGTTTAAAAAATAAAAAAAAAAGGGTTAGGGCATATGAATCATAGTGGAGGTATGATATATCGCATATATATGGCATATATATATATATATTCTTTGGTGGAAAGGCATTTTTAAAGCCATTTTTAGTCACCACAAGTCTGTTCAAACCCAGGCAGCGAGACCAGCAGGAAAACACAACTAGATCTTCTATAATTCTAACTGGATAGTACTTCGTTTCCAGTCATAGTCAGCTAGATTGCTTACTTAGCTACTTAGTAATTGTTTTCAGAATTTTTAAGTTTAAATATACAAATTATACATTATCTACTTAAAATAGGCAATTTCCCAGACTTTTCTAGGGATGTATAGGAATAAAAAAATCACATCTAGAATTTGTCCACCCAGATGGTAATGAAATGTTCAGGTACTCTTTTGAAACACACTTCTCCCTTCATCCAGGACACCTTGTGCATATTCTACCCACAAATAGAGTGCTTTATCCCGCATATTTAATAAAGTTACATCATTGACAAAGTTCCAGGCTGGGTCTTATCGATGTTTTGTTGTGCTGGGCTGTCACTACCATTTTCACCCACAAGAGTGCAGCGTCTAGCCATTTATGGAGGCCTACATCGAATGAGAGCAGCAGTTCCAATTCACTTTTTACCCCAATATAGAGTGCCATATGCCCCCAATAAAGTTAGAATTCATTGAAAAAACACTTCTCCCTTCAAGCAGGACACCTTGTGCATTTTCTACCCACAAATAGAGTGCTTTATCCCGCATATTTAATAAAGTTACATCATTGACAAAGTTCCAGGCTGGGTCTTATCAATGTTTTGTTGTGCTGGGCTGTCACTACCATTTTCACCCACAAGAGTGGAGCGTCTAGCCATTTATGGAGGCCTACATCGAATGAGAGCAGCAGTTCCAATTCACTTTTTACCCCAATATAGAGTGCCATATGCCCCCAATAAAGTTAGAATTCATTGAAAAAACACTTCTCCCTTCAAGCAGGACACCTTGTGCATTTTCTACCCGATCGGAACCATGGATGAATTCGGACATTCTAAATGCTATGAAAGTCAGAGACCTAAAATGCTCTGAAGTTCAAAAATGCAAATCAAAATTAGTGAAACACTTAAACGAAGATCACAAAACCCACTTTGAGAAAATTAAAAAACAATGCAACAAACTATGCAATCAGGTAATTACCATGACCAAATCTGCTAAGAAAGAATACCTCGATAACAAAATCGAAGAAAACTTAAACAAACCACGTGACCTTTGGAAGCTACTTAATAGCCAACTAGGTTGCAGTCAAAAACTCAAAACCAGGTCTACAAACATCAGCATAAAATCTGGTGATTCTCTCCTTACAGACAAGCTGGATGTGGCTAAGTGCTTAAACACTTTCTTTACAACCATAGCCACTAAATTAGTTAACAATCTACCACCCCACTCAGGGCGTTATGGTGTAGAGCACATCCGTGCGTTCTACAATAAACTGGGTGTACGCAATGATGATTTTAAACTCTCCATGGTGTCAAACGATGAGGTGTTTAAAAAGCTAGGCGCTCTACACTCAGAAAAGGCCACGGGCCATGACAATATTCCAGCCAGATTTCTAAAAGACTCAGCTGCCTCCATTACCCCAATCATCACCCACATAATAAACCTCTCCATCAAACAGGGACACGTCCCCCTTGACTTTAAAATAGCAAGGGTAACCCCACTGTATAAAAAAGGAAGCAAATTAGACCCAGGCAACTACCGACCTGTTTCTATTCTTAATTCCATCTCGAAACTTATGGAAAAAATAGTTTATGAACAGGTTGATAGGTACCTTACCGAAAAAAATCTGATGTATGAATTTCAATCAGGATTCAGAACATCCCATTCCACTGACACATGCCTTCTCTATTTGAACGACCACATCAACCATGAGGTGGACTCGGGCAAGTACTGCGGCATGGTCATGCTGGACCTCCAGAAGGCCTTCGACACAGTAGATCACCACATATTGTTAGATAAACTGAAAGCAATTGGGTTCGATAGAACATCGGTGAGCTGGATGCAATCCTACTTAGAGGGGAGGGAACAGGTGGTTAGTGTGAACGGAACACTGTCCCCCCCCCTCCCAGTGACCTGCGGCGTTCCACAAGGAAGCATATTGGGACCTTTACTGTTCCTAATATATGTGAATGACATGTCATCAGCATGTAATTGCAATTTGTTCCTGTTCGCGGATGACTCGGCTCTGCTGGTCTCTGACAGGGACATATTGCAGGTGGAAAAAGCGCTAAGCACTGAACTGAGTAGAATCTGCATCTGGCTAGCTGACAATAAACTATCAATACACCTAGGTAAAACTGAAACCATCCTATACGGATCCCCATCTAAACTCAGAAAGGCTGAAAATTTTAAAATAAAAGTGGGTAACATTAATATCACAAGAAAAGAGGATATTACATACCTGGGCTCCATCTTAGAGGCAAATCTTTCCAGAGATAAAATGGCAGCAAAAGTAATCAAAAAAGTGAACCATAGAACTAGATTCTTGTACAGGATATCCTCACTTGTCAGTAAAAACACACTGAGGACCCTATCAGGAGCTCTCATTCAATGTCACTTCGACTATGCCGTAACATCATGGTACTATAGAACCACAAAGGCCCATAAAACAAGACTCCAGACAGCCCAAAATAAACTGGTTAGGCTTCTGCTAGGCCTCAACCCTAGGACACATCTAACCGCTGCTCATTTTTTGAGCCTTGATTGGCTACGAGTAGTTGACAGAGTGCAGCAGCTTGCACTGGGCCTGGTCTTCAAGATACGCTACACCACAAAGACACCCAAGTACCTGTCAACATACTTCCAAAAAGTGAACAACGTCCACACATACAACACCAGAGGAAGCTCCACGAACCACGTTCAACCGCGTTGCACCACAAACAAGGGTTTAAACTCGTTTGCAAACTATGCAGTAAAGATGTGGAACGCCCTTCCTATAATCTTAAAGGAGTGCAAAACACTGCCCACCTTCAAAACCACTCTCAAAAAACATTTACAGGAGGCTGCAATCCGTAACTGGACCCTCTAAAACAAAAATCAGATTAAAAGACCCGAACTACCCACTGTACATACTTTGTGTTTTGTCCCCCGCCCCCACCTGTGGTGTATGTCCCCACCTGTCCTACCCGCTGTACATACCTTATGTTTTGTTGTATTGTTCTTCCCATGATGGATGTACGTTTATCTTGTAGATAGTAATAGTTATTTGTCTGTATTATCTTGTAGATAGTACTAGTTCTTTTCTTATGTCTGTCTTACATGTAACGATGAATTGAAAATCAAGGACCCCAATTGAAATAAGCCAGTGGCTTTCTTGGGTTTTTATCCTTTTAGTTTGACCTTGTATGTAATATGTACTTTCATGTACCTACTTCTGCAAACCTTCTAATAAAGTTTTCAATCAATCAATCAAAACCCACAAATAGAGTGCTTTATCCCGCATATTTAATAAAGTTACATCATTGACAAAGTTCCAGGCTGGGTCTTATCGATGTTTTGTTGTGCTGGGCTGTCACTACCATTTTCACCCACAAGAGTGCAGCGTCTAGCCATTTATGGAGGCCTACGTCGAATGAGAGCAGCAGTTCCAATTCACTTTTTACCCCAATATAGAGTGCCATATGCCCCCAATAAAGTTAGAATTCATTGAAAAAACACTTCTCCCTTCAAGCAGGACACCTTGTGCATTTTCTACCCACAAATAGAGTGCTTTATCCCGCATATTTAATAAAGTTACATCATTGACAAAGTTCCAGGCTGGGTGTTATCGATGCTTTGTTGTGCTGGGCTGTCACTACCATTTTCACCCACAAGAGTGCAGCGTCTAGCCATTTATGGAGGCCTACATCGAATGAGAGCAGCAGTTCCAATTCACTTTTTACCCCAATATAGAGTGCCATATGCCCCCAATAAAGTTAGAATTAATTGAAAAAACACTTCTCCCTTCAAGCAGGACACCTTGTGCATTTTCTACCCACAAATAGAGTGCTTTATCCCGCATATTTAATAAAGTTACATCATTGACAAAGTTCCAGGCTGGGTCTTATCGATGTTTTGTTGTGCTGGGCTGTCACTACCATTTTCACCCACAAGAGTGCAGCGTCTAGCCATTTATGGAGGCCTACATCGAATGAGAGCAGCAGTTCCAATTCACTTTTTACCCCAATATAGAGTGCCATATGCCCCCAATAAAGTTAGAATTCATTGAAAAAACACTTCTCCCTTCAAGCAGGACACCTTGTGCATTTTCTACCCACAAATAGAGTGCTTTATCCCGCATATTTAATAAAGTTACATCAACAACAATGTTCCAGGCTGGGTGTTATGGATGCTTTGGGTCATGGTACTGTTGCTCACGGCCATACTAGCCTGAATACGCCCGATCTCGTCCGACCTCGGAAGCTAAGCAGGGTTGGGCCGTGTTAGTACCTGGATCTTGGCTGAGTGCTTTACCACGTCACGCGCAGTATCAACCAATGAAAATGCGTAGAGTGCGTCCAAGATACGCCCCTATATTTGCATACACATCTGACAATGACAAAGACAAACTATTCTATGTGAATAGCTAGGTGAAAACAACATTGTCTTTCGCTTTATCAGTAATGTATGCAGCATGTTGTCCACGCCCCTGCGCATTTTCATTGGTTGATACTGCGCGAGACGTGATGAAGCCCTCAGCTCTCGCCTCAGATTTTAAATCCTCAATTTTGGCCGCCATTGGCTAAAATCTGTAATTTGGCTCTACAAGTGTTAATATGTCATTTTATGAAGTTTTATATGTTTTCAGGCGAGAAAGTAACCATATATATTCACAAAATGTGTCCAGTTTATCAAATAACCCGTTTATATATCTGATCTGACGTTTTTTCCCCCACTTCTGTGGGAAACTTCGCTAGCAACACGAGTAGAGTTTTGCATCTGCATCGCACGTTGAAGTACGTCAAGTCCATCCCACCAGGTTGCGCCAGAATGGTGGGTCACGGTCCGCGGTGTGCACGGAGCATTATTGAGTCAACTGGTATTGTGGTTATCACCAAGTTCTCCCATACAGTGCTGATGGACTAGTATAGACCATTGCCGACATGTGTGAAAGGGGACAACACGGGAATAGCTTGGGATGTCATAGACATAGTTTGGGATTCCATGGAAATTATAGTGAGAAAGACGCTGTGAGAGAACGGGGCTATAGACTCTCTTACCCGTCTGTGGTAATAATAGTGTCGCTGCTTTCATACGTCATGCGTGGTATCAACCAATGAAAATGCGTAGGGGCGTGGACAACATGCAAGATACGCCCCCATATATTTGCATACATTACTGATAAAGTGGAAAAGAAAGAATAAATGTGGAAAAGAAAGAATGAATGTGGAAAAGAAAGAATGAAAGAATGAATGTGGAAAAGAAAGAATGAATGTGGAAAAGAAAGAATGAATGTGGAAAAGAAAGAATGAATGTGGAAAACAATGTGGAAAAGAAAGAATAAATGTGGAAAACAATGTGGAAAAGAAAGAATGAATGTGGAAAACAATGTGGAAAAGAAAGAATGAATGTGGAAAACAATGTGGAAAAGAATGTGGAAAAGAAAGAATGAATGTGGAAAAGAATGTGGAAAAGAATGTGGAAAAGAAAGAATGAATGTGGAAAAGAAAGAATAAATGTGGAAAAGAATAAATACATATAGAAATGTATTGCGGTATACTGTGTGTATTTGTATGTGTATTTGTTCATACATTCATTTATGTGTCTATATATTTATTGTTAATTTTGGCGGACTTGGTCCTCCATAATATCATACCTCCGCCCTATATGTATTTATCATCATATTTCTCAATATAAAACGGAGGTACGATATATTACCAGATATACAGTATGTATGGTATATTATGGCAGTTTCTGGCGCCTGTCCCGTTCTGTTGTTCAAAGAATATTATATAAAACGCATCACATGTTTGTCACTGTGTGAAAATGTTTCTGTAGCGAAGAACCTTGGTTCAATCTGGAGCTGATCAACTCCGGACGGCAATAGCACGTTGTGGGTGCAATTGTGCAAGAATAACACTATTTACAGCGCTGTCATTTATTGCTATATTTATTACTGTTATATATAAATGTGAACATTACAGATACCTGGTCAACACAGCTTGGGATTCCAAGGAAATTACATGGAACTATGTGTGAAAGGGACAACATTGCAATATATATTACAGTTATTATTATTTTTCAACTTTCATTCGTTAGTAATGAAAACTCCCGCAGTCTTGATCAATCTCCTAGATCAATCTCCTCTCCACTTACGTTACATCTACAATGGCATGCATACGTTATTATATATATATATATATATATATATGTTCCTTTTCAGCTGACTCTCTGCTCTGTCCCCACTTCTCTGGAACTTTATGCATTTTTAGAGGTAGTGTCTTGTCATTTTCTCTTCTTGTGTGACATCGCCATCCAGCGATTTTTGTGCGTCAGTACACACTCCCCCATTGTGAAGAGTGGTCGTGTGATTCGACACCTCTTTGCGCTAAAAGTAGGTAAAAAAACGTCGCTGTTCTAGTGTTAAATGCCTCCTTCCTTCCTTCTTTTCATTCTTTCTTCCTCCCTCCCTTTAATCTGTGCTTCTTTCTTGCTTTACTTCTTGTCATCTACCACCGTTTGATAGGTTGATTTCTTTGAAATGTCATGAGAATGAGGACTGGAAAGAAAGGATGTGTGTTGTCACAGAGCCTTAAAGGTCTCTAACATTAGCGTGCCTAAGTTAACCCTTGTGAGGATGCCTTCTAGCGGCCACAACCAACATGTGACTGTAACGGGGGGGGGGTGCGTCCCAATAATACAAAGTGGCTTCCTCTCTTCTTCTTCTTCCATTCGTCTGCACTGATCTGAAATAGATGGACTGGTCCAAGCCAATCCCCCTTATTTAGTGGTTGCCATATAATGACAGCAGCTGGTGAAACCGGGAACAAGTTGGCATCCAATCAAATTGTTTGGACTTTTATTCTGAAAAATGTTAAGAAATGTCAACGTTGTTGAAAATCAATGACACATACGCTAGTCAAGCCAAAATATTGCAATGCAATGGGTTCGGTGAGTAATCTACTACCTAGTTAACGATAACACTACTTTACATTGTTAGCAGGCTCACAAAACAAGCTGTGTTAGTTGACTAGCGAGTGTGTTATTGATTTTCAACCACGTTGACATTTATGAAAATTTTTCCGAATAAAAGTCTGAACATTTGATCGGCTGCCGAATTGTTCCCGGTTTGCTGCTGTCACATATTGCTTTCACCAACCCTGTCCATACTCACCAGTGCTGATGAGGGGGAGATTAGGAGGGTTCATAGACTAGTTGGATGAACACCCCCCCCCCCCTTGCCTCAAGCCATTAACAATGGGCCTATCTATTTTTCTTGCGTTGTCTGAACTGATTGTTTGCAAATATATACTTTGAATTAAATGTAATTTGTTATTGTGGTTATTCGTTTGTGAGTGTGACATCCTAATGAGTGCTGAGATCGGTATGTGTATGACACCATTTCAGACGTCTTTTTCTAAATGTTATTTTTTGGAGGCCATCGCACAGCTTTTACTCTGCCATCAATGATAGTATTGCTAAACAATAGGTGCTAAACAATAGGTCAACTATCAGTCTCACTAACCCAGGGGAGCATAGCTTAGATCTCTTGTTAGATCTCAAAACTACTTTAGATTTCACAGAAGATCGATGTCATGCAATGATATACAGTACTATAGTAGCAACATCAGGGGAGGCTGCTGGAGGGAGACATCAGAGGATGGGCTCATTGGAATGCATGGCATGCAATTAGGAATGGTACATTCACACGTGTTTGATACCATTCCTCGTTCCATTCCATGCATTACAATGAGAGCCTGCCCTCCGATTTCTACCTCCACCAGCCTCCCCTGAGCAACGGTCAGCCAATCACCTCCACTGTGCTATCCATTTACATTTTAACCACAGACACTTCTATCCAAAGCGACTTACAATGAGATATTACAGGGTCAGTCTCCCTGAAGTAACTTATGGCTAAGTGCCTTACTCGAGGGTACACTAGTGGTGTAGCCAGGTGGAATTTGAATGTTAACCTCTCTTGGAATACTACTACACGTTGGCCCTCGGAGATGAACTACCACATAACACATCCTTACACTACACAATGACAATAATTTATAATTAACAATGACAAGAACGCAGTTTGATTGACTTTTATTGGAGTCTGACATGAAACTCTTAAAACTTAACTGACCAAGTTACTCATATGAATACTTTAGACCATTCTAAATATCTTAAATAATGAGACTATCCATTGGTTGTTATGGACCCCGTAACAAGTCCTGGTGGTGTGGTCAGGCAGCTGGGTTGTGGCTAAATCAGCTCCACCTCAACAGGGTAGTGGTCGCTGACAGCTAATGCCTGAGAGAGAGAGAGAGAGAGAGAGAGAGAGAGAGAGAGAGAGAGAGAGAGAGAGAGAGAGAGAGAGAGAGAGAGAGAGAGAGAGAGAGGAGAGAGAGAGAGAGAGAGAGAGAGAGAGAGAGAGAGAGAGAGAGAGAGAAGAGAGAGAGAGAGAGAGAGAGAGAGAGAGAGAGAGAGAGAGAGAGAGAGAGAGAGAGAGAGAGAGAGAGAGAGAGAGAGAGAGAGAGAGAGAGAGAGAGAGAGAGAGAGAGAGAGAGAGAGAGAGAGAGAGAGAGAGAGAGAGAGAGAGAGAGAGAGAGAGACTTATCAGAGGATGACTGCACAATCAGAAGGTCTTGGGTCGGTCTTGTATTTGCATTGCTAGCATCCTACGGTAGGGTGTTGGGGAGGGCAAACTGACCCTGGATCAGTGCCCAGAGGTTAGTTAATTCAGCAGATGGAGGAGTGAGACTGGTCTTACCATGCTGTGGCTCAGCTCCCAGGGCTGTCATGTAGTCAAACACCTCAGCTGACCCCGGGTCCACCCCTCTCATCATGTCAGTGGTGGCCACGATCCTGCTCACAGAGAGGAGTGTGTGTGTGTGTGTGTGTACGGTGTGTGATTGTGTGAAGTGTGCATGTGGGTGGATGTGTGTGCATGCATGTATGAGTTTGTGTGTGTGTGTGTGTGTGTGTGTGTGTACAGTATATGATCTCACCTGTCATAGGGGCAGTTGGTTTGTGACACGGTGGTGTCTGCGTCGTTAGGGATCAGCCAATGGAAGCTCTCGTCAGTGAACAGGCGTATATACTGCCACTCTGAGGCAGTGACATAGCTACAACCAGCGTTGAAGTCCCCCAGTAGCACGATGTCCTAGAGGAGGAGGAGGAGGAGGAGGAGGAGGAGGAGGAGGGGGAAGAGGAGGAGAAGGAGGAGAGGGAGGAGGAGGAGGAGGAGGGGGAAGAGGAGGAGGGGGGAGGAGGGGGAAGAGAAGGGAAGAGAAGGAGGAGGAGGGAGGAGGGGGAAGAGAAGGAAGAGAAATAAGAGGAGCAGGAACAGGAACAGAGACAGTTCTATTGTTACGTCAGTGTAACGTGTCATGGTACTCTATGGTTACGTCAGTGTAACGTGTCATGGTGCTCTATGGTTACGTCAGTGTAACGTGTCATGGTGCTCTATGGTTACGTCAGTGTAACGTGTCATGGTGCTCTATGGTTACGTCAGTGTAACGTGTCATGGTGCTCTATGGTTACGTCAGTGTAACGTGTCATGGTGCTCTATGGTTACGCTGGTGTAACGTGTCATGGTGCTCTATGGTTACGTCAGTGTAACGTGTCATGGTGCTCTATGGTGACGCTGGTGTAACGTGTCATGGTGCTCTATGGTTACGTCAGTGTAACGTGTCATGGTGCTCTATGGTTACGCCTGTGTAACGTGTCATGGTGCTCTATGGTTACGCTGGTGTAACGTGTCATGGTGCTCTATGGTTACGTCAGTGTAACGTGTCATGGTGCTCTATGGTGACGCTGGTGTAACGTGTCATGGTGCTCTATGGTTACGTCAGTGTAACGTGTCATGGTGTTCTATGGTTACGTCAGTGTAACGTGTCATGGTGCTCTATGGTTACGTCAGTGTAACGTGTCATGGTGCTCTATGGTTACGTCAGTGTAACGTGTCATGGTGCTCTATGGTGACGTCAGTGTAACGTGTCATGGTGCTCTATGGTTACGCTGGTGTTCCATCGGGCTCGGACATCGGCGGCCACGTCGTAGAGAGCGTCCACCTCCGTTACAGCAGAGTCTGGAGACGTGTGCTGAGGGATCAGGACAAAGTTCCTCACAGCTGGCAGCAGAGGGAGGGGGAGAGAGAGAGAAGGGTGGGGGGGAGAAAGGGAGAGAGAGAGGGAGAAAAGGAGAGAGAGAGAGAGGGAGGGAGAGAGAGAGAAGGGTGGGGGGGAGAAAGGGAGAGAGAGAGGGAGAAAAGAGAGAGAGAGAGAGAGGGGGAGGGAGAGAGAGAGAGAAGGGTGGGGGGGAGAAAGGGAGAGAGAGAGGGAGGGGGAGAGAGAGAAGGTTGGGGGGGAGAAAGGGAGAGAGAGAGGGAGGGAGAGAGAGAGAAGGTTGGGGGGGAGAAAGGGAGAGAGAGAGGGAGGGAGAGAGAGAGAAGGTTGGGGGGGAGAAAGGGAGAGAGAGAGGGAGGGAGAGAGAGAGAAGGGTGGGGGGAGAAAGGGAGAGAGAGAGGGAGGGGGGGAGAGAGAGAAGGGTGGGGAGGAGAAAGGGAGAGAGAGAGGGAGGGAGAAATGGAGAGATAGTGGGAGAAGAGAAAAGGGGGTAAAGAAAGTTAGACATTCAAAATAATATTTGATGTAATAGAAACACAGAGGGTCTCCCACATCCACTTCTCCATTTTATATGATGGTCGGTATGGAGGACCAAGTCTGCCAAAATTAACAATAAATATATAGACACATAAATGAATGTATGAACAAATACACATACAAATACACACAGTATAACGCAATACATTTCTATATTTATTTATTCTTTTCCACATTTATTCTTTCTTTTCCACATTCATTCTTTCTTTTCCACATTGTTTTCCACATTCATTCTTTCTTTTCCACATTCAAGCTTTCATTCTTTCCCCGATTATCAGTAATGTATGCAAATATAGGGGCGTGTCTTGCATGTTGTCCTCGCCCCACGCATTTTCATTGGTTGATGCCCCACGCATTTTCAATTGGTTGATACCGCGCCTGACATGGTAAAAGCGACAAAGTTTACATTTTTTCATTGTTAACATACTGTGTTCAAAACGGTGAAGAACACGTTCAAAACAAAATGATTTGGTGCATTTTTGCAGTAATCATATTCCTATCATATATGACAGAAAGCTCACAATAAACTGTTTTTTTGCACAGTGTTTGAGTGACTGTTATTTTGCACTCTATTGACACTCTTCAGTTCCAGCACCTCAGCAAAGTCTGATATTGGATGAGCGGTGGTATTTTCACTATTTGCAGTAATCATATTGACATGTCTAGAAAATATTAGCAGAATATATACAATGAAATGAAATAGACTAGATGCATTGCCTGGGAAGACATTAGATGTGACCATTTCTTAATGTTCTTGCTCTGTACAGAAAGGATGCAGCAACTTCAAAAAGTACATTTGAGGTACACACACTGTCACATTCTGTGCTTCATGTGTTGTGTAGACAGGCATACCCATGCACACACAATTGTAGCCAGTGTTATTTCAGAATTATTTGAGATTTTTCAGACATAATACTGTATTTCGACAGTGACAGTGAAAACAGTGTACATTCCGTCCGTGTTTTGTGATTCAGCATTTGCAGACATTTTTAAGAGATGTATTTCATAGCTATTGGCGAAAACAATCTTAGTTTGGTTCTTTCATTTCTATTCTTGTTCATCACCTGTATTTTCTTAACAGCTTTGATTATACAGTTTTTCTCAATTGCTAAAACACATTTCACAAAACTTCCCTCCATTTCCCCAAAACTCTAAACACAACACACTTTTCTAAAGCTACATAAGCAAAACCACACCTTCTCTCTTCAAAACTCAAACTTTCACACCAAAACAGCTGCTCAAAGCCTGCAAAAATGTAAACACTATATGCATCATTACAGACTACAACAAAACAACTGAAAACACAATGTTCAGTGTGTGAGAATGTTCTTTTTTTTCACAACTGCCAAAGCACATTTTTAGAAACCTTACTGTAACCAGGGAGTAGCTAAAGGACTGTAGAATTTAGGAAGGGCTGGTTATCTAACTAACTCGGAGCTAAATCGGCAGTGTAGGAGGATACAGGCAGGGGGCGCCAGCAACCCTTTAGACTAGCAGTACTAGCATTAGCATTAGCATTAGAATTAGCATTAGCATTAGCACTAGCTAACAGACAACTAAACACACAGTAATGTAGCAAAGATGAACAAACACATTTATTTAGACAAATGATATATACATCCCCGTATATACTCCCTCCCAGCCGGCCACACACACACTCAATCACTCACTCACACGCAGGGCCTGGCCTGGAAAAGGCTTAGAGTCCCGGACTGAAAGGAGCGCGTTGAGGCCTGGTTGGAGCTCGCATGTGCTTCGAGGAAGGCAGCAGACAAAGGGGGGGGGTGACGTAGCAACTCGAAGGGAAAGGGGCTTCTTCGTAGTCCACGACGAGGTGTGAATGGCTCAGGTCCGGTGGTCCACGGTCGGTCGCAATCCACCTCGTGAAGGCGACGGCTTTGTCCAGCTTGGGTCTCGCTTGGTCCAACGTTAGCAGCCGGCGGCTGGCAAGGCTGGCTAACGGGGACACAGCTAAACTGGGCTAGCGCTGCCAACTCAACGAACTCCGAACTCCCGCGGGGCTGCGGGTAGCCCGTGATTCACTACTAACAGTCAATGCCCAAGGCAGGTCTCCTCCGACACTCAGAGTCTCCCGTTCTCCTTGTGGACTGTTGAGAGATGTTGAATTGCTGCTGTAAGGTTTGCCCTCTGTCACAGTTGTGAACTCAATAATCACTCTTCAGGTCTTCAGCTTCAGCACGGTGTGCGTGTTACTGACTCCGCCATCTTAGATCGACTTCTCGTTTCTCCTTCTCTCGTCACTCTAACTCACTCTGGCGCACAGACCACTTCCGTCGCTATATATATCAACCGAACCTAGCATCCGGGTCACGGACACAGCATCCGGGTCACGGACACACCCCGGATATACCACGTCATTAAACATATACATAAACATTACAATAACAATACATACACATTCATGAAAACGTACATGAATAGTATGGAAAATAATAAAGGAAATAACAGGGGCAAAACAGGGCTGATCTGGGGAAACCAACTGGCTCTAAACTGTGGGCCTTCACAACACTTACAGTATCTGTTCTCAGAATATATCACTGTAGAGTATTGGGCATTCATAGATGTGTGTGTGTTTCATATGAACAATATGTAAATCTACAGAAAATACAGTATGTATGTTACGGTACATGTGGGAATATGGTACATGTGGGAAAACTAGGGTTAGGGTTAGGTGCTAGGGTGACTTGGTACATGCTGGCATGTCTAACCCTAACCTTAACCCTAACCCTACCCCTAATCCTAACCCTAACCCTAACCCTAGCACCCTAGCACCTAACCCTAACCCTAGTTTTCCCACATGTACTGTATTCCCACATGTACCGTAACATGTTTTTACCTTCTTGTGATTTTATGCTTTTATGCTTTTTTTTTTGTGTTTTTTTTTCTCCCTTTCCTAACACCAGGGGAGCCACCCCTCCTAAATTTCGTTGTTTGGTACCTGTACTGTAGCAATGACAAATAAAGTCCATTCCATTCCATTCCATTCCATGTACACTACTGTACTGTATCACAACTCAATGCAAACACTACAGAGGATCCATTACACACAACAATACTCACTGAAAACAATGTTCAGGGTGTGATGTTTTATTTATTTATTTATGGAACTATACCACACACACACACACACACACCAGGCACGCGGGAAGGTATTTTGACTGGGGGTGCTGAGGTGCTGTCTATATACGCTACAGGGGAAAAAATTGCCAGGGGAAAAAGTATAACGATTTCTCTCCCTCCCTCCCTCCCTCCCTCTCGCTGATTGCTCGTTCGCTCACACGCACACAGTGGCATAACGACGGGCCCCAATGCACGGGCAATAATAGTTAAGCACGCACGCACCCGCACACTACAAAGACGTAACGTTAAATATTTTACCAACAATGTGTTGGAATTTACAGTAATTTCCACTCAGCTCACAGTGTCCCACAATGTCCACAAACATGATGTTGACCATTATTACAGACAGCACTCCATGTCGATTGTTATTGCCTCTTAACGGAAGCCCTTCGCTGCCGAAGAATCGGATGGATCTGAATATCAGTTCTAATACGTTTCTGGCCGTCTGTTGCTCTTTCTCAACAACGTCCGACAGTAGAGCATTAATGGGAGTGTTGTTAAGCTCAGCATCTTCTTCCAACTCCACTTCAATTGTTCTGGCTGATTTAGCATTTTTGCTAAAGAACTCAGAGATTCCCTAGCAAGATATGACCATGTGATCACTAACATTAAAACGAACAAACACATTTTTACATTTATTACAAAAAACACATTTATTTGTATTCCCAAAAGCAACAATAGTTATTATATTGTTTTAAATTATTGTTTGAATAATATTTTTATTTTTTAAATTCAGGCAGGAGGAGCTCCTTCTGCCTGCCGCTAGGGGGTGCTGCAGCACCCTCAGCACCCCCCTTCCCGCGTCCCTGACACACACACACACACACACACACACACACACCACAATCATTTGCAACAAGTGTCTTAAATTTTGAGTCGTTATGTTTAATGAATGAAGCCAGGTGTGTTCATTTTGTTCAAATTTTGCTGACTGTGGCAAGCATTTTGCATCACATGAGCTTTAATTTGAGAATTTGAGCAGAGTTTTTTGCAACTTGTGTTTTAGCAAGACAAAATGTGTTTAGACTTATGAGAAAAGGAGGATTGTGTTTTGTGAATTGTGTCTTCATGTGAAATGTGTTTATGGTTTTGGCAAATGGGAGCTAGTTTTATTAAATGTGTTTAGAGAACTGGTCATTTGGTTTAGAGAATTGGCTTTTGTGTTTTAGCAATTGGGAAAAACTGTAATTAGATCAATGTGAAAGTCAATTGAGAATATAAGTTCAAAATAAATGTAATAAGGATGCTTAGTAACTAGCTAGATAAACATTACCACTAACTCTAAACTAGCTTGCTAGCTAAAGTTACCTGAGGTAACTTACCTCTAAATATGGATCTGACTGGGGCTAAGTTAATTTATTTGAGGGGGTAAACACACACTTTATTTGTTTTTTTGCTTTGAACAAATTACTTACCAACAAGGCATCTGCCTATGGTCCTAGCGGTCACCAGCAACTAGACTCACTCACTGAACATGTAACTACAGAGATGTGTGAAACCTGGACATAAACAAAACCTTCCAAAAGGGTTTAGGCAAGGCAAGTTTATTTGTATAGCACATTTCATACGACAAGGGCAATTCAAAGTGCATTATATGCACACATTATATAAAGACAATAGCCTACAGTAAGAGGAGTAAGTAAGATGTGTATGTATTGTATGTGTTATTATCCATATTCTAAAGGCTTGCTTAGATTAGTTTTAGATTAGTTTTTACTGATTAGATTTCTATTCTGGAAACGTCTGTATATTTTACAGATTACAATACAAATTATATATAATGTATAACCCTAACCCTAACCCTAAACCCATGGATGGGTACATTTATTGTTTTCAGAATTGTTAAGTTTAAATATACAAATTATACATTATCTACTTAAAATAGGCATTTCCCCAGACTTTTCTAGGGATGTATAGGAATACAAAAATCACATCTAGAATTTGCCCACCCAGATGGTAATGAAATGTTCAGGTAATCTTGGCTGAGTGCTTTACCACGTCACGCGCAGTATCAACCAATGAAAATGCGTAGAGTGCGTCTAAGATATGCCCCTATATTTGCATACACATCTGACAATGACAAAGACAAACTATTCTATGTGAATAGCTAGGTGAAAACAACATTGTCTTTCGCTTTATCAGTAATGTATGCATTATCAGTAATGTATGCAGCATGTTGTCCACGCCCCTGCGCATTTTCATTGGTTGATACTGCGCGAGACGTGATGAAGCCCTCAGCCGAGAGCAGACACTCCATTCCACTCATAGCATGTTTAAAAAAAAAAAAAAAAAGGGTTAGGGCATATGAATCATAGTGGAGGTATGATATATGGCATATATATATATATATATATATATATATATATATATATATATTCTTTGGTGGAAAGGCATTTTTTAAAGCCATTTGTAGTCACCACAAGTCTGTTCAAACCCAGGCAGCGAGACCAGCAGGAAAACACAACTAGATCTTCTATAATTCTAACTGGATAGTACTTCGTTTCCAGTCATAGTCAGCTAGATTGCTTACGTAGCTACTTAGTAATTGTTTTCAGAATTTTTAAGTTTAAATATACAAATTATACATTATCTACTTAAAATAGGCATTTTCCCAGACTTTTCTAGGGATGTATAGGAATAAAAAAATCACATCTAGAATTTGCCCACCCAGATGGTAATGAAATGTTCAGGTACTCTTTTGAAACACACTTCTCCCTTCATCCAGGACACCTTGTGCATATTCTACCCACAAATAGAGTGCTTTATCCCGCATATTTAATAAAGTTACATCATTGACAAAGTTCCAGGCTGGGTGTTATCGATGCTTTGTTGTGCTGGGCTGTCACTACCATTTTCACCCACAAGAGTGCAGCGTCTAGCCATTTATGGAGGCCTACATCGAATGAGAGCAGCAGTTCCAATTCACTTTTTACCCCAATATAGAGTGCCATATGCCCCCAATAAAGTTAGAATTCATTGAAAAAACACTTCTCCCTTCAAGCAGGACACCTTGTGCATTTTCTACCCACAAATAGAGTGCTTTATCCCGCATATTTAATAAAGTTACATCATTGACAAAGTTCCAGGCTGGGTGTTATCGATGCTTTGTTGTGCTGGGCTGTCACTACCATTTTCACCCACAAGAGTGCAGCGTCTAGCCATTTATGGAGGCCTACATCGAATGAGAGCAGCAGTTCCAATTCACTTTTTACCCCAATATAGAGTGCCATATGCCCCCAATAAAGTTAGAATTCATTGAAAAAACACTTCTCCCTTCAAGCAGGACACCTTGTGCATTTTCTACCCACAAAAAGAGTGCTTTATCCCGCATATTATGGTCATCATGGTACTGTTGCTCACGGCCATACTAGCCTGAATACGCCCGATCTCGTCCGACCTCCGAAGCTAAGCAGGGTTGGGCCGTGTTAGTACCTGGATCTTGGCTGAGTGCTTTACCACGTCACGCGCAGTATCAACCAATGAAAATGCGTAGAGTGCGTCCAAGATACGCCCCTATATTTGCATACACATCTGACAATGACAAAGACAAACTATTCTATGTGAATAGCTAGGTGAAAACAACATTGTCTTTCGCTTTATCAGTAATGTATGCTTTATCAGTAATGTATGCAGCATGTTGTCCACGCCCCTGCGCATTTTCATTGGTTGATACTGCGCGAGACGTGATGAAGCCCTCAGCTCTCGCCTCAGATTTTAAATCCTCAATTTTGGCCGCCATTGGCTAAAATCTGTAATTTGGCTCTACAAGTGTTAATATGTCATTTTATGAAGTTTTTATATGTTTTCAGGCTAGAAAGTAACCATATATATTCACAAAATGTGTCCAGTTTATCAAAATAACCCGTTTATATATCTGATCTGACGTTTTTTCCCCCCACTTCTGTGGGAAACTTCGCTAGCAACACGAGTAGAGCTTTGCATCTGCATCGCACGTTGAAGTACGTCAAGTCCATCCCACCAGGTTGCGCCAGAACGGTGGGTCACGGTGGGTCACGCGGTGTGCACGGAGCGTTATTGAGTCAACTGGTATTGTGGTTATCACCAAGTTCTCCCATACAGTGCTGATGGACTAGTATAGACGATTGCCGACATGTGTGAAAGGGGACAACACGGGAATAGCTTGGGATGTCATAGACATAGTTTGGGATTCCATGGAAATTATAGGGAGAAAGACGCTGTGAGAGAACGGGGCTATAGACTCTCTACCCGTCTGTGGTAATAACAGTGTCGCTGCTTTCATACGTCACGCGTGGTATCAACCAATGAAAATGCGTAGGGGCGTGGACAACATGCAAGATACGCCCCCATATATTTGCATACATTACTGATAAAGTGGAAAAGAAAGAATGAATGTGGAAAAGAAAGAATGAATGTGGAAAAGAAAGAATAAATGTGGAAAAGAATAAATACATATAGAAATGTATTGCGGTATACTGTGTGTATTTGTATGTGTATTTGTTCATACATTCATTTATGTGTCTATATATTTATTGTTAATTTTGGCAGACTTGGTCCTCCATAGGTCGGTCTTGAGTAGGCATACTGCATCAGTACCTCTGATAGTATGAAGCAGGGTAGAGTCAATCTTTCTTCCCCCTGCCAAAACACACACACAGTACACACTCCCTACCCCCCCCCCCCCCCCTCTCTCTTTCTCTTTCTCCCCCGACCCCTCCCTCCTCCTCTCTGTACCTGTGTAGTCGGAGGAGAACATGACAACGAAGGGTTCTCTGATGAAGGTGTCGGTTCCACAGGGCTCACAGCCATCGTCATACGTGTAGTTTTTAGCCACAGACACCATCTCCTCTCTAGGAGTGAAGGAAAGTACACAGTGTTCATGTGTACGACAATGAAGTAAAGGGGCACATTTATCTGATTAAAACCCTCAGTTGTCAGTTGTAGGAACCATCTGTAGAAGTATCTCTCTCTGTCAGTTGTAGGACCTACCTATACAGCTATCTGTCAGTAGCACCTACCTATAGAGGTAGAGGTTCAGTATGTCAGCTGTAGGACCTACCTACCTGTAGAGATATCTCTCTCTGTCAGTTGTAGGACCTACCTACCTGTAGAGGTATCTCTGTCAGAGATAAAGGTATCTACCTGTAGAGGTAAAGGTATCTACCTGTAGAGGTAAAGGTATCTCTCTGTGTAGGTGCTGCGGCCCAGAGGTTCACTGACGATGTGGCGGTACACGTAGGGGGAGGAGCCTCTGGTGAAGACGATACGATACAGTTAGTCCTACTATCATTACATTGTCATTCCACTTCCTATACACTTCCTTTCATTGTCTCCTTTGCTACACATCATAATTCCATTACATTGTTGCTATATATTCAAACAAAGCATAGTAGTGCCTGTCGTTTCTTATCAAGTTTAAGGAGAGAGGAAACCATTTAGTAGTGTTGGGACACTGTACTAATGAGCATAGTAGTGAGGTTTGGTTGAAATATACATCACACCTCACACAATCAACTGATCTAAAAGGAGTCAGAACCATCATAGAGTATATTGTACTATATTTCAAATGCCATATTTACCATAATCCATAGTCATATTGCTGGTTGATTAAGACAAGGAAGGGCACCATTGAAGGTTTTTGGGACATGCTGTGCTGTATCAATAGGTATCGTAGTCAAGTTTGGTTGAGGGGTGTTAACTCTTACTTGTTGACATGCTCCATCAGTTTGTTGGTTGCTGATAGGTCAATGTCTCTGACTTCCTGGATCAGAACGATGTCATACCGGTGCACTATCTGGATGAGGGGGTTGAAACATAACATAACATATTGGATTATGGATCATTGTGTCTATTGGATATACAGTACCAGTCAAAAGTGTGTCCAAACCTTTGACTGGTACTGTATAGCACGGTTAACGTAACACTGACGGCTCACTTTTTTAGCCCTCTATAGTATTTTCTGTTAGGAACGAGACTCCTTATGTCCTCTCCTCTGTCCTCCACTCGTTTCATCCTCAAAAAGCATGTATGGAGAGGAACATGTGAGTGGAGGACGGAGGAGGACGGAGGAGAGGATGCAAGTGGAGGACGCGAGGAGAGGACCCAAGAATAGGACCCAAGAATAGGTCAGAGGAGAGGACAGAGGAGAGGACAGAGGAGAGGATGGAGGAGAGGACAGAGGAGAGGATGGAGGAGAGGATGGAGGAGAGGATGGAGGAGAGGATGGGCAGGGGGAGGGAGGAGTGGGGGGGGTAGGTATGGGTGGGGGGAGGGAGGAGTGGGGGGGGTAGAGAGATAAGGTGGGGTAAAGTCTCAGGATGTTCTGGGTCAGTCCGACCCGTCCTCGTAGAGCAGCAATCAGTGTCGCTATGGACAACGGCCTTGAGCACTGCCCCAGAAGGCGGCACAGAGTTCACCAGAGGGGGGGGGGGGGGGGGGGTTGGCACGCTGCATGGAGTCTTCAGGGCATGGGGGAGCTTTTGAGCCATAATCAGGTGAATGGGTTCACTGCGAGGAAAAACAGCATTCCATAGAATCAAACCTCTCGAAAATTTGGGGTCTCCTGTCAAACGCCAATTTGGGGAGCAGAAGATTGCCCACCCTGCGATCCAGATCCAGGACCTTACGGTTCAGATCCGTAAGCGCAGCGCCGTGCATTCCAGCCACCCTCCCCAGTTCTTTGATCAAGTGGGGCAGTTCGCGCAGATCGCTAATCGCTGCTCCCGGCCTTTTAATTTGCCGATAGATCATCACAGCACTCAAACCTAGTCCAATGTGTCCAACTATCATGAATCCGAAAATGAAAACATCTTCCACGTCCTCAATCGACATGACTGCCAAGCAAACGAGACGCCAGTTGTCCCAGGCATCTCTGATGTAACCTGCGGCAAAAGTTCCGTCTGGGCAGGCAGGTTCCCCCGAACCAGCTTTCCTCGTGGAAAATAGGTTATCAATTGTATTCAGGGACCAGCTTATGATGGTGAGGGTGGTGTTACCAGAGTTGTCAGACACTCAACTCTAACCTACACAGTAACGATCTGACGGGTCTGACTAACATCACCTTTCTGACCCGCCTCAGTGATGATGACGGTGCTGTTAACAGACAGTTGTGGTTCTGACAAACATCACCTGACTGACCCACCTCAGTGATGAGGTCCATAAGGGTGGTGTTAGAGGCCTTCGAGTCACCGAAGCTCTTGATGTTGAAGGCTCCCAACAACAAGGAGCCCCCCAGCTCCACCAGGACCAGAACCAACCCAAGCGCACAGGCCAAACGCATCCTGGGTCAAATGTCAAAGGTCAGATACAGGTATATCACAGGCCAAACATATCCTGGGTCAAATGTCAAAGGTCAGATACAGGTATATCACAGGCCAAACATATCCTGGGTCAAATGTGGGAAAAAAAGGTCAGATACAGTACAGGCATATCACCAAATATCACCAAACCACACAGAACAGGTAATTCAGCCATGTATCCTGGGTCAAAGGTCATTTCCGATGTCCAACATTAGATACATTAGTTAACCCTCCCCAAATCCTAGCCTCTAACCATAGATATGGTTTAAACTGGAGAAAAAGCAGCCGTTACCCTTTACCTCCCTCTAGTGACTAACTCACCTCCTCTCACATGCAAGGTGAATCAGAAAGTTGACATGGTTGGATAACATACATATATTATATATATATAACAGAGATTATTAATATACAGTTTCTCGTCCTGAGCTCTATCGTGATTATTGGTCTCCTGATAAGAAACCAATGTTACATCCATTCAGAGGCAACATTAAGTGTAACATAAAGTAAGCAGAGAGAGAGAGAGAGAGAGAGAGAGAGAGAGAGAGAGAGAGAGAGAGAGAGAGAGAGAGAGAGACAGAGAGAGAGAGAGAGAGAGAGACAGAGAGACAGAGAGAGAGACAGAGACAGAGAGAGAGAGAGAGAGAGAGAGAGAGAGACAGAGAGACAGAGACAGAGAGACAGAGACAGAGACAGAGACAGACTGTCTTGTATAGACAGGCTTTTGGATAGCCCCAAAAGCCTCTCTTTCTGTGTCCTGTTGATATTGTTGTACACCTGTTATCTGTTACTTGTTCTTATTTTCACTTGTTTGCCTATTTTAACCTGCTATGACTTTCTCTCTTTTATTATGCTTTATTATGTTTCTTCTTTATTATGTTCTCTATATGTAAAGCACTTTGTGACCCTTGGTCTGGGAAAGGTGCTGTACAAATACATTTTACTTACTTACTTACAGAGACAGAGACAGAGACAGAGACAGAGACAGAGACAGCGACAGCGACAGAGACAGAGACAGAGACAGAGACAGAGACAGAGACAGAGACAGCAACAGAGACAGAGACAGAGACAGAGACAGCGACAGAGACAGCAACAGAGACAGAGACAGAGACAGGGACAGCGACAGAGACAGAGACAGAGACAGAGACAGAGACAGCAACAGAGACAGAAAAAAAGAAAGTACAAAAATGATCTACCTGCTTCTCTTGGATCAGTCCGTGTCAGTATGCAGAGAGTCTGTAAACAGAGAGACCAGGCCTTTTGGGTGGAGAGAGTACAAAGCTCTTTATGTGTCCTGTCAGACCGGACAGACTTGACTGATCCCCCTGAGACACAGATACATTGTGGGGCTGTCCGCCTGACTGATAAAAGAGTAGCAGAAATAGAACCAAAATAAACAAACCTCCAACTACAATGTCAGAAAACATTCTGATATGTCCCACGCAAGTAAGGAACAACAACACCTGGTCTATTAAAGTGAGAGCGAAAATATTCTCAGAATCACATAAAGCCATCCGTAGATCTAATCAAGTGCTATAGTAATGTAATATCAACATGACTTGCAGGCCTTGAGTAAAACAACTTTGTTTATGTAATACCTCTATATCAGGGACATTCGATGCAGGGGTGACCACAACTAACCTCCACGTGGGAAGGCGACAGGTGGCATCTACAGGTGATGAGGCCAGGTGAACCCAGGTGTTTGTTTTACTTCTGCTACTTTATTTAAAACCTTCTCATGGCAGTCACTTAGTTTCCATGGAAAAAGTGTGTGTCAATATTCACATCTAACCTGTTTATTCAGCATTGTATCCTGATGGAGTTTGGTCACCTTAGCACAGACTATGACCATGTCAATCATCCATGGTAATGTGTCAACATCACAGCATGCATACGGAATCCTTGGGTTTCCCCCTTGTTTTCCCCCTAACTGCAGAACAACGGCAACAACAATCCCAGGTGATGTATGCAACGTTTCCCTCTGCCAAGTGCAGAAGACTTCACACTTTCATTAAATTCAACTATTTTAATACATATTTTGTTCTTATCCATACCAGTGCATTTTCTATGGGTTTGTTACATTGTTGAACTGACATATTGATCTTCATCCTCTCAGATGTGATGCCATCAGCTACATCCCAGCAGGGCAGACCTCCACCTTCCAGTGTAACAACATGGAGGGTCGCTATGTCAGTGTGGTCATCCCTAACAGGAAAGAAGTCCTTACTCTGTGTGAAGTGGAAGTATTTGGCACTCTTCTTCCCCCAGGTAACATTAACTAGTTGCTAAGCCATATACTTCATATCATGTCATCAAGCTCGAGCCCCTCTAGGACTTAATGTGGACTCGGTGCACACAATTCACATTCACATTCGGCGTTGTGCATTTTTCACCACTTGGTTGGTGTGTTCATCCCAGGTGAGGTTGTTGGTAATGTGGACCCCCAGGAACGTTATGCTGTTAACCCTCTCTACAGCAGACCTGTTGATGGTGATGGGGTCTTGTGCCTGCTTCTTTTTCCTGAAGTCCACCACCAGCTCTTTGGTCTTGTCGTCGTTGAGAGCGAGGTTATTGGCCTGGCTGTACTGAACCAGGCGGTCAACCTCGTTTCTGTAGGCCGTCTCGTCGCCGTCAGTAATCAGGCCGATCACTGTTGTGTCGTCTGCAAACTTGATTACCGTGTTGGACCTGTGGGTGGCCAAGCAGTCGTGGGTGTACAGGGAGTAGAGAAGAGGGCTCAGAACCTAGCCTTGGGGGGGCACCTGTGCTGATGGTCAGGGGGGGCGGAGGTCTTGGAGCCCATTCTCACCACCTGTTTTCTATCCGTCAGGAAGTCTAGGATCCAGTTGCGTAGGCTGGGGTTGATGCCTAGGTCCCTGAGCTTGTTGTAGAGGGGATTATTGTGTTGAATGCTGAGCTGTAGTCTACAAACAGCATTCTCACATGTGTTCCTCTTGTCAAGGTGTGTGAGGGCTGTGTGTAGTGCTGTGGCAATGTCGATCTGTTGCTTCGATTGGTGGAGGTCTCGGAAGGGTGGTAGCTCCCTGCCGATCAGGATCTTGATGATATAGCTTTTTCTGTTAGGACTTCCTATACCGCCCAAAACCCGGATCCTGTGGGTTCCATAACATTTCCACCAAACGCAGTGTCAATATTCAAATCCAACCTGTTTATTCAGCATTGTATCTTGATGGTATATGATTATGAGTTTGGTCACCTTAGCACGGACTATGACCATGTCAATCATCCATGGTAATGTGTCAACATCACAGCATGCATATTGAATCCTTGGGGTTTCCCCATTTCCTCAAAAAATAAATAATATTCTATTTTAGTTGCTATGCAACTATGCATTGCTATGACATACTCTATACCTCCGTACCAGCCAGGTCTCATCTAACCAGCCCGAGCATGTGCTTTGCTGCCCTTGATGAGGTCGGGTGAGTCTTACACACAACTTTTACAACTTAGACATACGTTACCATAATCGTACCGTAGCTACAACAATGCTAGCATAGCTAACAAACAAAAGCTTTGGCTAGCTTAGTCCAGATTGAACATAGACTATTAGTCCAGACTTAGACCAGAGGTTTCAGCTCACACTCACAAAGCTAGCTAGCTAACGAATTAAAATGTTTGGCATACCTAGTGTGGGTAAATAATAAAGACAATTCTAAATACAGTCCTGTACTACTGGCACTTTCTATCTTGAATTATGCTTGATTTATTATGCCCTATGTCTTGTGCTGCAATGCAATGTCACGATCAGAAGCCTAAGAATTTTACTCTGTTACATTTGTGAAACTTGAACACCTCCCAAAACCCAGATCCTGTGGGGTCTATTACATTTCGACACTGACACAACACAGTCAGTGTCAATATTCACATATATCCTGTTTATTCAGCCTTGTATCCCGATGATGGAGTTTGGTCACCTTAGCACAGACTATGACTATGCCAATCATCCATGTTAGTGTGTCAACATCATAGCAATCGTCCATGGTAGTGTGTCAACATCATAGCAATCATCCATGATAGTGTGTCAACATCATAGCAATCATCCATGTTAATGTGTCAACATCACAGCATGCATATTGGATCCTTGGGGTTTCCCCCTGTTTCCCCCCAAAATAAAAAATAAAATCTATTTCAGCTGTTATGCAACTATGCATTGCTATGACATTCTATACCTCCGTACCAGCCAGGTGTCATCTACCCAGCCTGAGCATGTGCTTAGTCAAGTCAAATGTATTATCCCACTAGGGGAAATTTGGTTGCAGTCAGGTTTTTAAAAATATATTCAATCCATCATAAATACAACATGAAAGACAACATACCAGACACGACACAGAGACAACAATACAGTACAGTGCAAGATTACTTCATGTGAGGACACAGGACGAGCAAAGTGCTTAGTGCATCATTTGTGCAAATGCTAATTGCAGTGCAAACAAAAGAGTCTTTTTTAGTCCTATGAGTTGGAATTTTGGGGGGATTTTTTTTGTCCTATGAGTTGGAACTCTATAATATCTTCTGAAGGTAGAAGCTCAAACTCCCTCTCTAGGGGGTGGTCAGTACAGTCAAATATGGCAAGGGCCTGCCTTACGACCTGCTGATCGCAAAGGTCAGAGAGCTGTGCTTGGTTCACCTCAATAACTAGCCACTCTGACAAGCCGACCAAGCCTGTTCTTATTGGCCAGGTTCAGGTTCCCAAACCAAGCCACAATACAAAAAGACGTCATGAATCAATAAAGGTTCTGGAGAACAGAGTCACCTGCATCTTCATTAGCCTGAAAACACAACCTATTATCAAACACAGTACCCAAATATTTGTAGTTCTCCACTAGTCATGTGACTAGAAATGATTGTATATAAGGAGCAACTCGATAGAGAGGGGTAGTACTTTGCCACTTTTATTTGCTGTGTTATTTGCAAGTTTATTTGCTGTGCATTGATCAACACTGAAGAACCAGGAGCTCAAAAAGTTCTACTAGACTTGTGAGTACTGAGGATTATTTATTTCACTAAATTTGAAAGACCTCTTGCTAGCATATCAGCCCGATAGAGCTCTCAGGTCTTCTGACGCTGCTTTTCTCTGTGTACCACATGTACAAAAGAAGAGATTTGGTGAGGCTGCATTCTCATTTTATGCACCCAGATTGTGGAATGCACTGCCAGTTTACATTAGGGATGCAACCTCAGCAAATATGTTCAAGTCAAGACTAAAAACCCATCTTTTTAATATTGCCTTTAAATGACTAAATAATTAAATTAAGATTATATAATGATTAAAGCACTTTGAGCTGCAATGTTTGCAGGAAAGGCACTACACAAATAAAGTTATTATTATTATTAGCTTGGGAAAAAGATGGAGTACACTACTTCTGTAATAGTGAACTGTCATTGACTATCTTCGTCACTCTTAAAAAAAGCAGTTCCAAAATCGGCTCAATCAAATCACATTTTATTTGTATAGCACATTACTCACAAAATGTGACCCAATGCGCTTCTGTGGAAAGGGTTCTACAAGGAACCAAAAAGTATCCATATGTAGCAATCTCTAAACTACTGTGGCTATCCACGACTCTTGGATGTAATGTCAAACTGAAAATCCATCCTCCAGTTTTAGCAAATAATGTTGAAGAGCATTGTGTTTAAAGTGCATGGGAGGCAGCACTGTTGAATTTATTCTCATTTTTTTTCTGAGGAGATCACAGGTGGTTCAGTGATGCCACAACAAGCCATGCAATGGGGTTTATTTCTCTTCACTTTAGTGGGTAAGTGTGTGTGTGTGTGTGTGTGTGTGTGTGTGTGTGTGTGTGTGTGTGTGTGTGTGTGTGTGTGTGTGTGTGTGTGTGTGTGTGGGTGTGTGTGTGTCTAATGCTATACAGATGCATACATCTGTGTGCATGTGTTGTTTTGCATATTGCCCTCTAATGTTTAATTTTAATCCTGTGATTTGTTTTGTGTGTTTTCTTTGTTATTATGTTTTGTGATGGTTTCTTTCTTTGGATATGGAAGAGTATCTGATGCTTTGCATCAGCTAATGGGGATCCTAATAAAATCAATTCAAATGTTACTGTACCTCATGCCTATCGCACCTCCACCACCACTTCTGCAACACCAGTCACTCCCCCCCCACCACATTATGTTCTATGCACTTTGCAAATTCTACTAAATGGTAAATGGACTGACTTATATAGTGCCTTATTCCAAAGCGCTTTACAATGGCTTCTCATTCACCCATTCACACACCAATAACGTTACCATGCAAGGCGCCTACCCACTCATTGGGAGCAATTTGGGGTTCAGTGTCTTGCCCAAGGGTCGAACCGCTGATCTGCCAACCTTGTCATCATTACACGGCGGCTCTACCTCCTGCGCCACAGCCGCCCCTTACTACTGCTGCAGATTGTACTGTACATAATAATGATGTATTGTAGGACCAATGTATCAAGATAACTATAATATTCTTCTGAATGTATAATTTTCTTGCCTTAAATGTATATAATTTTATCAAATTATGTATATATTGTATGTTTTACCTCTTAGATTTTGATATTCTGTTTTCTTATATGCACACTAAATAGAGCCCCTGCACCCAACAAAAGTATCTCACATTATTGTACGTGTATAACATGTGACATAAACATCTTGTAATACATGATGATATGGACATTTCCACAGGAGTTGTGATACCAACCGTGCCAGCCAGTCCCCCACAAGGTAAGAATACAACATTAGTGATTGCTACTTATATGCTCTTTACATTTGACATAACATACAGTATGTCATTTGACTATGACTATTGTAACTCTTTTGAATTGTCAACTGACTCAAGTATGTTGTAATTGATGTCAAGCTAGAGCCCCTCTAGGACTTAATGTGGACTCTGCACATGGAGATCACAAGTCATGATTTCTCCTGTTTCATTCCAGTAAATGTGGCGTTGAAAGGAGTGGCTCTTCAGTCATCACAGGGTTATAATGGTCCTGCTCTAAAGGCCATTGATGGGAACAGAGACCCAAACTATTTCAGAAAATCCTGCACCCACACTCTGGTTGAAACCAACCCCTGGTGGAGAGTGGACCTGCTGGATGTGTACAGAGTCACTGCTGTGTCCATCACCAACAGAGGAGACTGCTGTGCTGAGAGGCTTAAAGGTGCTGAGATTCGTATTGGTAACTCACTGGAGAACAACGGCAACAACAACCCCAGGTGATTCATGCAACGTTTCCCCCTGCCAAATGCGGAAGACTTCACACTTTCATTTGAATACATCTTTTATTCTTATCCATGCCAGTGCATTTTTTAATGGATTTGTTACATTGTTCAACTGACATTGATCTTTTCCCTCTGTGTCTCTCTCAGATGTGCTGTCATCTCCCACATCCCAGCAGGGCAGACCTCCACCTTCCAGTGTAACAACATGGAGGGTCGCTATGTCAGTGTGGTCATCCCTGGCAGAAAGGAATACCTTACTCTGTGTGAAGTGGAAGTATTTGGCAGTATTCTTCCAGGTATTATTATCTAGTTGTTAAGCCATATATTTGCACAAAAAAAAAGAGCAGCAATTATTTCTACGGTCCTCATACAAATCACTTTTTTTTTTAATGAATATTTTGGGAACAATGTGAATATGTTTATCTCATCTGCCAACTGACTCAAGTATGTTGCAATTGATGTCAAGCTAGAGCCCCTCTAGGACTTAATGTGGACTCAGTGCAGAAGGAGATCACAAGTCATGATTTCTCCTGTTTCATTCCAGTAAATGTGGCGTTGAAAGGAGTGGCTCTTCAGTCATCACAGGGTCATAATGGTCCTGCTCTAAAGGCCATTGATGGGAACAGAGACCCAAACTATTTCAGAAAATCCTGCACCCACACTCTGGTTGAAACCAACCCCTGGTGGAGAGTGGACCTGCTGGATGTGTACAGAGTCACTGCTGTGTCCATCACCAACAGAGGAGACTGCTGTGCTGAGAGGCTTAAAGGTGCTGAGATTCGTATTGGTAACTCACTGGAGAACAACGGCAACAACAACCCCAGGTGATTCATGCAACGTTTCCCCCTGCCAAATGCGGAAGACTTCACACTTTCATTTGAATACATCTTTTATTCTTATCCATGCCAGTGCATTTTTTAATGGATTTGTTACATTGTTGAACTGACATTGATCTTTTTCCTCTGTGTCTCTCTCTCAGATGTGCTGTCATCTCCCACATCCCAGCAGGGCAGACCTCCACCTTCCAGTGTAACAACATGGAGGGTCGCTATGTCAGTGTGGTCATCCCTGGCAGAAAAGACTACCTTACTCTGTGTGAAGTGGAAGTATTTGGCACTCTTGCAGATAACATGGACAAGTGCCCTCCATAGGTTTATGGAAAGAGGAAACCTTTTGTCGTCTTTTAGCTCCATACTCCAACTGTTTAGATTTGAAATCAAGCAATTACTATGAGGTTAAAGTAGACATTCTGAACTTTAATTCAATTATTTCTTTTTTACCCTTTAGAAATGACAACCCTAGTACATTTGTTTATTTGTTTATTTAAACGGATCCCCATTAGTCATCACCATAGTGAGGACTATTCTTCCTTGGGTCCACATGAAAGACAGACAGTCAAACATAACAAAATCAATCAACAAAGGAATCATTTAAATACATTAACTAGTTGTTAATCCATAATATGCTTATGCAACCTATAAAGTACCGCTAAATATCTTGTTTCGTTATTTAATGCAGAGCATTAGAAAAGAGGGAAAGATCAGCTGACGAAGAAGAGATGAATTCTGATGTCTATTTGCAATTGATCCTTTTTCCCCTTTCATTAAAATGTGCTGAATAAGTTTAAATGCTTTAGTGCTTCCTGGTAAATGTGGATTTGTATCTTAATGGCACAATCT
>NC_137678.1:18154699-18172199 GCF_963989245.1 Nansenia antarctica
GGAATGGATCCATTTGATTAAAGTACTATTGACACCCATGTCTTTGAGCTTTCCTAAGAGCACGTGGGGTTACGTGTGTGTATGTGTGTGTGTGTTTGTGTGTGTACCTCGTTAGGGGTGCGCTGGTGTCTGATCCTGACAGGGAAGTGTTCTCCGGTCTCGGGCAGCGAGGTGTAGGAGAACACCCCCAACACGGGCTCCATGTCCAGGCCCTCCAGACCCTGGTCACACACACACACACACACACACACACACACACACATACATACACACACAGCATTGGAGGAGAGTAACTAAGGGGAGGAGTCTCCAGCATGTTGTGAGGAGGTGTGTGTGTGTGTGTGTGTGTGTGTGTGTTGTGAGGAGGAAGCGTCTCACCTCAGTGTCGATGTCCCAGGCGTCCAGGCTTGGAACACACGCCGTCAACACAGGTTCCTACACACACACAGACACACACACACACACGTATTTACAGGTAAATTAATAGAGCGAAGGGCCACAGCCCCCCCCCCCCTACCTCCAGGACAGCAGCAGCCCCCCCCCCCCTACCTCCAGGACAGTAGCAGCCCCCCCCCCCTACCTCCAGGACAGCAGCAGCCCCCCCCTACCTCCAGGACAGTAGCAGCCCCCCCCCCTACCTCCAGGACAGCAGCAGCCCCCCCCCCTACCTCCAGGACAGCAGCAGCCCCCCCCTACCTCCAGGACAGCAGCAGCCCCCCCTCCCTACCTCCAGGACAGCAGCAGCCCCCCCTCCCTACCTCCAGGACAGCAGCAGACCCCCTCCCTACCTCCAGGACAGCAGCAGCCCCCCCCCCCTACCTCCAGGACAGCAGCAGCCCCCCCTCCCTACCTCCAGGACAGCAGCAGCCCCCCCTCCCTACCTCCAGGACAGCAGCAGCCCCCCCCCCTACCTCCAGGGCAGCAGCAGCAGCCCCCCCCTACCTCCAGGACAGCAGCAGCCCCCCCTCCCTACCTCCAGGACAGCAGCAGCCCCCCCTCCCTACCTCCAGGACAGCAGCAGCCCCCCCTCCCTACCTCCAGGACAGCAGCAGCCCCCCCTCCCTACCTCCAGGACAGCAGCAGCCCCCCCCCCTACCTCCAGGGCAGCAGCAGCAGCCCCCCCCTACCTCCAGGACAGTAGCAGCCCCCCCCCCCTACCTCCAGGGCAGTAGCAGCAGCAGCCCCCCCTACCTCCAGGACAGTAGCAGCCCCCCCCCCCTACCTCCAGGGTAGTAGCAGCAGCAGGCTCCAGGGAGGCGTGTTGGTGAAGCAGCATGACGCTGCTCAGCGTCGCCCCGCCCAGGAACACCTGCACCGTCACACAGCCCCGCGGGTATGCAGGCAGGGCCTACACACAGGCACAGGCACAGGCACAGGCACAGGCACAGGCACACGCACACAGAGAGAGAAACACACACACACACACACAGGCACAGACACACAGACACACGATTAGACAGATAAGTGTGTGAGTGAGTGAGTGAGTGAGTGAGTGAGTGTGTGAGTGAGTGAGTGAGTGAGTGTGAGTGAGTGTGTGAGTGACAGAAAGCCTGTGTGTGTGTGTGTGTGTGTCTCTGGTCCAGGTCACCATGACGATCACGTCCACCGTGCGGCTGATCAGCAGCTCCTTCAGCAGGGCCACAGCATCCGCCTGCCACGCCCACCCCACCTGAGGAGCACACACACTCAGTACTACACACACTACACACACTATACACACTATACACACTATACACACCCCACACACACCCCACCTGAGGAGCAGACACTCAGCACTACACACACTACACACACCCCACCTGAGGAGCAGGGAGACACTCAGCACTACACACACCAGAACAGGGGTGGGAGTTCATAAGATCTTATCGATAACGATGCCATTATCGATTCTGCTTATCGGTCCAAATCTTTATCGATTCCTGCTGAATTTCCTCGGGGGGGGGGGGGGGGTGTGTGTGTGTGTGTGTGTGTGTGTGTGTGTTATCTCTTAACACTAGGGGTGCAACGGTTCTCGTTTTTTTTTACGGACGGTTCGGTTCGCATTCCACGGTTCAATACACTACCTGGCACAGATCCATCCCTAGACCAGAAAGTTCAGCTCACACACACACACACACACACACACACACACACACACACACACACACACGCACACATGCACACGCACACACACACTCACAGGGATGACTCCGTACAGCTGGCAGGGCACACACAGCTGAGGGACGTCCTCACACAGGATGGTGGGATAGACATGACACACCGGGATGTTCTCCACCAGACCCTGGTCCACGTCACGCACCTGGAACACACACACACACATCAGAGGATGAATGAAGAGGTAGGCAGGAGTGTATGTGTGTGGCTGTGCGTGCGTGTGTGTATATACAGGCCGTACGTAGGTAAGTCATCTGAGGACTATGGCTAATGTGTTGTCACACACTTAACAGGAAACCAACAACAGAAAACGGCATCAAATAAAAGCTGAGAAACCTTTTAATTTAAACATCCAAACTTGTAGAGCCAAAGGAAATAAGAACGCTACTGTCCCGTTACGACACAGGACACAGTATATGGTCTGTGTGTGTGTGTGTGTATATGTATATGGTGTGTGTGTGTGTGTGTGTGTGTATATGGTGTGCGCGCGCGTCTGACCTTGACGTGACCCCCTATGACCTCCATCACCTCCCCCCGGTACCACAGCATGTCTGGGCCCAAGACGGCGCAGCCGCGGACCGACCGCCAGGTGCAGCGCTTCTGTATGGGCGGGCCCCGGATCTGCTGCTGCAGACGCACCTGCAGACGCTCAAACTGACCCGCTGAGAGAGAGAGACAGAGAGAGAGAGGGAGAGAGAGACAGAGAGAGACAGACAGAGACAGACAGAGAGAATCAGAGACAGACAGAGAGAGAGACAGAGACAGAGAGACACACACACTTCAGGACTAGTTATAGTCTTTCTTTCACGCATGTGCACACACACACACACACACACACACACACCCCACACACACACACCTGCGTGGCGCGTCTTGGCGTAGATCAGGCCGTCCTCTCCTATAGCAGAGACGGTCATCTTAAGGTGTCCACAGCCGGGCAGCTCTGGGGGGCGGTACAGCGGGGTCTGCACCTTCTCTGGGGGCGGGTCAGAGCGAGGGGCGGGGAAGGATAGAGGTGGGGGGAGGAGGGGGAGGGATAGAGGTGGAGGGAGGAGGGAGAGAGGTGGAGGTGGGGAGAGATGGGGGAGGGAGAGAGGCATAGGGATAGAGGTGGGGGGAGGGGTAGGGATAGAGGTGGAGGGAGGAGGGAGAGAGGTGGAGGTGGGAGGTGTAGGGATAGAGGTGGAGGGAGGAGGGGTAGGGCGAGAGGTAGAGGTGGGGGGAGGAGGTGTAGGGATAGACATAGAGGTGGGGTAGGGGGAGGAGTAGGGATAGAGGTGGAGGTGGGGGGAGGAGTAGGGGTAGAGGTGGAGGTGGGGGGAGGAGGTGTAGGGATAGAGGTAGAGGTGGGGGTGGGGGGAGGAGTAGGGATAGACGTAGAGGTGGGGGGAGGAGGCGTAGGGGTGGAGGTGGAGGTGGGGGGAGGAGTAGGGGTAGAGGTGGGGGGAGGGGTAGGCGTAGAGGTGGAGGTGGGGGGAGGAGTAGGCGTAGAGGTGGAGGTGGGGGGAGGAGGCGTAGGGATAGAGGTGGAGGTGGGGGTCAAAAGTCAAAAGTCACTTTATTGTCCCATCACTGGGAAATTTGTATTGGGCTTGCACCCACAGCAGCCAACAAAGAGCAACAGACAATACAGAATGTTAACACAAACAGAAGGCAGCCTTGATTAAAACAAGAGTGGAAATAAAACGAGCAAGATATGTTCACATTCATCTGGTGCAGTTTAAAAGTTTAACAGAAACAGGAATAAAATAATTTTTAAATCTATTTAGTCTAGCGCAGGGGACTCTGAACCTCCTCCCAGAGGGCAGCAGTTCATACTCTGCATGTAGGACATGGGAGGGATTCATGAGAATTCTATTAGCCTGTCTGAGAGTAGCCTGTTCGAAAATAGACTGCAGGGATGAGTGGTCTTTCACCCCTATGATCTTCCATGCAGTCTGTATGGGGGGGGGTGTTGTCTGTGTCCTGGGAAACTCTGTTGTCTTCCTTGTCTTGTTGAGTCTTGCTGGGAAGGTCCTCCGGTTGGGACAAGATGGCCACTCTGTGTGTGTGTGTGTGAGAGAGAGAGAGAGAGAAAGAAGAAACGTGAGAGAGAAAGATATGAAAGAGAAGACAATCAAAAGCATATACAGTGGGGTGCAAAAATGTGGGCACCCCTGGTTTAAATGTCTGTTACAATGAATCTCCAAGTAATCGAAGGCAAACCTGAACATTAAATGCTACAAAGTTAAACATGACACCTTTCTGCACATTTTAAAGCAAGGTTTCTTTTTATTTACATTTTTCTGAATTTTTCAATTATAAAAAAGGAAAAGGGCCCTGTGCAAAAGTTTGGGAACCCTTTTGGATTATTCTTTGTTACCTTTTGAGAAGATGATTACTAAGGCCCAGACCAAGGTGATTTACTCATTAGGGCTTCAATGAGTCAGGTGAATATAATTCCAAGGTTGAACTATATATTCTGAAGTAACTCCATGCCTTCTAAAGTATCTGACAGCAGTGGCTGTTGTGTCTGGTGTTAAAAACCTCCTGGGTTCCTCTAAACAGTTGTCCAAGGATGTCAGAATCAAGATAGTTCACTCCCACCATCAAGGAGAAGGCTACAAAAAACACTCGCAATGTTTCAAACTACCAATTTCCACTGTCAGAAACATCATACAGGGTATATACAGGAATCTTGAGGTTAATTTCAATACCTTTCTAAGACTTTTTAAAGACCTTGTCAATATTTTTCCAGACCTCACCGCCAGTTCGAGCTGTAACCGTTTACATCAGTGACACCTTTAACTTAACAGTTTTAGTTTGCAATAGACTAGACCACGATCATACAACAGAATTTCCAGTTCATCTTTGTTTTTTTAATAAAACGAATAAATTCACAAACTTTTACTAAACGTTTTTAGGACTCAAACTCTTTGGACAGAGTCTAATTCAGAAAAATACCTACAAAATTCAAGACCTCATAAAATCGTGATAAGACTTTTTAATACTTATTAAGGGTCTTGATTTTCCCAAAATTGATTCATCAACTTTTAATACTTTTCAAGACACCGCGGATACCCTGTCATCAGAAAATGAAAAATAAATGGAACAAAAGTCAAGGCAAGATCCGAGAAAAATGTCAGATAGAATGGCCCGAGATCTGGTGAGAAATGCCCAGAAGAACCCACACATCACTGCAAAAAAGAGTAGCAGACAACGGTCTAGTTGTTCATAGGACAACAATACAGCGTACCTTAAACAACAAAGACCTACATGGCAGAGTTGCCAGAAAGAAGCCTTTCCTACGACCTCAACACAAATATAATCTGAAGTATGCAAAAGAAAACCTTGAGAAACCTGAAGCCTATTGGAACAATGTGCTTTGGACTGACGAAAACAACATTTTAACTTTTTGGCCACAACCAAAGAAGGAATGTTTGGAGAAAAAAGGGTGAAGCATTTGTAGAGAACATCTTGCCAACTGTTAAGCATGGAGGTGGATCGAATGAAGGTCCACCGACCGCCTACCCACTATATGAAGGGGGATCTATGCAAATTGGGCGGCTCCTGACACACACTTCCAAAGTGATAATTGCCAATCAACTCCAGCAGTGGTCAATCAACTCCAGCCAATCGACACCAGCCAATAATCAGCACCAACCAATCATCAGAGGCCACACCCTACAAAAGACCCTGAGAGAAAATCAGCAGCAGCTGTGTGATCCATTCACACAGTTCCCACCATTTTTGTATTGCCTTGCTGGTGGTTTAGTTTGTTAGTTGTGTTCTGTGTTTAGTGATCTTGTTTAGTGATACTTTGTGTTTGAAACCTTTTTATTATTATTGTTTATTTAACCATCCACGGGATGAGTTTATTGTTTATTTGAGTATGAGGCATTTGTTATAGTTCTAATTCTGTTTTATCTGAACCATTACGACTTTAATTTGCCCTTGCTGTAATAAAAAATCTTTATATTACTTACCAACTGTAATTTGTTACTTCTTCTTCTCCCTAGCGAACGTAGAACGTAACAAGAATGCATGTCAGCAAAACAATACATTCAGAACACGCTACATTGCCGCCATCTTAGCTCACGCTAAGACGGCTGTTAGCTAGTTAGCTCACAACTTTATCCATCCATAAAATACAAATAAACAAAACATAACTCAAAAGTAATGGCATAAAAACCAATGGTAAACATTAATCTCAAAGAATACATTCGGTTTATATTAGTGGCAACTCTTTATCAAAGGAAATATAAAACGGGGACGGGAGCACAAACTTCTAACCTACCGTCTCAATGGCACACAAAGACGAAAGGGGTGATTTCCGGTGGCCTTCGTCATGACATTAAATGCGGCCAGTCCAACCACCACTAGGGGCACTACACACCGGATGCAGCCATGGGTAAATCAATTCAAAACACTTAACCAAATGATAAAAAGCAAACGATTTTGATGAACTTCAACCTATAACTTAAATATCATGTATAACCCTGTTACACATATACCAAACAAACATTAGCCTACCGACTGGGAAACCAAGGGAGACGCTGCATACCTGAAGTCAGAGTGTAATCAGCCGTGCGATTAAGCCGTGCGTAATCAGTAGGAGTGGCCACAGCTGGTAACGGAGGAGGAGGGGAGCAAGACACAGGCACTTGTCACAGGTAAGCTATTTATAGAGAATATGCCAAGTGGGCGTGATTTACCAATTAACCCCACTGGTTACATATAGAACAATAGTAATCAATACAACACACAATAGCAATATTATAAACTACCTAATAAAACAAGAATAAACCATTATACAATCCAAGGGCCTAGAACAAAGATAAAGAAAATAACTAAATAATCTAAGAATTACTGTAAGATTTTAACAAGTAAATACATATAAATATATAGGCCTAGCTGAAAACAATGTTGATGAATAAAGTCACCCGCGGTACTCTAGTCTCGACCACCATTCGTGCCAGCGCTGACCAGGAAGAGCTAGGCTGCCCTCTGCTGGTGGGAAAGCGTACATGCATGGTCTCCAAACAGAATTACGCGTCTCATAAGTATTTTCCTGCATCCTTCTCAAAATACTTCGGCTCGCTCCAAGACGGGGCTGATATAATCCCACTAACGGTCGAGCCTAACTAAACAACCTGTCCATGTTAACACCAGCTCATGATCAGTATGGAAACGGGTAGTGGTGGTCTAGTGGATAGTGAGTTGGACTTGGGATCGGAAGGTTGTGAGTTCAAATCCCGCCTGAAGCCACACCACTACTAGTGTGCCCTTGGGTAAGGCACTTAGCCCTCAGTTACTCCAGGGGGAATGTCCCTGTAATTCGTAATTGTAAGTCGCTTTGGATAAAAGCGTCTGCTAAATGGCAAAATTATTATTAATTATTAACGTATTAACTTGTTTTATGTAACGTAGCGCACCGGTTGGGTCGGCCAGACGCACCAGTAGGGACATTCCTTATGTAGCCAAGCGTTAACAACATACTAATAGTGTGGCAGATAAGCTCATATATGGAAGGTATTGTGCATTTTGTAAACTTCATTTTTAGACGTGGAACCACTTCAGACTTGACCTCTGGTGTTAGGTAGACTAACAAATGTCACACATTTTCTGGAGTAAAATATTTCTGCAAATCATTCTAGAATGTTACTGTGCGATCTAGAACTTCCATTAACTGTAATGTCTGCTTGAGTGCATTATGACATAAAATGGAAAATTTAGAATGTATGCAACATTCTTAGTACATTTTAAAATTAATTTTAGCAAGAATACTGGTCTGTTTCTTGCATTATGTATTAATAATGTGTCATTGTCCACCTAGCAGTTTCCTGAACAAGAGCAAAGGTCAGTGCACTTAAGGGCAGCCTTTTTACACTTGCAGCGCATATTGCATCCACAATGGATCAGTTCATAGCAGCTCTGAGGCCTCTGGTAGTGTGGTCCAAAGTGGCTGCCATTCCATTCCTTCTTGCACCCAACTCATTCAGAAGAGGTTGAGAGTTGAGGATCAGGAACTAATGTTTTGATCCAGACATTCGCTTGATACATGGCCCTTTTTACATGTTGTTCTAATGCAGCCTTTGTAGGTGGGATATTCTCCAGTGGTCTAGATTCATGAGTAAAGAGCTGCTTTCTGGCCTCATTCACCTCCATAGTGTCACTTGTCCTATCATACATTAGGACAACAACACGTTCTAATTGTGACATGGATAATTGACTTATATTTTTGTGCATTTTTATTAGTTATTTGAATAGTCGCCTTAGTATTATAGTGTGATATAGTATAGTATGACATATTATTATCATAATAAGGAAAAAAAGAACATACATCACAAACAATTAATCAATCAAATAGAATAAAGATACTTAGTCTTCTGGTCTTCCTCTCAGGCCTTCTGTGATGGACTCCCTCGTCTTATTGTCAGGAGGCTTGTAGCTCTGTGACCGTCATAGAAGGGGAGATTCTGCAGATCACCGATGACTACCAGGCTTGCAGCCCCGCCCACCTGACCATCAGATAACGACCAGACTGGCGCATCCCCTTCAATCACGGGTCAAGGCTGGTTATAGGCTACACCTCCCCTCCAATCACAGGTCAAGGCTGGTTATATAGGCTACACCTCCCCTCCAATCACAGGTCAAGGCTGGTTATAGGCTACACCTCCCCTCCAATAACAGGTCTAGGCTGGTTATATAGGCTACACCTCCCCTTCAATCACGGGTCAAGGCTGGTTATAGGCTACACCTCCCCTCCAATCACAGGTCAAGGCTGGTTATATAGGCTACACCTCCCCTCCAATCACAGGTCAAGGCTGGTTATACAGGCTACACCTCCCCTCCAATAACAGGTCTAGGCTGGTTATATAGGCTACACCTCCCCTCCAATCACAGGTCAAGGCTGGTTATATAGGCTACACCTCCCCTCCAATCACAGGTCTAGGCTGTTTATATAGGCTACACCTACGTATCACACCCCCTGATTACCTGGCTAACAGCCCTCAAACGCTCCGGCTGTCCAGATCTAAACTAGCAGGCTAACACTGATTAACCAACCAGGCACATGATAGTAAGCGTTTTTGTGTGCCTATCAAATATTGCAATAATCATTGTTTAATCTTAAACATACTTTAAACGGTGTCCATGAACTGCCCCCAGTCAACATGTTTTCCTCTTGACATGCCTTGAACTGGCCCATGGCCCATGTATAGATTAGGTCAAGAGACAGAGCCAGACAATTATAACTAGGATATAGGAGAAGCCTAGACCAGTGGTCAGTTAAGGAGTGAAGCATGGACATAGGATAGAGCCCTGTAGGGAAGATCATGTCAATTTTATAATATTATAAGTTACGACAGCCAGATGTAAATCTATTCTCTCTCTGTGAACTAGTATACAAACTGTAGCATACTGTGAACAAATCGCTCCGCCTCTCACTGTGCCGCAGCCAGCCATGGTCGTCCAGACCAATTAGCTGAGCATGCTGTAACCAACATCTGTACAGGATGGAACCCAGATCTGCATAAATTATGATAACGTTTCACCCTCCTCTCTGAGTCATCAATTCCACCTCGGCCACCTGACGAGGACGATATCTCCTTACACTCAACTAGGGATGGGAATTGACAAGATGTTAAGAGATTAAATCTATTTTACAAGTCTTAGCAGTAGATCAAGCGGACCCTCAGCTCAGTCATAAGTGTATTCGGTCAACATGCATTGACTTCGATATCCATCATCTAGAATAGATCGTCATCATAACACTAAATCAATGCAAACGACCAACCGACGATTTCAGAGTATCTTTATTGGACAAACACGCAAGCCAGAAACGCATAACTTTGTAACAAAAAAAGAAAACTACAAAAAAAAAATACAACTGCAAAACGCAAAGAAATGTGCAACAACATTTTGCACATTTAGATCAGAAAGTGCTTCAGTGAAATTAAATGAAATGGGTCTAAGGATTTCCCACGGTAATGTGATTGACAGAGTAGCTGTGTGTGTGTGTGTGTGTGTAGTCAGGGGGTTAGAGGTCAGGTCTGTGTGTGGGTGAGAAGGTGAAGAGATGAGGAGGTTGTTGAGAAGGCCTAGACTACACAGCCTGGTTCAGGAGATCTATTAAGAAGGCCGACACTTCAACGACTGTTTTGTGTCATTTCTTCCTCTCTAAAAGAACACACACACACACACACACACACCAGCGATTGGCTCAATCCAGCGTCACATGACAGAACTGGTCCGTTAGTTTCTAGCGCTCCAAAGTGAAAATCCTTTCCACACAAACACACACAGTGATACACAAACACAAGTACATACAGCCCCCCCCCCCCCTTTGGTTCATTCATATCATATACCCTGTATCTACACCAGAACGACACTTAATGAAATGGTTAAATGACCATAAACTACGCTACGTTGAAAACATCACCTATCAACGAGTCTGTCTCCACTGTCTGTGTGTGTGTGTGTGAATGTGTGTCTGTGAGTGTCTGTATGTCTGTGTGTGTGTGTGTGTGTGTGTCTGTGAGCGTCTGTATGTCTGTGTGTGGGTGTGTGTGAGAGTGTCTGTGTGTGTATGTGTGTGTCTGTATGTCTGTGTGTGTGTGTGTGTGTGTATGTCTGTGTGTGTGAGTGAGTGTGTGTGTCTGTGTGTGTGTGTGTGTGTGTGTGTGAGAGAGTGTCTATGAGTGTCTGTGTGTGTGTGTGTGTGTGTGTGATAAGTGATTGTTGTGTGAGTGACGAAGGGGTTTGTGGGTTAACCGAGGGCCGTTAAACCCAGGGAAGGTCATGGTTGGCCCGCTTCTAACCACAATCCTTTTGAAATCTGCTGGGATGAAAAAAAAATGGGATTCTGATCAAGGATCTATACGCCCGTTCCAGATCATAAAAACGGTCAATTGTAAAAAAAATAATAATAAAAAAAAAAAATCCTACAACATTCCTTCAACATCTTGAAATGAATCCATCAACAGTTCATGTATATAGGTGATTCGGAAATTATACTAGAAAAAAATAAAAAATAAAAAATAAAATAAAAATCTAAAACAGAGAGAAAGTAAAAACAGCCAGCTGGTCACATCAACACTGATCTGACAGACAGCACAACGCTGATTTCACCTCCTCGGTTCATCTCCTAACACACTCTGTCCCTTCACCTGAAATCATGTTAAAGTAAAAACCAAATCAATAAATCAATCAAACAAACCATGTTAAAACAGGAAGAGAATCGCCAGGTCGTCCTACCATACTCACCACACAAACAAACATGTAGAACACCTAAAATAATAACAACAACAATAACAACAACAACAACAACAAACGTTGCTCCACCTTCATGAAGGGTCAGATATTATATATCATGTCATAATATTACAGCATCAGCATTATTTAAGACACATCGGGCTGGTTTGGACTCAGATTAAGATTAATCCTAGACTTAATCTGATTTAAACCTCGTCTGTTGAAACCTGATGGATCTGACCCTCCATCTTGTTTTTTCGTTCCCTTGGTTATGGGCTTAGAGCAGGAGTGACAACAAGTGGGTGTCGGGGGGGGGGGGGGGGGGGGGGAGCAGGGAGGCTGGCGGAGGTAGGAATCGGAGGCAGGCCGGTCGTGTTTGGTAGCTTCCCTCAGTCCGTCCCGTGCATTCCAACGTGGAGGCCCGGCCTCCAATGTCTACCTCCGCCAGCCTCCCTGGTGGAGCTGCTTACAGAAAGGCATCCCTGTTAAAAGTGGCTGTAGTGGAGCGCAGAGAGAGACCCCCCCCCCTCCTTCACTACCCCCCCTCCTCCCCCCTCTCTGACTGGGCCTGGGGGGGGGTGGGGGTCTTCAGACACAAGGCAACCGCAGGACAGGCCGAAAGGGGCCCTTCCTTTCTTCCTCTCCTCCTCTTTTCTCTCTCCTCCTCCTCCTCCTCTCAGTCTTTTCCTACTTCAGGACCGACCTCCGTCTGCTGATGCGGGGGGTGTGGCTGCCGAACATCAGCCGAGGGTCAAACTTATACCTGAGAGGAGAGGTTAGAGGTCAAAGGTCAGGTACTGTCGCCTCTCAATACACATCTGCATCCATGTTTATGCTAAGCTAACGCATACAACTCACCATTCATGTTTATGCTAAGCTAACGGATACAACTCCATCCAAGTTAATGCTAAGCTAACGCATACAACTCCATTCATGTTTATGCTATGCTAACACACAACGTTATGCTCATGTTCATGTTTATGCTTTATGCATGTTTATAAGTGTGATTGTTACGTCACATTACACAAGTGTAGGGGTGTAACGGATCACGGATAATCTGTGATCCGTACGGATCACCCCCCACGGTTCGGCACGCATGTGTACCGCGGATCAATTGCAAAATGTAACCAAGTAATAATATTACTTAATATTAGTTCATATCCCTTGTAAATCACAATGTAGAGTTGCCATGAAAAGACAGACGTGACAGTTGCGTGCTTTGTTTTACTCTAAAGCGCAATGATAGGTTGATAATGGAAAAAAAATCCAGAACAAGGCTGCGTTCGTAAATTCGCTCTGGAATCTGATCAGCATTCATGGAACGCCTCTTGTCCAATCAAATTTATGACGTCCCTTTTTGACGTCGGACCTTGTGTGCTCTCCGGCGCTCTCAGAGCAAATTTACGAACGCAGCCCAAGTGCATCAGCGAGTGCTGCTAATGTTGGCGACAGAGAAGAACTCGAAATGCCTCCCTCGTCATTTAAATCCCATGTATGGGAGCACTTTGGCTTCTCTGTCAATTCTAACAATGACGGACAAAGTGTGGTCGATAACAAAGTTACGGTGTTTAAGCGTTGTGCAACGAGAAAGTCGTACGAGCATGGCCACACATTTGCCGCGACCCTGGTGTGTTGACGGGAGGCACGAAAAAGGCAGCTTGACAACTTCTGATAATGTAGCCAATTTTTTCATACCATGTTTAAAGTAAGGTTTCACTTTATTATTTAGTTAAAAGTGGCATAAAACATGTTTATTTGTCTGCTTTAAAGAGCCCAGTGATTCACTGCTGCAACCAGGTGCCTCCTCCCTCTCTCCTACTGCATCATTTAAGTTGAATGTGTGTTTCTGTTTAATATGTAGCCTAATGTTTGAGTGTAGAATATGTTATGTATGTACACACACACACATATATATATATATATATACCAGTTTTGACATCTTGAATGTTGTTGGGTTTTACACAGTAAAAGTGGTGTTTTTACAGAATTCGAGGAAAAAGGGTTTTATTTTTATTTTTATGTTTTGTGTTGATCCGAAAAATGATCAGATCCGTGACTCAAAAACCGTGACACGATCCGATCCGTGAGTTAGGTGATCCGTTACACCCCTACACAAGTGTAAGAGAGTAATATTCTTAGGTTTAGGCAATAAAAGACAATAATAGGCATTATTCAAGAAAAAAAAAAAGACAATAGTACAGGACATAAGTGACAAATAAGATTATTTACAATTACTACTATCCTGTAATTAGCAATAATAATAAGCTAACACAAACAACTCAATACACATCTCCATTCATGTTTATGCTAAGCTAACACATACAACTCACGTTGACCCCAAAAACATGAACTGCAAAGACCAAAGAGTGTCTGTGTCTAGATGTGGTGTGTGTGTGTGTGTGTGTGTGTGTGTGTGTGTGTGTGTGTGTGTGTGTGTGTGTGTGTGTGTGTGTGTGTGTGTGTGGCTGACCGGGTGTCCAGCACCCCTGGGGTCCTGCAGGTGTGTGTGTGTGTGTGTCTGACCGGGGGTCCTGCAGGAGTGTGTGTGTGTGTGTGTGTGGCTGACCGGGGGTCCAGCAGGCCGGGGGTCCTGCAGGAGTGAGTGTGTGTGTGTGTGTGTGTGTGTGTCTGACCGTGGGTCCAGCACCCCGGGGGTCCTGCAGGAGGGCCCAGAGCAGCTCTGCAGCATCATCAGCCGGTGGTTCATCTTCTCCAGAACCTCCTGGTCGATGGTCCTGGCCAGGTTGGTCAGCTGGAACGGGTCTGCTGTCAGGTTGTACACCTCCACGAACACCTGCACACACACACACACATATATATATATATATATATACACACACACCTCCACGAACACCTGGCAAGGGAGGGGGGGGGGGGGGTGAGACCTCTATACACACTAGGGGTGCAACGGTTCTCGGTTTTATATTGAACCGTACGGTTCGTCATCCACGGTTCAACACTGTGACATCCCTCTCACTACTACTCATAAGCCGGGGTGGGGGTTAGACCCTCGGAGAGCACCGCGGACCCCTGGGCAGAGAGGTCAAGCCGGGGTGGGGGTTAGAACCTCGGAGAGCACCGCGGACCCCTGGGCAGGGAGGTCAAGGGGAGATACTACCCGCTCGAGCGGAGTTGAGAACATGGCAACAGTTTGAGGAGGCCCTGGATTGCTACAAATCTGCGTTGTGGGGTCATTCATTCTGGTTTTGGCATTGAATACAGCGACGAGGGAATGAAAACAGTGAACAGAAACGTTACTGCGAGCATTGCTTCACACGTGTCGTGTATGCGCATCATATGCATATGGTTTACCTGTCAAGCCTAAAGTGCACTTTTACTTTGAATTCTTCCTCTCCCATACCAGTAGTCAAGGCTAAGAGGCACTTTTACATTTGTGTAAGTGTTTATTTCACTTTCACAGATTTGAAAGTGTTTTTTGTTTATATATATTTTGATTTGTTATATTATACTTTATATTATAATATACCAGTCATATTCTGGAATGTGTCAGTATGTTGAAGTTCCATAAGTATAAGCAAAATAAAGTAAAGTAACAGTTTGTTAATAAATAGTAGCATTTATTTTTCTCTTTACGCACAAAACACGTACCGAAACCAAAAACAGGTTTATAACAAACCGTGGGCCAACTGAACCGTTGCACCCCTACTACACACACACACACACACACACACACACACACGTAATTCTTTCTCTCTGTTACCTCGTTGTCGTCAAACTCGCAGTACTGCAGGTTGCCAGAGGGGGCGACGGTGCGCACGCAGGCGTAGGTGTTGTTGTAGGAGTCCTCACACACACAGTCTGGAAAACACTCCTGGGGAGGCAGAGGGGATGGGGGGAGAGAGGCCGGGAGAGAGGGGGAGAGAGGGGGAGAGAGAGGGAGGGGGGGAGAGAGAGAGAGAGAGAGAGAGAGAGAGAGAGGGAGAGAGAGAGAGAGAGAGAGAAAGAGAGAGAGAGAGAGAGAGAGATCAGACTAGGTCTCCCATGGTACTCTCTACTTCTCCACCATATGTGACGGCTGCTGATGAAAATGGGAAACAAGTCGGCAGCCTGACTTTTCGTTTGAAAAATGTAAATACATTTCAGCGTTGTTGAAAATCAATGACACATCGCTAGTCAACAAACAGCTTGTTTTGTGAGCCTGCTAACAATGTAAAGTAGTGTTGTAGTTAGCAGTGGGGTAGCAGTGGGGATTACTCACCCAATCCATTGTGTTGCAGTATTTTGGCTTGACTAGCGAGTTTGTGTTGTGATTCTCAACAACGTTGAAATGTAGTTCCGTGTTTCAAAAGAAAAGTCTGAACATTTTTGATCGGTTGCCGACTGGTTCCCCCTTTCACCAGCCGCTGTCAAATTTTTCACTGTTCTTTCTTTCCTAATATCCATTTCCCCTCCCCTCCCTCCCTCCCCCCCCCCCCCCCCTCCTCACCGACACCCCTGGGCCCAGCAGGGGGCAGGCTGGGTCAGAGACGTTGCTGCCCTCCCCCTCGTACTCCACCAGGATGTCTGTCCTCCAACTGCTGCTGTTCACCTGCCCCTCCTGAACACACACACACACACACAGACACACACACACAGACACACGCACACAGGGACACAGACACGGACACACACGGACACACATATACACACACACACAGACAGACACACACACACAGACACTCACACACACACATACAGACACACACACACACACTTTTAACATCACCCTTTCCCCCAAAAATATATTCAGTACACATTCAATACAGTCTGCATATCAGAAGAAGACGACGGTTGTTGTGGTTGTGGTTAGGCCTGTAACAATTCCAAATTTGTCTGGACAATTAATTGTCTCAGAAATAATTGTCACTGACCCCCAAATTGCTCCCAATGAGCGGGCTGGCGCCTTGCATGGTAGCTTGCTGCCATTGATGTGTTGATGAGAGGCTGTTGTAAAGCTCTTTGGAATAAGGCGCTATATCATTTACCATTTCACTATTATGTGACCCAGATAATGTAATAACACAGCAACATATGAAGTAAACCATGCCTCTTTATCATCATAAAACGTATTTTATCACCCTTCACTTTCTCGTACAAATTTGGAATGGCAGTTTTGGAGATGTCAGTCTTACTAGGCAACTTGTATTGGCCATCAAAAGAGTGCAGCAAGCCCCGCGGTGGCGTAGCGGTCTAAGCACTAGCCACTAGTGCAAGCTGCCCTCCGGGGACTGGGATCGAATCCCGGTCTCGCCAGATCCGGATATGGCCGAGGCACACAGGGAGCGGCATATTGAGCGGCTGCTCCAGAGGGCGGTATAGGACTATTTCCGGACAAGGATCCGTCAGCGCAGCATGTCTTTAAATGCTGGCTTCTCAACTGTATTGAAAAATTATTCAATAATAATGTATTAAGCACTTTGAGCTGCAAAGTTTGCAGGAAAAGTGCTATACAAATAAAATGTATTATTATTATTATTATTGAATGGCCGCATCTCTTTCGTGATGGAACGCGTCACGCGCCCACCATTTGGAACTGTCCCGCTTATACTTTGTGCGTCTGCTTAACGACTCTCAGAGACCCAGTTGCCGGGAGAGACGAGCCACTGCAGCGGCACTGAGCGATTTGTTGACGACTGCAGATTGGTGGGATGGTGACTTTGTAGGTGTTGCTTCAGTCGTGTTCCTTTTTTCAACAAGCTCCATCTCTCTACCGTGTAGGCTACTGTGTTTGTCCATCTCTCTACTGTGTAGGCTGCTGTGTTTGTCCATCTCTCTACTGTGTAGGCTACTGTGTTTGCCGAATCTGGTGTGGTCGAAAACCGACTTGATGTCAATGCGTGCAGGGTGTCTATGGGCAGAGATACGTGCCACTAGAAACGGAATTACTGACATTTGAATTTGAATTGCTCAATCTGAATACTTTAATTAAAAAAATGAATTTGAATCACATAATTTGAATTTGTATTGTTTAACTTGAATAACTGAATTGAAAAACTGAATCTCAGTAGCATATATGAAACTGAATTCATTTGCTTTGAAACCATTCAGTTTACACAATTCAAATGCGCTGTCACACAAATACAAATCCTCTCACACAGATTCAAATCCTAAA
>NC_137678.1:18177199-18194632 GCF_963989245.1 Nansenia antarctica
CAAGCAGACGAGCTCATATAACTCCTATTTTAGAAACTCTACACTGGCTTCCTGTTAAGTTCAGAATAGATTCCCAGATCCTTCTGCTTGTTTATAAAGCTCTCACTGGCATAGCACCAGAATATTTGAAAGACCTTTTGCTAGCATATCAGCTCAATAGAGCTCTCAGGTCTTCTGACGTGGTACACAGAGAAAACCAACATGTACAAAAGAAGAGCATTGGTGAGGCTGCATTCTCATTTTATGTACCCAAATTGTGGAATGCACTACCAGTTTACATTAGGGATGCAACCTCAGCAAATATGTTCAAGTCAAGACTAAAAACCCATCTTTTTAATATTGCCTTTAAATGACTAAATAATTAAATTAAGATTATAAAAACCCATCCTTTTAATATTGCCTTTAAATTACAAAATAATTAAATTAAGATTATATAATGATTAAAGCACTTTGAGCTGCAACATTTGCAGGAAAAGCGCTATACAAATAAAGTTATTATTATTATTATTATCACATTATAACTGCATTATGAATTTAGCAGATACTTTTAATCCAAAGCGATTTACAATCAGCGATTACAGGGACATTCTAGTGGTGATGTTTCAGACGGGATTTGAACTCACAACCTGTCGAGGGGACATCATTACATTATCACTATATTATCATTACAATATCACATTATCATTATCAATACATTATATTATCATTACATTTACATTATCATTACATTATCAATACATTATATTATCATTACATTTACATTATCAATACATTATATTATCATTACATTTGATTATCAATACATTATATTATCATTACATCATTATCAATACATTATATTATCATTACATTTACACTATCAATACATTACATTATCAATACATTATATTATCAATACATTTACACTATCAATACATTATATTATCATTACATTATATTATCATTATCAATACATTATATTATCATTACATTATCAATACATTATATTATCATTATCAATACATTATATTATCATTACATTATATTATCATTACATTTACACTATCAATACATTACATTATCAATACATTATATTATCATTACATTTACACTATCAATACATTACATTATCATTATCAATACATTATATTATCAATACATTTACACTATCAATACATTATATTATCATTATCAATACATTGTATTATCATTACATTATCATTATCAATACATTGTATTATCATTACATTATCATTATCAATACATTATATTATCATTACATTATGATTATCAATACATTATATTATCATTACAGTATCTTTATGTTATTGTGACATTATCGTTAATTAGTTAGTTAGTTAGTACTTCATCACTAGTTCCATAGTAGTGTTCATGCCATAGTAGGGTTAGAAAGACATCATTATGTCACTCCATGTTCCATCATATCCCAGAGCTTTAGAATGGTGATGGTGAGGTAGCAGACTCGGCTGTCTGGCTTATTAAAACAAAAACATACGTTGGACTGCCTCAGTCTATGCATGTGTGTGACCTAATTACATTTACCAGAATGTACGTTTGATAATAATGTTATACATATAATGTCAAGAATTCTTTGTCAGTTGGTGGGTTAAGCCTCATTAAACACTGATCTGTGGCAGAGAAAGACTTTACTTAGTAGCAACCGTAGTCCTGATTATAAATATTATTACAGTTTATATTGACTGGAAACAATATGATGATTGGAAATGATAGAAAGAAGAGCGTATCTGTAAAACCACATGTTAGAAACAGATCAGCCCTGTAAAGGGTTAACTCTGTTCCAGGGAGAAGAGCTGGATTGGGAGGGGAGGAGCATTTCGACGTCATTTTGCTTTAATGAAACTCAACTGCGTAGAGACATAAAGTGTATCGTGGACGAGAGCAGACTCTCTCAAACTTGTTAGATATCGTCCTCAAACAGACATCTATCACACATACAGTATAAAGGACAGAGACAGCGTCCACACTCTCACAGAATCACAGACAGGTGAGTTGAGAGACTTACATGGACAAGTCAAGATAAACTAGTGTGTTCACTCTCTACCAGTTTTGTTTATAGACAGTTCAGTATGTAAAACGTATTGATTTGGTTGAAGGACTATTTTCTGTGTGATATAGAATAATGTTATCATTATTGGTCTCTGTATAATCTCCTAAGACAATCTTGACAGCTCCGTAGTTGAAACTATCGAGATCTTATTCCAGGAAATGCTTTATGATGTCACCTTTGGTCTCTCTAGATATGGCTTCCTCCAGCAGTCTCCTGTCTGAGGAGCAGTTCCTGTGTTCTGTCTGTCTGGATGTGTTCACTGACCCTGTCTCTACTCCATGTGGACACAGCTTCTGCATGGCCTGTATCAGAAAGTATTGGGACAACAATGACCTGTGTCAGTGTCCAATGTGTAAAAAAGAATTTGATAAGAGACCAGATCTCTTTGTCAATACTTTCATCTCTGAGATGGCCGCTCAGTTTAGGAAGTCAGTTGAAGTGAAGGAAACCAGCAGCCCAGCCCCAGACACACCTGTCAAACCTAGAGAAGTGTCCTGTGACATCTGCACTGGGACGAAGCTCAAGGCTCTGAAGTCCTGCCTGGTGTGTCTGACCTCTTACTGTGACACTCACCTGGAGCCTCATCAGAGAGTCACAGCCTTAAAGAGACACAAGCTGATCGACCCTGTGGAGAACCTGGAAGACAGGATGTGTAAGAAGCATGACAGACTCCTGGAGCTGTTCTGTAGGAGTGATGAAATGTATGTGTGTTGGCTGTGCATGAAAACAGACCACAAGACTCATGACACCGTCCCCATAGAGGAGGAGTATGGAGAGAGGAAGGCTCAGCTGGGGAAGACAGAGGCAGATGTCCAGCAGATGATCCAGGAGCGACTGCAGAAGGTTTCAGAGATCAAACACTCAGTAGATCTTAGTAAGAAAGATGCAGAGAAGGCGAAAGCAGACAGCGTACAGGTCTTCACTGCTCTGGTGGACTCCATGAAGAGAAGCCAGGCTGAGCTCCTTGACGTGATCGAGGAGAAGCAGAAAGCAGCAGAGAGGCGGGCTGAAGGGCTGATTAAAGAGCTGGAGCAGGAAATCACTGAGCTAAAGAGGAGAAGCACTGAGATGGAGCAGCTCTCACACACTGAGGACTACCTCCACCTCCTCCAGAGCTTCCCATCCCTGTCCACCCCTCCACACACCAAGGACTGGTCTGAGGTCAGTGTTCACAGTGATCTCTATGTGGGGACTGTGAGGAGAGCTGTATCTCAGCTGGAGGAGACACTTACGATTGAAGTGAAGAAGTTGTGTGATGCTGAGCTGAAGATGATTCAGCAGTATGCAGTGGACGTGACTCTGAACCCTGATACAGCATATCCAGATCTCATTCTGTCTGAGGATGGGAAACAAGTTAGAGACGGAGACACAAGAAAGAATCTCCCTGAGAACGCAGAGAGGTTTTCCGATTGTGTCTTTGTCTTGGGAAAGGAGGGTTTCACCTCAGGGAGGTTTTACTATGAAGTGGAGGTGAAGATGAAGACTCAGTGGGATGTAGGAGTGGCCAGAGAGTCCATCAACAGGAAGGGGGATATCACACTGAACCCTGAGGATGGATACTGGACTGTAGGGTTGATGAATGGAAATGAGTACGCGGCTAATGCTGTCCCTCCTGTCCCCCTGTCCCTGAGAGAGGAGCCCCAGAAGGTGGGGGTGTTTGTGGATTATGAGGAGGGCCAGGTCTCCTTTTATGATGTGGAGGCCAGGTCTCTGATCTACTCTTTTACTGGCTGCACCTTCACTGAGAAACTCTATCCATTCTTCAGCCCTGAGCTGAATGATGATGGTGAAAACTCTGCCCCTCTGATCATCTCACCTGTCAATCACACTGACTGATTTTCAACCTTTAACTCTGTCTGAGCAGTAAAATAAGCACCTTTAGAATTATCTTTATCAAATATTATTCTGATTACAGTTTATACTGACTGGAAACAATATGATTGGAAATGAAAGGTAAGAAGAGCGTATCTGTAAAACCACATGTTAGAAACAGATCAGCCCTGTAAAGGGTTAACTCTGTTCCAGGGAGAAGAGCTGGATTGGGAGGGGAGGAGCATTTCAACGTCAGTTTGCTGAAATGAAACTCAACTGTGTAGAGACAAAGTGTATTGTGGACGAGAGCAGACTCTCTCAAACTTGTTAGATATCGTCCTCAAACAGACATCTATCACACATACAGTATAAAGGACAGAGACATCTATCACACATACAGTATAAAGGACAGAGACATCTATCACACATACAGTATAAAGGACAGAGACATCTATCACACATACAGTATAAAGGACAGAGACATCTATCACACATACAGTATAAAGGACAGAGTCAGCGTCCACACTCTCACAGAATCACAGACAGGTGAGTTGAGAGACTTACATGGACAAGTCAAGATAAACTATTGTGTTCACGCTCTCTCAGTTTTTTTTATAGACAGTTTAGTATGTAAAACTTATTGATTTGGTTGAAGGACTATTTTCTATGTGATATAGAATAATGTTATCATTATTGGTCTCTGTATAATCTCATAAGACAGTCTTGACAGCTCCGTAGTTTAAACTATCGAGATCTTATTCCAGGAAATGCTTTATGGTGTCACCTCTGGTCTCTCTAGATATGGCTTCCTCCAGCAGTCTCCTGTCTGAGGAGCAGTTCCTGTGTTCTGTCTGTCTGGATGTGTTCGCTGACTCTGTCTCAACTCCATGTGGACACAGCTTCTGCATGGCCTGTATCAGAAAGTACTGGGACAGCAATGACCTGTGTCAGTGTCCAATTTGTAAAAAAGCATTTGATAAGAGACCAGATCTCTTTGTCAATACTTTCATCTCTGAGATGGCCACTCAGTTTAGGAAGTCAGTTGAAGTGAAGGCAACCAGCAGCCCAGCCCCAGACACACCTGTCAAACCTAGAGAAGTGTCCTGTGACATCTGCACTGGGACGAAGCTCAAGGCTCTGAAGTCCTGTCAGTGTTCACAGTGATCTGAATGTTGAGTCTGTGAGGAGAGTTCTGTCTGAGCTGGAGGAGACACTGAATACAGAGATGGAGAAGCTGCCTGAAGTCAAGCTGAAGAGAAGTCTGCAGTATGCAGTGGACGTGACTCTGGACCCTGATACAGCACAGCCCAGTCTCATTCTGTCTGAGGATGGGAATCAAGTTAGACATGGAGACACAACAAAGAATCTCCCTGATAACGCAGAGAGGTTTTTCGATGGTCTCTGTGTTTTAGGAAAGGAGGGTTTCTCCTCAGGGAGGTTTTACTATGAAGTGGAGGTGAAGGGGAAGGAGTGGGATGTAGGAGTGGCCAGAAAGTGCATCAACAGGAAGGTGGAGATAACACTGAGCCCTAGGAATGGATACTGGACTGTAGGGTTGAATGGAAATTAGTACAGGGCACTCGCTGACCCTGCTGTCTCCCTGTCCCTGAGAGAGAAGCCCCAGAAGGTGGGGGTGTTTGTGGATTATGTGGAGGCCAGGTCTCTGATCTACTCTTTCACTGGCTGCACCTTCACTGAGAAACTCTATCCATACTTCTACCCTGCCCTGAATGATGATGGTGATGATGATGATGATGATGATGGTGAAAACTCTGCCCCTCTGATCATCTCTCCTGTCAATCACACTGACTGATTTTCAACCTTTAACTCTGACCAAGCAGTAAAATAAGCACCTTTAGAATTATCTTTATCTGTAGTCACTCATTAGGGAAGGTTATGGTATAATTTACCACAGAATAATTTCTGAACTGGTTATTATGTTATCAAATCATTTGTGCTATCAGTGTATCTGCTAGAGATGGTGAATATGCAGCAGCAATGTCAGATATAGCCCAGCCTCTCCAGCCTCATAAGAAGATATGACTCTATATAAATTAGGTTGTTTGACTTCTTAGGGTGTTCAAATTATTATAAACCAGATGCCATCAGCATTCTGTATGTTTGTTATTAGCTAGTTATTATTGTAATGTATAAGTATTTTGGGGATTTTGAGTGTAATGAATACTGGGTGTGTACAGTTACATTGAGGATGTTCAGACAATTAAGTTCACTTGGATTGATCAAATCCATTGATCAGTCTAATAATAAGTTTGTCTAATAGTCTGTTTCTGTGGTGGTTTTATCATCACTGCATATCAAACATCAACACCTGATGAATAAAGTCCCTGTTACCCGACACCTGTGAATGAGTGATTCATTCATTTATCACAGAGGGTGAATAAAGTTGCCCACATTGTCAACAATGCCAAGACTGCCAAGGGAGACTTTACTCACCAGAAATGCTTAAATTAAGATGCTTCATTTTGTAGCCAATCAGAGTGTTGTTGCTAGGTAGAAACCACATAAGACACTAGGTGGTGAGTGTTCCAGAATTCTGTCAGTTGGTGGGTTAAGCCTCATTAAACACTGTGATCTGTGGCAGAGAAAGACTTTACTCTGTAGCACCTATGACCTGATAAACTCTCCTGATTACTGTTCATACCTGGCACCTGCCTGCATTCACTTGACATATCATTAAGTATACTGTATATTCACTGTGAAAGAGAGAGAGGAAGAGTGAGTGTGTGTGTGTGTGTGTGTGTGTGTGTGTGTGAAGAGGACTTCAATAATGCATCAGATTCTGTCTTTTGAACAGAACATCTCTGTCATAAATCCAGGCACAAAATGGACGCCGTATAACAAGGTTCAGCAGGTTACGCAGAGCCAGTGTCTCGTCTGGAGAGACCCTGACGATATGAAGGTCAGTAAACCAAGGTAAGGGATTTCTAAAACACTAAACACACAGCTCTGTTCTCGGATCACTTTCATCACAGCCTGAAGGACAGTAAAAAGCTGTCCACCGTGAAGTGACATCACAGTATATTAGCTGTCTCTCATTAGTGACATCACAGTATATTAGCTGTCTCTCATTAGTGACATCACAGTATATTAGCTGTCTCTCATTAGTGACATCACAGTATATTAGCTGTCTCTCATTAGTGACATCACAGCATATTAGCTGTATCTCATTAGTGACATCACAGCATATTAGATTATAAAGTTGATATAGTGTTGGAATATGGAAATAAAATATGTTTCCGGACCAGGGCAACTTGATGGACTGTGGGTGGAAGTGGAGCGGTAGTCTAGAGGAGGTTTAGGTCTTACCAGGCCCACCCAGTAGTCCCAGCCCTGGGGGATGTGCTCCACGCCGCCGGCATCAGGGTTCCCATACTGGAACACAAACAAGCAGACATGAGTTAGTTTATGTGTGTGTGAGTGTGTGTGTGTTTGTGTGTGTGTGTATATAGTATATATAAGTTCCTATACATAGACAGTAGTCAGGAATATGCTGAGTCTAAGTCAGAGGGCATGCTGACATTAAACAACATCAGCAGCATGTTCCATGTCCACACCATAAATAAAGCTGTCAGGAGCTGAAGCAGAGACTACCGTGGGGTTTCTGAAGCTGGGGGGTTTTCCATCAACGTTGTTAAAGGAAAATCCACGCTTATTCTGACAAGTCTCGCAAGACTTGAATGAAATAAAAAAATAAAAATCCAGGTTGATTTTTTGATAAATCTCACGAGACCTGTGAAAAATAAGCCTGGATTTCCCTTTAGCGAGGTTGATGGAACACCCCCCGGGAGGTGGTGCCTCTGTGCAGCAGGACACCAGTACCAGACTGGCTCGTTGGAAAGCATGGAATGGAAACCAACAGGTTAGATGACATTCATTAGATTAGATTAGATTAGAGTACTGAGACAACGACATTTAAATGTTCTCTACCTCCCTCCCTCCCTCCACCAGCCTCCCTCCCTCCCTCCAGCAGCCTTCCCCTCCCTCCCCCCGTCCCTCCTCAGCCTCCCCCTCCCTCCTCAGCCTCCCCCTCCCTCCTCCCCCTCCCTCCTCAGCCTCCCTCCTCAGCCTCCCTCCTCAGCCTCCCTCCTTCCTCCCCCGGTTCCCCTGGTCCCCCTGGTCCCCCTGGTTCCCCATGCAGGGCTCGACAGTGCGACTGTTTTGGTCGCATTTGCGAGTGAATATATTTCTGTGCGACTTGGAAATACATTCAGAGATACATACATACATTTTTTTTTTTCTAACACCAGGGGAGCCACCCCTCCTAAATTTCGTTGTTTGGTACCTGTACTATAGCAATGACAATAAAGACCATTCATTCATTCATTCATTCATTCATTCATTCATACTGTGAGAGCCTCTGTGTCCCTGAGTAAGAGATCATGGGGATCATGTCCCTCATGATCACAAGTGACCATAGGAGATAAATCACTGAACTTGTCAACATATTAACTTCGGGACCTGCAGCCAAAGACAATCACAGAAGCCAGGTAGGCTTACCTGTGTATGCTGCATATTAATGGCTGCTATACGGTTTGCATATTCACTGCTGTTTGGCTGATTGATTACTGAGTTGGTTTTGGAGTGCTGGCATTAACCTGGTTGGGCAGACTCGGAGCTGTGTTGTCTAGATGCTGTCAAATAAGGAATCTCCACTTTGTCTCTTTGATTGATTGATTGATTGAGTTTATTCATGGTTCGACAGTAAGCAGTAATCCAAGGGATGACATGTGAAAGTGTGAACACCTATTTCCAACATGGTCCTTTGATATTAACATACAAAGTCTATCTCCGTTTAGAATGATAAGGTTCTATCTCCGTTTAGAATGATAAGGTTCTATCTCCGTTTAGAATGATAAGGTTCTATCTCCGTTTAGAATGATAAGGTTCTATCTCCGTTTAGAATGATAAGGTTCTATCTCTGTTTAGAATGATAAGGTTCTATCTCTGTTTAGAATGATAAGGTTCTATCTCTGTTTAGAATGATAAGGTTCTATCTCCGTTTAGAAAGATAAGGTTCTATCTCCGTTTAGAATGAGAAGGTTCTATCTCCGTTTAGAATGATAAGGTTCTATCTCCGTTTAGAATGATAAGGTTCTATCTCCGTTTAGAATGATAAGGTTCTATCTCCGTTTAGAATGATAAGGTTCTATCTCCGTTTAGAATGATAAGGTTCTATCTCCGTTTAGAATGATAAGGTTCTATCTCCGTTTAGGGCAGTTCAGAGATATTGAGCGTCAAAGTTTTTACATTCCATTATGTTCTGTGAGATGGAACCTTTGTATTTTATGAATTACTAACTCAAAAATGTAAACATTTAAAAATAACACCACACCGGCATTAATAAACACCTACAGTGTCAAGAGCCGGTTATGATAATTCTGATATGTTATGATTATGATCATTTGTTGTCGTCATACGAAAATTGCGCAATTTTCATTGTGCTACTGAAATTCTTGGTGTGCTACTAAATTTTTTGACATGGTAGCACAGTGCTACCTGGGGAAAAGGTAAGCGTCAAGCCCTGCCATGTCACCCACCTGGTTCAGGTACTTCCCAGCGAAGAAGGTCTGGTAGCCAGCGTAGGCCTGCAGCAGGGCAGGGAAGGTCTGGGGCTCCTGGCTCTTCTGCCAGGCCGTGCTGCTGCAGTTGCCCTCCAGCGTGTTGTTGATGACGTGGTGGTTGTGGGGGTACTTCCCTGTCAGGATGCTGGCCCTGCTGGGACAGCACAGCGGGCTGGCCACAAACTGGGGGAGGAAGGGGGAGGGAGGAGGAGGAGGAGGAGGAGGAGGAGGAGGAGAGGAAGGGGGGGGGGTGTTAGGCCGTAGTTTTATATTTAGGGCGTTTAGCTAAATGCTAAACTGGCCAGTTACTGGTTCAGTAGAGGTTTACTGGCTAGGTAAAGGGGTATGGGGGGGGATGTTTTAAATGTTTACATCGTATAAACCCCTCGTTTAGACTAGGGAGTCCTCTAGTCCTCTAGGTGGCAATGCAGGCTGAAACCAGAGCAGATACCTGGGGATTTTTAAAATCACCAACTGCCAAACTGTCACGGAACGCTCACCACCAGTCCTAGAGTGTTCGGAGTGTTTTATGTGGTATCTGCCTAGCAACAAGCCTGTCATTGGCTACAAAATGAAGCATCATCATTTATGAATTTCTGGAGATTAAAACGTCATCCTTGGCACTGTAGAATGTTGACAAATTGGGCGAATTTATTCACCCTCGGCACGATATGACTTAATGTGCAAACAAGCTGTCACTGGTCGCTAAGCTAGGGGAGTTATCTCATCTATAACAACCAGATGAACCAGCTCTGTGACTGTGAAGGGTGAATGGTAACATCAGCTGTGACACAGTTAACACTAGAACAGCCGTGCCTTTTTTACCTACTATAAGAGCCGCCTCAGGGGACAAATGACCATAGCCTTTACAATGTTCAAGCTGCTATTTACACACAACGACCACTAGTTGGCCGCTTGTAAATTAGCCTGCTTCCTACACAGAAAAACAGCTTTATACTAGCTTATCCTGATGTGATTTCGAAAAATTAAGGATACTGGGTGGGTGGTAGAACGCACATATCTAGGAAAGTCATGAAAGGAGCGTCCTGAAATTTGATCGAGTGCAAAGATATATAACACGTTTCTTTCTAGTGTTAACAACGAGGCAAAGAGACCACTGTTACCTGACTACAAGCTACATGCATGTACAGTATATACGCCATGAAAGCATTTCTTGCTTGGGTTGTCTCCTCGCCTCAAAGTCCAAAACAGGGGATTTTCCCCCCCATTAAAATCCTTTTTTTTTGCAGATAAGACGTTTTCAAATGAGGTCAGATGGGTAGCTGGTTGATTGTGTTCTGCAGCCTAGGGCAGGTCATGGGATGTGGCACGGGGACTTACAGCGTTAGTGAATGACACTCCAGCCTCCCCAATCAGCTTCTTGGTCTTGTTCAGGGGAGTCTGAGAGAAATGCAGATGGAGCAGGTTAATGTAAATGGTAAACAGACTGACTTATATAGCTCCTTATTCCAAAGCGCTTTTACAACGGTCTCACATTCACCCGTTCACACACACATTCACACACCAATGGCGGCAAGCTACCATGCAAGGCGCCGGCCCGCTCAGCGGGAGCAGTTTGGGGTTCAGCTGGGGCTCGAACCGCCAATCTGCGACCCTTGCGATCATTAGACGTCGGCTCTACCTCCTGCGCCACAGCCGCCCCATAATGTGATTACCACTCATTCTTTAGTAACCCTAGATCACCCGCGCACCTTTTCACCTTTTATTTAGTCGATCTGTAAAACCGTTATATCCCCATTGTTGTTGTGTGTGTGTGTGTGTGTAATAAAGATTCCAACTGAAATAGCCCTAATCTGGGGCAGGATTTCAACATAAACCAGGATCAGAACATTCCAGCATCCTGACGTGTGTGTCTGTGCTGGGGTGTCTGTGTGCGTGGGCGTGTGTGTAAGTGCTGGGGTGTGTGTGAGTGCTGGTGTGTGTGTGCGTGCTGGTGTGTGTGTGTGTGTGTGTATGTGCTGGGGTGTGTGTGTGTGTGAGTGTGTGTGTGTGTGTGTGTGTGTGTGTGTGTGTGTGTGTGTGTGTGTGTCTGTGTATGTGCTGGGGTGTGTGGGTGTGTGGGTGTTATTGGACTACCTCAGGTCGCAGTATGATAAGACACTCAGATCAGTGGATTTAACCATGGGAAGCGTCTTAGGAACACGTTAGGCTACTTGTGTAAGATGCGTCTTATCTGCAGGTCCGCGGAGGTGGTCAGTGGTGTGACTAACTAGTCGTCAGTGACTAACTAACTAGTGGTCAGTGATGTGACTAACTAACTAGTCGTCAGTGATGTGACTAACTAACTAGTGATCAGTGATGTGACTAACTAACTAGTGATCAGTGATGTGACTAACTAACTAGTGATCAGTGATGTGACTAACTAACTAGTCGTCAGTGATGTGACTAACTAACTAGTCGTCAGTGATGTGACTAACTAACTAGTGATCAGTGATGTGACTAACTAACTAGTGATCAGTGATGTGACTAACTAACTAGTCGTCAGTGATGTGACTAACTAACTAGTGGTCAGTGATGTGACTAACTAACTAGTGGTCAGTGGTGTGACTAACTAACTAACTAGTGGTCAGTGGTGTGACTAACTAACTAGTGGTCAGTGGTGTGACTAACTAACTAGTCGTCAGTGGAGTGACTAACTAACTAGTGATCAGTGATGTGACTAACTAACTAGTCGTCAGTGATGTGACTAACTAACTAGTGATCAGTGATGTGACTAACTAACTAGTGATCAGTGATGTGACTAACTAACTAGTGATCAGTGATGTGACTAACTAACTAGTCGTCAGTGATGTGACTAACTAACTAGTGATCAGTGATGTGACTAACTAACTAGTGGTCAGTGGTGTGACTAACTAACTAGTGATCAGTGATGTGACTAACTAACTAGTCGTCAGTGATGTGACTAACTAACTAGTGGTCAGTGATGTGACTAACTAACTAGTGGTCAGTGGTGTGACTAACTAACTAACTAGTGGTCAGTGGTGTGACTAACTAACTAACTAGTGGTCAGTGGTGTGACTAACTAACTAACTAGTGGTCAGTGGTGTGACTAACTAACTAGTGGTCAGTGGTGTGACTAACTAACTAACTAGTGGTCAGTGGTGTGACTAACTAACTAACTAACTAGTCGTCAGTGGTGTGATTAACTAACTAGTCAGAGTTAATCGCCTGCGGGGTTGCCAGCTGTGCGAGCATGACATCGGAGAAACAGACCATCCAAGTTTTCCAAAACCCCCTCAGTCACTGGTTCCTTATGAAAGGGTTAACTAACAACTTCAGCTGCATGTTATGGTTCAGGCTGAGCTGGCGTCGCGACCAGGCTGACGATGTTCCAAATGCACAAAGCATGAAACCGATCATGTCAGTGAACTCACCAGTCCGCCCATGGCGATGTCCAGGTCGTCCGTGAGGATCAGGACAATGTTGGGTCTGCGGTACGACTTGGCCAGAACAACAACACTCGGGTTAGTCAACAACAAAGTGACGCAGATCAGGAGGAGATTCAATAACGTGGGGAGCCTCAACCCGACCCTTAACCCAATAGAGGCCATGATCACTGTGAGATTTAAACACAGTTGCTGCTGTGTGTGATGCCCTCTTCAACGGATCAAAGCGTGAAATGTGGTTAGGATGAAGTCCCTGCTAGAATGTCCCTAGTCAGAGGGAGAGAACGGCCCTTTCCTCCAAACGCTTCCCTTGTTTTCTAGTCATGTGCTGCTTGATCGGGGGTTGCCAGATGGGATTGACTATTTCCAGCCTAACCACCACAGTCTAAAAACCTGCTAAATCCACCAAAAACCACCAGCCGAAATCCTAGATTGTCAGAAAACCGCTAATTACTATTGGGCAGTTGCCTATCTCCTGCCCCCTAAACTGTATGTCTGTTGCCAATGATGTTTGTAAAATAAAATAAAAACCTGCACACTGTATGTAGCTACTAGGGTGTGTGTTTTAACTTCAAGCATTTTGTAACTTTCAGGCACTGACATTTTGATACCACCTAAATGCTATTTATCCAGCCCAACCCGCCCAAATGGGTTTTTTCCCGGCCCAGTGTGATCAAAAGTAGCCCATTCTGCGGGAATACGCCCCATCTGGCAACCCTGTGCTTGACGACGGAAGCCGGTCAGGTCAGCTGATCAGACGCGCAGTGCTGGGGAATGATGTCATCGTTATCACCCGATCTACACAGCAAACACATTCCTTTCTCAAGAAATTCACTAAAGTTAATTAACTTTTGCAATTGGAAAAACATGGAAAATGTCGAAATGAAGTTTCAGTCAAAAGCAAGTCAATGTTTTCGGTATTTATCACCCAAGAGACACATTTGGATGATTTGGATAATATTGTTATAATATGCTTGGTTTAAATTGTGGCTAATTGCCTGTAGACACCATTGATCAAATATAACCTACGGCAAACACTTCAGTATCATAGACAGGCTAGAAATCGCATGTTATTTTTCTACTTATTGCCTTTAAATGACTAAATAATTAAATTATGATTATATAATGATTGGAGCACTTTGAGCTGCATCGTTTGCAGGAAAAGCGCTATACAAATAAAAAGTTATTATTATTATTATTACTTCTTTTTACCGTTTTTACTGTTTTCATCCTAGACCTAGCCAAAACCACCATGAATCATAAGGTTGTAAGGCCATTGATTAAACTTTGCAAATTGTACAGATATGTGACATTTGTATCACACATTCAAAACGCAAACTTAGCAATGTTCATATATATATGTTTTTATAAAAAAACGTTTTAAAACAAAAAATCGTCACAGAGATCGTATACATACATTCAGTTACACACTTCATATCAGGTTGTATGTGTCCAAGGGCAGCAGGTGTATCTGCCACGGCAGTGCTCCCGGTGGGATGACGCGTTAACAATTTGGCTCTTCTCTGATTGGTCAGATCATGCGGCGCGCGCCGCTGCCGCACCTGACACACCTGTTGCCGTGGACGCGGTGGAGCCGCGGAACTTTCCTAAAAGAGGGCTGGACCACGGCTGCGTTCGTAAACTCTCTCTGAGAGCGCCGGAGCGCACACTAGATTCAACGTCATAAAGGGACCCGAGTCATTTGATTGGACAAGAGGCATTCCATGAGTGTTGATCAGATTTCCCACAGCGAATTGACGAACGCAGCCCTTAATAATACACCCCAGGAGGGGGGGCGTGAAGGAAACAGCACTTGGAAGTTTTCAAAGAAGCAAAGCTCGCAGGTTATTAAGCGTCACCCGACCAAACCAACCTCTCCCTGGGAGTGGAGCGGAATGCTCCCGGAACTGCAGTTCCTCTTCAAAAACGGCGGCTTTAAGAAAGTCTGCAGACTTTCACACACACCCGTCAGTACGAAGCTTTCATATGAATGGATACAGGGACATTATTTTTGTTCAAAGTCAAAAGACCAAAGAAGTAAGCGAACGGGACAGATCATGGCGTCCCAGTTAGAGAACGGAGGGGGGGGTGAGCTTTTAGAGATCGACATGACATGCGACATAGGTGACATCTGCACATCCGAGGACGAGAGCGGAGTGTTCGTCAACTCGGGCGCGTCTGTCCTGGACCTGGGGGGCTTCTCCGAGTTCCAGCAGTGGAGCGACGAACCCCGGAGTCTACCGGTCCAGGAGTGTGTGAACTCTGCCCGGTGCAGGGGGGGCAGTCAGGGTGGGGGGGAGGTGGGGGGCATCATCCACGGAGGCGCCCCCCGCCCCTCCATAGTGGACCGTCTCCTGGTGGAGCTGTACGACACCTGCAGCAGCGGGACCCCCCGGAGGAGCGTGGAGGACAGTCTGGACAGCTCCACGGAGGCTGGGTCCGGCTCCGAGGCGGTGGTCCTGGGGGGCTTCCTCCAGGAGCTGCAGGAGAAACACACTCGGAGGCACCAGGTCAGCTACCTGGCCCAGAAAGGTGAGGCTTCTCTCTCTCCCCCAACATACACGTCATGATGTGGACTGTCTACCTTTGTGTTATGATTAGAGTTAGGGTGTATTAGAGTTAGGGTGTATTAGGGTTAGGGTTAGGGTTAGGGTTAGGGTCAGGGTTAGGGTTAGGGTGTATTGTGTATTATGATTAGGGTTAGGGTGTATTAGGTCAGGGTTGGGGTGTATTAGGTCAGGGTTAGGGTGTATTAGGGTGTATTAGGGTTATGATTAGGGTTAGGGTGTATTGTGTATTATGGTTAGGGTGTATTATGGTTGGGTTAGGGTTAGTCTATGCTTTGTATTAGGGTTAGGGTGTATTATGTATTATGGTTAGGGTTAGGGTGTATTATGGTTGAGTTAGGGTTAGTCTATGCTTTGTATGAGGGTTAGGGTTAGGGTGTATTATGATTAGGGTTAGGGTGTATTAGGGTTAGTGTGTATTAGGGTTAGCCTAACAGTCCCAACTGTCAAAGGCGAATTTCCCTCCGGTAACAATAAATAGTATCTTATCTTCTGTGTGTTTCTATAAGGTGCTGTGTGTGTATGCACTGCACAGTCATTTAAATACACACACACATACAAGACAGTTACAACCGTTGATACTATTATATGGTTACAACTCTCATAAAAGAAGATCTTCCCCACTGAACAGTAGCCTGTTTTGTGTGAAGTGTGTGTAACGTGATTGCCACCAGACACAGAGTGTCTTTAACATGATATCCCATCCCATAAAAGTCTACTGCAGCAGGATACTCAACCTCTACAGTTGCCACTACTTTGTGGGAGGGAGGGAGGGAGGGAGAGAGAGAGAGGGAGAGGAGGAGAGAGAGGGGGGGGGGGGGAAGAGAGAGAGGGAGAGGAGGAGAGAGAGGGGGGGGGGAGAGAGAGGTGGGGGGGGGAGAGAGAGGGAGGGGGGGAGAGAGAGGGGGGGGGGAGAGAGAGAGGGAGGGGGGGAGAGAGAGGGAGGGGGGAGAGAGAGGTGGGGGGGGAGAGAGAGGTGGGGGGGGGGAGAGAGGGAGGGGGGAGAGAGAGGGAGGGGGGAGAGAGGTGGGGGGGGAGAGAGAGGGAGGGGGGGAGAGAGGGAGGGGGGAGAGAGAGAGAGGGGGAGAGAGAGGGAGGGGAGAGAGGGAGGGAGAGGGAGGGGGGAGAGAGAGGGAGGGGGCAGAGAGAGGGAGGGGGGAGAGAGAGGGAGGGGGGAGAGAGAGGGAGGGGGGAGAGAGAGGGAGGGGGCAGAGAGAGGGAGGGGGGGAGAGAGGTGGGGGGGGGAGAGAGGGAGGGGGGAGAGAGAGGGAGGGGGGGAGAGAGGGAGGGGGAGAGAGAGAGGGAGGGGGAGAGAGAGAGGGGGAGAGAGAGGGAGGGGGAGAGAGAGAGGGGGAGAGAGAGGGGGGGTGAGAGGGGGAGAGACAGAGACACAGAGAGAGAGAGAGAGATCTTTCTGTATTTTCTTTACTTTTAAAAAAAAATAAAAAATCTTCCTCTCCCTGCTAGAGCATTTAGTGCATTTTACATGGTCACAATACACTGTACAATAATATACAATAGCCACACACACACACACACACACAACAATAAGAATGTGACAGACAAAACTAAATACACGTTTTGAGCAAATCTCAGTTAATGGACCTCTGTCCCCCAGGCAACAACCTGCAGGTTATTTATGTGTGTGAACGTGCTGCTAGGGCACAGCCCTGACTGACAGTCCTCACAGACACACACACACACACACACACACACACACACACACACACACGCACACACACAGAGTAGACTAGAGCCCGTCTGTCCATCCAGGCTGTCACACAGCTAGGCAGCCTGAGGGTGTGTGTGTGTGTGTGTGTGTGCTGCCCCCCCGCCCCCCCCTGACCCAGCTGGCCTGTCTGGATGGACATGGTGCTGTCTGTCTACTGTACTGACTGTGTGTGTGTGTGTGTGTGTGTGTGTGTGTGCATCTGTCTGTGTGTGTCTGTGTCTGTGTCTGTGTGTGTGTGTGTGTGCATCTGTCTGTGTGTGTGTCT